>NC_053495.1:2486162-2807412 GCF_905171775.1 Rana temporaria | reverse complement strand
GATAGAGAGAGAGGGGGGATGAGAGGGGGGATAGAGAGAGAGGAGGGATGAGGGGGGGGATAGAGAGAGGGGGGATAGAGAGAGAGGGGGGATGAGAGGGGGGGATGAGAGGGGGGAGAGAGAGAGAGGAGGGATGAAAGGGGGGTGGGGATAGAGAGAGAGGGGGGATGAAAGGCGGTGGGGATAGAGAGAGAGGGGGGGTGAGAGGGGGTGGGGATAGAGAGAGAGGGGGGATGAGAGGGGGTAGGGATAGAGAGAGAGGGGGGATGAGAGGGGGGTTAGAGAGAGAGGGGGGATGAGAGGGGGGGATGAGAGGGGGGGATAGAGAGAGGGGGAATGAGAGGGGGGGATAGAGAGAGAGGGGGATGAGAGGGGGATAGAGAGAGGGGGGGATAGAGAGAGGGGGGATGAGAGGGGGGGATAGAGAGAGAGGGGGGATGAGAGGGGGTGGGGATAGAGAGAGAGGGGGGATGAGAGGGGGTGGGGATAGAGAGAGTGGGGGGATGAGAGGGGGTAGGGATAGAGAGAGAGGGGGGATGAGAGGGGGTAGGGATAGAGAGAGAGGGGGGATGAGAGGGGGGGATAGAGAGAGAGGGGGGGATAGAGAGAGGGGGGATGAGAGGGGGGGATAGAGAGAGAGGGGGATGAGAGGGGGATAGAGAGAGGGGGATGAGAGGGGGGGATAGAGAGAGAGGGGGGATGAGAGGGGGTGGGGATAGAGAGAGAGGAGGGATGAAAGGGGGTGGGGATAGAGAGAGAGGGGGGATGAGAGGGGGTGGGGATAGAGAGAGTGGGGGGATGAGAGGGGGTAGGGATAGAGAGAGAGGGGGGATGAGAGGGGGGGATAGAGAGAGAGGGGGGATGAGAGGGGGGGATAGAGAGAGAGGGGGATGAGAGGGGGGATGAGAGGGGGTGGGGATAGAGAGAGAGAGGGGGGATGAGAGGGGGTGGGGATAGAGAGAGGGGGGATGAGAGGGGGGGATAGAGAGAGAGGGGGGATGAGAGGGGGGGATAGAGAGAGAGGGGGATGAGAGGGGGGATGAGAGGGGGTGGGGATAGAGAGAGAGAGGGGGGATGAGAGGGGGTGGGGATAGAGAGAGAGGGGGGATGAGAGGGGGGGATAGAGAGAGGGGGGGATGAGGGGGGGATGAGGGGGGGATAGAGAGAGAGAGGGGGGATGAGAGGGGGGGATAGAGAGAGGGGGGGGATAGAGAGAGGGGGGATGAGAGGGGAGGATAGAGAGAGAGGGGGGATGAGAGGGGGTGGGGATAGAGAGAGAGGGGGGGGGGTGAGAGGGGGGTGGGGATAGAGAGAGAGGGGGGATGAGAGGGGGGGATAGAGAGAGAGGGGGGGTTAGAGAGAGGGGGGATGAGAGGGGGTGGGGATAGAGAGAGAGAGGGGATGAGAGGGGAGGATAGAGAGAGAGGGGGGATGAGAGGGGGTGGGGATAGAGAGAGAGGGGGGGGGGTGAGAGGGGGGTGGGGATAGAGAGAGAGGGGGGGTGAGAGGGGGTGCCCATACTCGGTGAATCCCTGGTACAGACCTATTAACATCAATGTGTTGCTTTTAAAACAGTAAAAGCCGAAATGGCGAAAGAAATTGCGTGTTTGGCGTGCGGCGGCGTGGAGCGCGGCGTTCTGTCCGCAGGACACTGAAGATCCCGGGATTGGAATATTTCTATTTGTTACATTGTAATAAACATTTCCTTCTTTCCCATCCGTATCATTGAAAACAGACGCCGCGTTGACTTCATTAGGATGGGCTTCACTTTCTCCGATCTTGCGATCGCCCGCCGGGGTCGTAAACGCCGTTTTACAAACAAAGGGCCTCTGTTACAATTTGCATAGTTGGGGGGGGGGGTAGGGGGGGGTTTGTGATTAGTTGGGGGGGGGGAGGGGGGGTTTGTGCATAGTTGGGGGGGAGGGGGGGGAGGGGGGGTTGAAGAAATAATTGAACACAACTGGTGACGCGGCGCTCCGCGGCACACAGGAGGAAATCCGATTAGCCGGCGGAGAGTTTTGGAAAGCTTTCGGAGTGAATTTTGTGCTTTCCATTCGCTCACATCGAAGGTCGTAAAAATAAAAATCCGGCGCTGGTTTTCGGTCGCATTGAAATTCCAGGTTTGTGTATAAGAGACGGTGGCGGCGGCGTTGTAGCGTGGAACGAGCTCTCCGCGGGTGAGGGGAGAGAATGTTGGTTCCCGGACGCTCGGAACGCGCTGGAAATTCTTTCTGTGATAAATTGTCTGCGGCACGAAACTCAGAAACATCTGCGGAGTCTCCGGGGAATCGCGAGGAAATAAAACGAGAGCAGCGCGGCGAGAAATAACCGAGCGACTGGAAGACGAAATGAAACGCCCTTCAGCCCAGCCGTGTATTTCATTACAATAGTTCCAGTCCAAGGGAAGTCAGAGATTATCGAGCCGACGGATACATGGAATGCACTTCTCTATATATAAAGGAACGCGCATACTCGGGCACACTCGCTTCAATGTGTGGCAGGGGACGCTCTGAATGCCAATCAAAGCTCCTCCCACTAAATGAAATGGTTCCTTTACAGTCCTGGTGACACGTTGTGTTGGCTTTGCTTCAAAAATGATCCCCCGTGTCATATTCTAGGTGCTTCAAAGCATCTCCAAAGCCTCCATAGAAGTCTATGACAACCAAAGCCTCCCTAGAAGTCCAAAGCCTTCATAGAAATCTATGACAACCAAAGCCTCCATAGAAGTCCAAAGCCTCTATGACAACCAAAGCCGAAGTCTATGAAAACCATAGCCTCCATATAAATCTATGACAACCAAAGCATCCATAAAAGTCTATGACAACCAAAGCCTCCATAAAAGTCTATGACAACCAAAGCCTCCATAGAAGTCTATGACAACCAGAGCCTCCATAGAAGTCCAAAGCCTCCATAGAAGTCTATGACAACCAAAGCCTCCATAGAATTCTATGACAACCAAAGCCTCCATAGAAGTCCAAAGCCTCCATAGAAGTCTATAACAACCGTAGTCTTCATAGAGGTCTATGACAACCAAAGCCTCCATAGAAGTCTATGAGAACCAAAGTCTCCATAGAAGACCAAAGCCTCCATATAAGTCTATGACATCCAAAGTCTTAATAGAAGTCTATGACAACCAAAGCCTCCATAAAAGTGTATGACAACCAAAGCCTCCATAGAAGTCTATGACAACCAAAGCCTCCATAGAAGTCCAAAGCCTACATAGAAGCCTATGACAACCAAAGCCTCCATAGAAGTCCAAAGCCTACATAGAAGTCTATGACAACCAAAGTCTTAAGAGAAGTCTATGACAACCAAAGCCTCCATTAAAGTTTTTGACAACCAAAGCCTCCATAGAAGAGGAAAGCCGATAGCCGACTTCTGGTAAAGACACATCAGTCCCAACATTGCCGACCAGTGCTGATAATCAGTGCCCCATCATCAGTGTCACTTATCAGTGCTGCCACCTCATCAGTGCCCACCAGAGCCACCTCATCAGTGCCCATCAGAGCCTCCTCATCAGTGCCCACTAGAGCCACCTCATCAGTGCCCACCAGAGCCACCTCATCAGTGCCCACCAGAGCCTCCACATCAGTGCCCACCAGAGCCACCTCATCAGTGCCCATCAGAGCCTCCTCATCAGTGCCCACCCGAGCCACCTCATCAGTGCCCACCAGAGCCTCCTCATCAGTGCCCACAAGAGCCACCTCATCAGTGCCCACCAGAGCCGCCTCATCAGTGCCTATCAGAGCCGCCTCATCAGTGCCCACCAGAGCCACCTCATCAGTGCCCACCAGAGCCACCTCATCAGTGCCCACCAGAGCCACCTCATCAGTGCCCACCAGAGTCACCTCATCAGTGCCCACCAGAGCCTCCTCATCAGTGCCCACCAGAGCCACCTCATCAGTGCCTATCAGAGCCACCTCATCAGTGCCCACCAGAGCCGCCTATCAGTGCCCACCAGAGCCACCTCATGAGTGCCTATCAGAGCCACCTCATCAGTGCCCACCAGAACCGCCTCATCAGTGCCTATCAGAGCCACCTCATCAGTGCCTATCAGAGCCACCTCATCAGTGCCCACCAGAGCCGCCTCATCAGTGCCTATCAGAGCCACCTCATCAGTGCCCATCAGAGCCACCTCATCAGTGCCCACCAGAGCCTCCTCATCAGTGCCCACCAGAGCCACCTCATCAGTGCCCACCAGAGCCGCCTCATCAGTGCCTATCAGAGCCGCCTCATCAGTGCCCACCAGAGCCACCTCATCAGTGCCCACCAGAGCCACCTCATCAGTGCCCACCAGAGCCTCCACATCAGTGCCCACCAGAGCCACCTCATCAGTGCCCATCAGAGCCTCCTCATCAGTGCCCACCCGAGCCACCTCATCAGTGCCCACCAGAGCCACCTCATCAGTGCCTATCAGAGCCACCTCATCAGTGCCCACCAGAGCCGCCTATCAGTGCCCACCAGAGCCACCTCATGAGTGCCTATCAGAGCCACCTCATCAGTGCCCACCAGAGCCGCCTCATCAGTGCCTATCAGAGCCACCTCATCAGTGCCCATCAGAGCCACCTCATCAGTGCCCACCAGAGCCTCCTCATCAGTGCCCACAAGAGCCACCTCATCAGTGCCCACCAGAGCCGCCTCATCAGTGCCCACCAGAGCAGCCTCATCAGTACCCACCAGAGCCACCTCATCAGTGCCCACCAGAGCCACCTCATCATTGCCCACCAGAGCCACCTCATCAGTGCCCACCAGAGTCACCTCATCAGTGCCCACCAGAGCCTCCTCATCAGTGCCCACCAGAGCCTCCTCATCAGTGCCCACCAGAGCCTCCTCATCAGTGCCCACCAGAGCCTCCTCATCAGTGCCCACCAGAGCCACCTCATCAGTGCCCATCAGAGCCTCCACATCAGTGCCTATCAGAGCCACCTCATCAGTGCCCACCAGAACCGCCTCATCAGTGCCTATCAGAGCCACCTCATCAGTGCCCACCAGAGCCGCCTATCAGTGCCCACCAGAGCCACCTCATGAGTGCCTATCAGAGCCACCTCATCAGTGCCCACCAGAACCGCCTCATCAGTGCCTATCAGAGCCACCTCATCAGTGCCTATCAGAGCCACCTCATCAGTGCCCACCAGAGCCGCCTCATCAGTGCCTATCAGAGCCACCTCATCAGTGCCCATCAGAGCCACCTCATCAGTGCCCACCAGAGCCTCCTCATCAGTGCCCACAAGAGCCACCTCATCAGTGCCCACCAGAGCCGCCTCATCAGTGCCTATCAGAGCCGCCTCATCAGTGCCCACCAGAGCCACCTCATCAGTGCCCACCAGAGCCACCTCATCAGTGCCCACCAGAGCCTCCACATCAGTGCCCACCAGAGCCACCTCATCAGTGCCCATCAGAGCCTCCTCATCAGTGCCCACCCGAGCCACCTCATCAGTGCCCACCAGAGCCACCTCATCAGTGCCCACCAGAGCCACCTCATCAGTGCCTATCAGAGCCACCTCATCAGTGCCCACCAGAGCCGCCTATCAGTGCCCACCAGAGCCACCTCATGAGTGCCTATCAGAGCCACCTCATCAGTGCCCACCAGAGCCGCCTCATCAGTGCCTATCAGAGCCACCTCATCAGTGCCCATCAGAGCCACCTCATCAGTGCCCACCAGAGCCTCCTCATCAGTGCCCACAAGAGCCACCTCATCAGTGCCCACCAGAGCCGCCTCATCAGTGCCCACCAGAGCAGCCTCATCAGTACCCACCAGAGCCACCTCATCAGTGCCCACCAGAGCCACCTCATCATTGCCCACCAGAGCCACCTCATCAGTGCCCACCAGAGTCACCTCATCAGTGCCCACCAGAGCCTCCTCATCAGTGCCCACCAGAGCCTCCTCATCAGTGCCCACCAGAGCCTCCTCATCAGTGCCCACCAGAGCCTCCTCATCAGTGCCCACCAGAGCCTCCTCATCAGTGCCCACAAGAGCCACCTCATCAGTGCCCACCAGAGCCGCCTCATCAGTGCCCACCAGAGCAGCCTCATCAGTACCCACCAGAGCCACCTCATCAGTGCCCACCAGAGCCACCTCATCATTGCCCACCAGAGCCACCTCATCAGTGCCCACCAGAGTCACCTCATCAGTGCCCACCAGAGCCTCCTCATCAGTGCCCACCAGAGCCTCCTCATCAGTGCCCACCAGAGCCTCCTCATCAGTGCCCACCAGAGCCTCCTCATCAGTGCCCACCAGAGCAGCCTATCAGCGAAGGACAAAAATTTCCAGTTTGCAAAAAAAACAAAAAATCTGTTAAAAAATAAATAATAATAATGTCCGCTCCCCCCGTCTCCCTGCCCATCACTGACCCCTATGGTGGGGGAGGGGGGGGGGGGACTTTCAGCGATAAAACAAAAAAGTTGAACATGAACGATCCCGCGGGCCGCACATTCTGGACGCCGCTGCGCTCGGCTTCCTCGGGAATGAATTTTTATCTCGGTGATAAATTGCGGGTTTCGGCACAGATTGCGATTTCTCCAGGCTCTGAAAATCAGGAATTTTTTGAATAAGGAGAAAAGATAAGAGGGGGAGGGGGGGGGACATTTTATTACCGGCAGTCCTCGGAAGCATCGAGCGCCATGTTCTCGCATTCTCCGTGGTCGATGGACCATTGCTGACCGGCGGCGCAGCACGACTCCACCAGATCCTTCGATGAACCTACAGAGGAGAAAAAAATATAAATTAAGATAAATTGCGGGAAGAATTTGATACAAAATATCACCGGCTGGACTTGTGTCGCCTTCTATGTGACTAAAGTGAGAGACAATGGCCCAGATTCAGGTAGGGGCGCGCACTGATACGGCGGCGCAGCGTATCGTTTTTACGCTACGCCTCCGTAAATTACTGGAGCTACGCTGCATTCACGAAGCATTTGCTTCGTAATTTGCGGCGGCGTATCGTAAAAGGGGCCGGCGTAAGCGCGCGTAATTTAAATGATCCCATAGGGGGCGTGGATCATTTAAATTAGGCGCGTTCCCGCGCCGAACGTACTGCGCATGCTCCGTCGGGAAAATTTTCCGACGTGCATTGCGGTAAATGACGTCACAAGGACGTCATTGGCTTCGATGTGAATGTAAATGGCGTCCAGCGCCATTCACGAACGAGTTACGCAAACGACGCGACGCGGGAACGACGTCCATACTTACCATTGGCTGCGCCTCCAAATAGCAGGAGCAGCCTTACGGCGAAAACAACGTACGCAAACGACGTAAAAAACGAGCGCCGGCCGCACGTATGTTTGTGAATCGGCGTAAGTATGCAATTTGCATACTCTACGCTGACAACTACGGGTGCGCCACCTAGCGGCCAGCGGCAGAATGCACCCTAAGATACGACGGCGTAAGAGACTTATGCCAGTCGTATCTTAGGCTACAGTCTGCGTATTGAGCTTTCTGAATACAGAAAGTAGATACGCCGGCGCTACTTAGCAATTACGCTGCGTATATATGAAAACGCCAGCGTAATTGCTACCTGAATCTACCCCAGTGTTTTCTTTTTATCTCCGGAAAACCGCGGTCAGGAATTGGCCAATTTCTGCGTCCCATCGGGAGGCGCTCCGCCTTTATTCCTCCTCCGGGGGTCAGTTGTTACCGGGGCAGGGAGTGAGGAACTACAAGTCCCATCATGCCTCTCAGTCTTTTGGAGTCATTCTTGTTTAACCGCTTTCCCCCCGGAGGATTTGGCTGCCCAATGACCGGATTTCGGATTGTTGAGGAACTCGGGAAGTCGGGAGACATTTGAAACCTTGGAGGCAAAACTCCCAACTATTCGTGGAGCCGGCGGAGCGAAGAATGTAAACAAATGAAATTGGGGAAAATTCCGGAGCCAAAGTCAACTCCATGCGAGGCGAGGAGACCCGAGACGGAACAGAACTCTGAAATGGATATCTTGTTTGTGTTCTGAGGAAATGAGAAGATCCCGGGAAACGCCAACTTTAATGGAACGGCGTTGTTGGATCTTTGGCAGGACGTGTGGGGGGCACCGAGGTCACCCCGCCGTACAAGGGAATTATGGGAACAAATCAGATGCCGCCAAGACGGATCCTTGTGTTCATTCTCTAGGTCAGGGGTGGCAAATTCATCGGGGGCCGCATTAGCTGTATGGTTGCCCTCAAAGGGCCGGTTGTATCTATAAGACTGGTTTTTTTTGGAGCGCAGGGTTCAGGAGTTTGCTGCGTACGAAATGCAGGATACAGGACTATGCTATGGACCGTGTGCAATATCTGACCTCTGCACCCTCCACTCTCCTTCCATCCTCCCATCCACCCTGGGATGGGATGGGGTGGGGTGGGGTGGGATGGGATCGGGATGGGGGTGGATGGGATGGGGTGGGGGGGGCTGTAGGATGGGATGGGGACGAGATGGGGTAGTATAGGATGGCATGGGGTGGGGGTGGAGTGGGATGGGATGGAATGAGATGGGACGGGGTATAGTGGGGTGGGATAGGATGGGATGGGCTACCTGACATACATGGACCTACCTGACATACACAATGACTTCACCTACCTGACATACACTGACCTGACCTACCTGACATACATAGACCTACCTGACATACTGTACATAGACCTACCTGACATACTGTACATAGACCTACCTGACATACATGGACCTACCTGACATACACTGACCTTACCTACCTGACATACATGGACCTACCTGACATACATGGACCTACCTGACATACACAATGGCCCAGATTCAAAGAGATCTGCGCTATATTTGCGGAGGCGCAGGGCAACGATTTTGCCCTGCGCCCCCGCAAATATTTTGCGCTGCCCTCGATTCACGGAGCAGTAGCTCCGTAAATTGCGAGGGCGCGCCGGCAAAAGATGCTGTACGGAAACTCCGTAACTTGCGTACGCAGGGGGCGTGCAACATTGTGAATCGGCGTAAGTATGCAATTTGCATACTATACGCTGACCACAATGGGAGCGCCCCCTAGCGGTCAACGCAAGAATGCAGCCTAAAATCTGCGTGGCATAAGAGCCTTATGCCACGCAGATTTTAGGCTGCAGTCGGCGTAACGAGTTCTCTGAATCAGGAGAACTCGTTACGCCGGCGCAAGTCAGCAATTGCGCTGCGTAACCTATGGTTACGCAGGCGCAATTGCTTACTGAATCTGGGCCAATGACTTCACCTACCTGACATACATGTAACATGGACCTACCTGACATACACCCATCATTTGTCACGGCAGCCAGCCAGAAAGGAGGAGAGGAGAGCCAGCCGCCCGAGCCAGGATCTTTACAGTGCAATGTGCATGCTGTGGAGGAGGCTTGTAATTGCCGCCTTCTGGAGTCTGTGGCGCCTATGATGGACGTCACACGTCCCGCGGTCCAGGGATTGGATCTCCGGGACGTCCATCATAAGAGCCGGGTGTACCAAGATGGCCGACCGCTCCGGAGCTAGGCCGAGGCAGCGGTGTGCTCCGCGGATCATGGATTGGTAACGATCCATTGCACCACTAGTGGCAACGGACATACCGTTTTGCGCGGGCCACATGGCAAGGTCTGGCGGGCCGGATTTGGGCCTTGTGTTTGCCACCCCTGCTCTAGGTGGACAGCCATGGTGGCTCTTAATCAAGGGGTAGATGATGCTGGACGTCCTCCAGCCAGGAAATGAGGCGGGGCTCTATTTGACTTGCTGCAGCTTCTAATGCACATTGTGAGAAGCTCACAGTGTGCAGTAAAATCAGAGGAAGCCGTTTCAGTCCAGGAGAGGAACCGCTACACCTGTGCAAGACTGAAGGGGAGGAGCTGGTACACCTGTGCAAGACTGAAGGGGAGGAGCTGGTACACCTGTGCAAGACTGAAGGGGAGGAGTCGGTACACCTGTGCAAGACTGAAGGGGAGGAGCCGGTACAACTGTGCAAGACTGAAGGGGAGGAGCCGCTACACCTGTGCAAGACTTAAGGGGAGGAGCCGGTACACCTGTGCAAGACTGAAGGGGAGGAGCCGGTACACCTGTGCAAGACTGAAGGGGAGGAGCCGCTACACCTGTGCAAGGCTGAAGGGGAGGAGCCGGTACACCTGTGCAAGACTAAAGGGGAGGAGGCGGTACACCTGTGCAAGACTGAAGGGGAGGAGCCGGTACACCTGTGCAAGACTGAAGGGGAGGAGCCGGAGGGAGGATTTAATCAGTTTCTTTTTTCTGAAATCACCTGTTAAAGCTCATATGAGATTCCAGTGATTAGGATTACTTGTGTATATTTGGAGGGGTTGAAGGTCGACAACATTTAGGACTAGGCCATGTCGTGTTCCACCCACCCAATATAAGGTTCAGGACTGGATCACTTATATAAGGTTCAGGACTGGATCACATATATAAAGTTCAGGACTGGATCACGTATATAAGGTTCAGGACTGGATCACGTATATAAGGTTCAGGACTGGATCACGTATATAAGGTTCAGGACTGGATCACATATATAAAGTTCAGGACTGGATCACGTATATAAGGTTCAGGACTGGATCACATATATAAGGTTCAGGACTGGATCACGTATATAAGGTTCAGGACTGGATCACATATATAAGGTTCAGGACTGGATCACGTATATAAGGTTCAGGACTGGATCACGTATATAAGGTTCAGGACTGGATCACATATATAAAGTTCAGGACTGGATCACGTATATAAGGTTCAGGACTGGATCACATATATAAGGTTCAGGACTGGATCACGTATATAAGGTTCAGGACTGGATCACATATATAAGGTTCAGGACTGGATCACGTATATAAGGTTCAGGACTGGATCACGTATATAAGGTTCAGGACTGGATCACGTATATAAGGTTCAGGACTGGATCACATATATAAGGTTCAGGACTGGATCACGTATATAAGGTTCAGGACTGGATCACGTATATAAGGTTCAGGACTGGATCACTTATATAAGGTTCAGGACTGGATCACGTATATAAGGTTCAGGACTGGATCACATATATAAGGTTCAGGACTGGATCACGTATATAAGGTTCAGGACTGGATCACATATATAAGGTTCAGGACTGGATCACATATATAAGGTTCAGGACTGGATCACATATATAAGGTTCAGGACTGGATCACGTATATAAGGTTCAGGACTGGATCACGTATATAAGGTTCAGGACTGGATCACATATATAAGGTTCAGGACTGGATCACGTATATAAGGTTCAGGACTGGATCACGTATATAAGGTTCAGGACTGGATCACGTATATAAGGTTCAGGACTGGATCACGTATATAAGGTTCAGGACTGGATCACGTATATAAGGTTCAGGACTGGATCACGTATATAAGGTTCAGGACTGGATCACGTATATAAGGTTCAGGACTGGATCACGTATATAAGGTTCAGGACTGGATCACGTATATAAGGTTCAGGACTGGATCACGTATATAAGGTTCAGGACTGGATCACATATATAAGGTTCAGGACTGGATCACGTATATAAGGTTCAGGACTGGATCACGTATATAAGGTTCAGGACTGGATCACGTATATAAGGTTCAGGACTGGATCACGTATATAAGGTTCAGGACTGGATCACATATATAAGGTTCAGGACTGGATCACGTATATAAGGTTCAGGACTGAATCACGTATATAAGGTTCAGGACTGGATCACGTATATAAGGTTCAGGACTGGATCACGTATATAAGGTTCAGGACTGGATCACGTATATAAGGTTCAGGACTGGATCACGTATATAAGGTTCAGGACTGGATCGCGTATATAAGGTTCAGGACTGGATCACGTATATAAGGTTCAGGACTGGATCACGTATATGAGGTTCAGGACTGGATCACGTATATAAGGTTCAGGACTGGATCACGTATATAAGGTTCAGGACTGGATCACGTATATAAGGTTCAGGACTGGATCACATATATAAGGTTCAGGACTGGATCACGTATATAAGGTTCAGGACTGGATCACGTATATGAGGTTCAGGACTGGATCACGTATATAAGGTTCAGGACTGGATCACGTATATAAGGTTCAGGACTGGATCACGTATATAAAGTTCAGGACTGGATCACGTATATAAGGTTCAGGACTGGATCACGTATATAAGGTTCAGGACTGGATCACGTATATAAGGTTCAGGACTGGATCACGTATATAAGGTTCAGGACTGGATCATGTATATAAGGTTCAGGACTGGATCACGTATATAAGGTTCAGGACTGGATCACGTATATAAGGTTCAGGACTGGATCACATATATAACGTTCAGGACTGGATCACGTATATAGGGTTCAGGACTGGATCACGTATATAAGGTTCAGGACTGGATCATGTATATAAGGTTCAGGACTGGATCACGTATATAAGGTTCAGGACTGGATCACGTATATAAGGTTCAGGACTGGATCACGTATATAAAGTTCAGGACTGGATCACGTATATAAAGTTCAGGACTGGATCACGTATATAAGGTTCAGGACTGGATCATGTATATAAGGTTCAGGACTGGATCACGTATATAAGGTTCAGGACTGGATCATGTATATAAGGTTCAGGACTGGATCACGTATATAAAGTTCAGGACTGGATCACGTATATAAGGTTCAGGACTGGATCACGTGTATAAGGTTCAGGACTGGATCACGTATATAAGATTCAGGACTGGATCACGTATATAAGGTTCTGGACTGGATCACGTATATAAGGTTCAGGACTGGATCACGTATATAAGGTTCAGGACTGGATCACGTGTATAAGGTTCAGGACTGGATCACGTATATAAGGTTCAGGACTGGATCACGTATATAAGGTTCTGGACTGGATCACGTATATAAGGTTCAGGACTGGATCACGTATATAAGGTTCAGGACTGGATCACGTGTATAAGGTTCTGGACTGGATCACGTGTATAAGGTTCAGGACTGGATCACGTATATAAGGTTCAGGACTGGATCACGTATATAAGGTTCAGGACTGGATCACGTATATAAGGTTCAGGACTGGATCACGTATATAAGGTTCAGGACTGGATCACGTATATAAGGTTCAGGACTGGATCACGTATATAAGGTTCAGGACTGGATCACGTATATAAGGTTCAGGACTGGATCACGTATATAAGGCCCAGGACTGGATCACGTATATAAGGTTTAGGACTGGATCACGTATATAAGGTTCAGGACTGGATCACGTATATAAGGTTCAGGACTGGATCACGTATATAAGGCCCAGGACTGGATCACGTATATAAGGTTCAGGACTGGATCACGTATATAAGGTTCAGGACTGGATCACATATATAAGGATCAGGACTGGATCACGTATATGAGGTTCAGGACTGGATCACGTATATAAGGTTCAGGACTGAATCACGTATATAAGGTTCAGGACTGGATCACATATATAAGGTTCAGGACTGGATCACGTATATAAGGTTCAGGACTGGATCACGTATATAAGGCCCAGGACTGGATCACGTATATAAGGTTCAGGACTGGATCACGTATATAAGGTTCAGGACTGGATCACATATATAAGGATCAGGACTGGATCACGTATATGAGGTTCAGGACTGGATCACGTATATAAGGTTCAGGACTGGATCACGTATATAAGGTTCAGGACTGGATCACGTATATAAGGTTCAGGACTGGATCACGTATATAAGGTTCAGGACTGGATCACGTATATAAGGTTCAGGACTGGATCACATATATAAGGATCAGGACTGGATCACGTATATGAGGTTCAGGACTGGATCACGTATATAAGGTTCAGGACTGAATCACGTATATAAGGTTCAGGACTGGATCACATATATAAGGTTCAGGACTGGATCACGTATATAAGGTTCAGGACTGGATCACGTATATAAGGTTCAGGACTGGATCACGTATATAAGGTTCAGGACTGGATCACGTATATAAGGTTCAGGACTGGATCACGTATATAAGGTTCAGGACTGGATCACATATATAAGGTTCAGGACTGGATCACGTATATAAGGTTCAGGACTGGATCACATATATAAGGAGAGTTTTATGAAGGAATGGGATTTTCAGAAACGCCTCTGACTTGTTTTATGAGTGCGCCGGGTCCACGCCGAGCCGTTCGCTTGGAAGAAAAGCGCTGGAGCGCAGCCGCCAGGCGTGCCAAGACTGCCACTTCACACGCGGTAATCCGAGCTCCGAGTCGGGAAGAATGACTCAGAAAACTGAGACGAGGGAAATAATTCTGCAGCTTCTATTAGAAGGAATTGGCGGCTCTTCCAGGGGTGATGTCAATTTTTTTTTAAGGGGCAGTTATTGGGCAATTTCCGTACTCCGCCCGGCGTCACCGCTCGGTACAAACGCCGTCAGCGGCTCGCACCTTCTTCCATTTGGTATTGTGATGTTGGAAAACAACGGAAAGTTTTGTCAATGTTCAGTGCTGAGGATTGTTTTGTATGGAGGAGTCGCGATGGAAACACTCAGTGGCGTCACTAGGGTTGGTGTCACCCGGTGCGGTAAAACATGGTGTCACCCCCCCCCTCTGTCTAGGCTGCCCAGCACCAAGCAGGCAGCGCACGGGCACGGGGCGCCCCCCCAAACCAGCCCCTGTAAATGATAGTATAGGGCAGTATAGTGGCAGGTTAGGGTAGTATAGAGTGGTATAGTGGCAGGTTGGTGTAGTGGGGTGGTATAGGACAGGTTAAGGTGGTATAGGGCATGTTGGGGTGATATAGGGTAGTTTGGGGTGGTGTAGTGCAAGTTAGGGTGGCATAGGGCAAGTTGGGATGGCATGGGAAAGGTTGGGGTGGTACAGGCAAAGTTAGGGTGGCATTGGGCAGGTTGGGGTGGTATAGGGCAAGTTATGGTGGCATTGGGCAGATTGGGGTGGTACAGGGTAAGTTAGGGTGGCACAGGGCAAGTTGGGGTGGCATGGGAAAGGTTGGGGTGGTACAGGGCAGGCTGGGGTGGTACAGGGCAGGCTGTGGTGGCACAGGGCAGGCTGGGTGGTACAGGGCAGGCTGGGTGGTACAGGGCAGGATGGGGTGGTACAGGGCTTTTTGGGGGGATACAGGGCAGGCTGGGGTGGTATAGGGCTGTTTGGGGTGGTACAGGGCAGGCTGTGGTGGCACAGGGCAGGCTGGGTGGTACAGGAAGGCTGGGGTGGTACAGGGCAGTTTGGGGGGTACAGGGCAGGCTGGGGTGGTATAGGGCTGCTTGGGGTGGTACAGGGCAGGCTGGGTGATACAGGGCAGGCTGGGGTGGCACAGAGCAGGCTGGGGTGGTACAGGGCAGGCTGGGATTGCACAGGGCAGGCTGGGCATGTCAGCTTTAAAAAAAAAAAACGGGATGGTGTCACCCCAAATAGCGGGTGTCACCCGGTGTGGACCGCACCCCCCTAGCAACGCCTCTGGGGGCAGGTCCGATTATAATGCACTGTGCCATCTAAAAACAGCACTGAAAAGCTGATATCTCCCAGCACTAAGCTCCACCCCTGGCGCTAAAACAATAGTACCATCCAAAACAGTACAGGTGTATGTCTGTAAAGGGCTTTTCTATAGCTCTGGGGGCTTGTTTGGGGGGGGGGGGGGGTGGCATTTATGGTGGTAAAAAAGGTGTCATATTGCCTCTCCACCACCTGTAAAATTCCTCTGAAAAGGGATCCGAACATGAGGTGTGGCAATGCTGTTGTACCTCTAAACCTAGTCTAGTAGCAATCTCCTAACCCTGAATGTAGGACCATTCCCACTCGTGTAATGTGCGTATTGCAGAAGCTGCTGGCGACGATGGGTCCTCTGTTCTGCCATGGCTCTTTTACCCAGTTCAGAAGAATCTGGTGTGTACCCTGTGCATACAACCCCAATAGCGTGCGGGCGTACACGTCTTTAGTATGGTGGGTTCCCCTGGAGGTGGTGGACAGTACCTGGCATTTGGTAGTTAAAGTTGGCCGGCTCTTAGTGGGGCCCATCTTTAGGTGGTGCACTGTCCCCTTTGAGAGCGTGTTTGGATGGTAGGAGATAGATTGTAAAGTAGGAGCAGTCTCTATTTAGACTAACAGTGTGTGGTGGGTATTTAGGATGTGTCGCTTAGCGGTGGACCATGCCTACACAATGTATGTCCGTTCCGGCGCTTGAAGTTACCACCAGGAGGCGAATATGACAGGGTGACAACTCAGGAACACAGTTTGGGGGACAGGGGCAGAGCTTTGTCACCCTATGGCAGGAAGTGCCTGAACAAGGACCTCCATGGCAGGATCACCAGGGACCATTCTGATAAAAATCTGCAGATTTAAGAAGATTGAACATGGTGGGGCCCATCTTTAGGTGGTGCACTGTCCCCTATGAGAGCGTGTTTGGATGGACTCTTGGAATCCCACCAACAAGTTAAAGTTCCCATGAGATGTCATGGATTGGGTTTAGAATCGGCAGATCCCGTTATGAGTTGGACTGGATCCGCCTTGTTCTTGTTATGATCAGAAATCCAATTATTTGTTTTTTTGGCCGCTGTCCCTTTGCGGGACGTTTCCTCGCCGTGCACGCTAGGTTGTTGTGGAACACATGAGAAATGATTTTCGGATGGAAGTGATTATCTCCGTCATTATCCCGAGAATTCTGACCGCGTTCTTAGGAAGATTCTTTAAAGATTCCTGAGCCGTCCAACGATGCGGGGAACTTGGGAGCGTTCTCGGTGTCAGTAAAAGGTAGACACAAATATGAGGGGGGGAGGGGAGGGGGGGGAGGCCACCCCATCATTGTTACTGTTATATTATCATTCCATGCTGGGGGGAGGAGATGTACGGCAACGGGGGGCCAAAACAGACCCCACATCAAACATCACTACTGTTCTAAGAGAAAGTCCCAGCAACAGAAATTCTAAAACTTGGAGAAACTTCATCACTGGCTTTGTTCTAAAAAATTTCAGTTGTCATCTTTGGGGTAGATTCAGGAAGGGGCGCGCAATGATCCGGCGGCACAGCGTATCGTATTTATGCTACGCCGCCGTAACCTACAGGAGCAAGTGCAGTATTCACAAAGCACTTGCTCCGTAAGTTGCGGCGGCGTAGCGTAAATGGGGCCGGCGTAAGCCCGCGTAATTCAAATGTGGAAGGGGGGGCGTGTTTTATGTAAAAGTATGATGACCTCACGTGATTGACGTTTTGTAAGGACGGCGCATGCGCCGTCCGTGTACATATCCCAGTGTGCATTGCTTTCAAGTACGGCGCAACAACGTATTGATTTCAAAGTGAACATAAATTACGTCCAGCCCTATTCGCGAACGACTTACGCAAACGACGTAAAAAATTCAAATTTCGAAGCGGGAACGACGTCCATACTCAACATTGCGTGCGCCTCCTAATAGCAGGAGCAACCTTGCGCAGAAAAAGCCTTTACGCAAACGACGTAAAAAGCTACCGCCGGGCGCACGTACGTTTGTGAATCGGCGTATCTAGGAAATTTGCATAATCTAATCGACAACAACGGAAGCGCCCCTAGCGGCCAGCGTAAGAATGCACCCTAAGATATGACGGCATAAGAGACTTATGCCAGTCGTATCTTAGGCTAATGTCGGCGTATCGAGCTTTCTGAATACAGAAAGTAGATACGCCGGCGCAGCTTAGCAATTACGCGGCGTATCTATGGATACGCCGGCGTAATTGCTCTCTGAATCTACCCCATTATCTTTAAAGGCCAACTGCAGGAATTGGAAAAAAAACCTACCCTTGCCCTAGAAGTTGGTCTTCCGCTTGGCTTTTTGGCGTTTAACACCCCAGAAGAAAGGGATCACCGGCGGTAGATACTTTAAGGAAGAACTCACCTGTTTCTGTCCCATCTGCTTCTGTCTCTGGTGCTTGGTGGAAAACTGCGCTACTCTGTAATTTTCTCCTCTTACCCTCCCCACTGTGCGTCTCCAAATTCTCATTGAAGAGCAATGCAGTAGGCACACTGGGCTGGATTCAGATACATCGGCGTATCTGTCCGCCCGGCGTAACCTATCTGAGATACGTTACGCCGCTCTAACTTTGGCCGCGAGTTCTTTATTCAGAAAGAACTTGCGCCCTTAGTTAGAGCGGTGTAGCATATGTGTTGCGGCGTAAGGCCGCGTAATTCAAATGGGGATGTAGGGGGCGTGTTTTATTTAAATTTCCCTTGACCCCGCGTTTTTGACATTTTACTTGAACGGCGCATTCGCCGCCCGTAAAATCTCCCAGTGTGCATTGCTCTAAATGATGTCGCAAGGACGCCATTGCTTTCGACGTGAACATAAATGACATCCAGCCGTATTCGCGAACGACTTACGCAAACAACGTAAAATTTCAAAACTCGGCGCCGGAACGACGTCCATACTTAACATTAGCTACCCCTTATATAGCAGGGGTAACTATACGCCGGAAAATGCCGAACGCAAATGGTGTAAAAAAAAGCGCCGGGCGGTCGTTCGTTTCTGAATCGGCGTAACTCCTCATTTGCATATTCCTCGCGTATAGAAACGGAAGCAGCCACCGTGAGATTGAAGCCTAAGATCAGACGGTGTAAGTCAATTACACCTGTCGGATCTTTGGGAGATCTGTGCGTAACCTGATTCTATGAATCGGGCGCATAGATCCGACCGGCAGAACTCGTCGACGACGACAGCGTATCTCTTTCTGAATTCGGCCCACTGACTGCAGTTATCACGTCTTCCAGAAGCCCCATTGATTGTTTTAGATGTTCTCCCCGGGCTTCAGAGAGGGTGTCCTTTACAGCTCTTGTGTCCTATGTGGTGCATCCAACTTACAGGGAGCCGGTTTCACTTCGGGCTACTGTGTCCTATGTGGGGCCTAAGTTCTCTCTTTCGAATATAATAATGCAATGGGGAGGATTCCTCCGTCCACCACACAAGTGAGGTCGCCTGTGCCTTTAGCCAATCAGGAGACGGGTATTAGACCCGCGCTTCCAGACTGGTGGAGAGGCGGTTCAGTGTTAGAAAAGCAAATATTCATTTGCTTTTCTAACACACCTGGGGGGACTCCGAGCGCAATGCTCTGCGCCACGAGCCCACACAAATTTGAAGCCTGTGGCTCTAATCTGGTGCTTCAAACCCCCCCCCCCCCCGCTGTAATTCATGTGCCCGGCGTCCTAAAAGGGGCTGGATGTCTGAATAGGGGGGTGGCTACGAATAGATTCTATCCATTCTACATATAGGGGGGGTGGCATGATAGAGGGAGCAGCGCCACTGCTCCCCTAATGGGCGGGCCGCCCCCCGATGCCTACCAGAAGATAACCTGTTTGCATGCATTGCAGAAATGCGTTTTTAGTATCGCGCACGTTCCTGCGTCTCATACGTGTGATCGGGACCCGAAATCTTCAAAATATCTTTCAGAATTTCCTTTTTTCTCCAGAAATAGGAATGGATCCTGGCGGGAAAACTATTTTGTGCCAACTGGGGGCCAATTGTGATAAGATTTGTCTTATTCCAGGTATTTGTGGGACGGAATTTGTGGGACGGAATTTGTGGGACGGAGTTTGTGGGACGGAATTTGTGGGACGGAGTTTGTGGGACGGAATTTGTGGGACGGAGTTTGTGGGACGGAGTTTGTGGGACGGAGTTTGTGGGACGGAATTTGTGGGACGGAATTTGTGGGACGGAATTTGTGGGACGGAATTTGTGGGACGGAGTTTGTGGGACGGAGTTTGTGGGACGGAGTTTGTGGGACGGAGTTTGTGGGACGGAATTTGTGGGACGGAATTTGTGGGACGGAATTTGTGGGACGGAGTTTGTGGGACGGAATTTGTGGGCTTTTACATTTTACTTTTATTTTTAATTGAAAAGAATCTGGAATGGTTTGTTGTCCCCCGGACTGACAGATAACGTGACACATTGGGGTAGATCCACAAAGAGAGTACGCCGGCGTAATTTCAAAATTCCTGCGTCGTATCTTTGTTTTGAATCCTCAAAACAAGATACGACGGCATCTGAGTTAGATCCGACAGGCGTACGTCTTCGTACGCCTTCGGATCTTAGATGCAATTTTTCGGCGTCCGCTGGGTGGCGTTCCTGTCGTAATCCGCATCGAGTATGCAAATTAGCTATTTCCGACGATCCACGAACGTACGAGTGGCCGCCGCATTTTTTTACGTCGTTTCCGTTCGGCTTTTTCCGGCGAATAGTTAAAGCTGCTATCTGGTGGCGTACTCAATGTTAAGTATGGCCGTCGTTCCCGCGTATAATTTTGAAAATTTTACGTCGTATGCGTAAGTCGTCCATGAATGGGGCTGGACGCCATTTACGTTCACGTCGAAAACAATGACGTCCTTGAGACGTCATTTGGAGCAATGCACCCTGGGAGTTTTTGACGGATGGGGCATGCGCAGTTCGTTTGGCGCGGGGACGCGCTTCATTTAAATAAAACACGCCCCCTACCCGCCCAATTTGAATTCCGCGCCCTTACGCCGTGAGAGATACACTATGCCGCCGTAACTTACGGTGCAAATTCGTTGAGGATTCAAACCAAGTCAAAGTAAGTTACAGCGGCGTAGCGTATCTGACATCTGCGCCGGGTGCAGCGTATGTATGTGGATCTGCCCCATTGTATCCAAGGACAGAAATGTAACGTGTTCAGACATTGTGTGACATTCCAGGGACGAGGCTTCCTTCCTGTGATAACGGGACGGAGTACAAAGCATGGGGGCTGCTGGGTGCCCACAGGGGGGGGTCATTATCTGCTGGAGATAAGGAGGCTCTTATCT
Source organism: Rana temporaria (assembly GCF_905171775.1). Taxonomy (NCBI): domain Eukaryota; kingdom Metazoa; phylum Chordata; class Amphibia; order Anura; family Ranidae; genus Rana; species Rana temporaria. The sequence goes on along the minus strand of NC_053495.1, from coordinate 2,786,691 downwards.
GTCAGATGGGAAAGAAAAATTCTCAACACAAATTCCAGAAAGAAGAAAATAAAACTAAATTTACATTTTTTTCCCGGAGTGAACGTGTCACCCGATGTGATAAGGGAAAGTGTGACGTCTTCTCACTGAGGGCCACACGGGCATCCTTACTACAGAGATCACTTGAAAGACATTTTTATATGATGACATATTCTACCAATATACACTATATTGTCAAAAGTATTGGGACACCTGCCGTTACTTGACCCTAGTCTTAGTCAGTGTTGCCAACCGTCCGTATTTTTACGGACAGTTCGTAAAAACTGGCACTTTTTCCCCCCCCGTTCGTAAATGTCCGTGGTGGCGGGGAATGTGCCAGTAAAAATACCCAAGATCGGTTCGGCTTGGAACTGCGCATGGAGATTGGAGGCAAGGGGTGATTGGAGGCAGGGGGTGATGGTGGCTGCGGTGGCACCGCAGAGGGGGATGGAGGCAGGGGGAGATTGGAGGCAGGGGGTGTTAGTGGCAGGGGTGATTGGAGGCAGGGGGTGTTGGTGGCACCGCAGAGGGGGATGGTGGCACCGCAGAGGGTGGGGGATGGAGACAGGGGTTGTTGGTGGCACCGCAGAGGGGGATGGAGGCAGGGGGTGATTGGAAGCAGGGGGCCTGGGGGAGATTGGAGGCAGGGGGAGTTGGTGGCACCGCAGAGGGGGATGGAGGCAGGGGGCCTGGGAGAGATTGGAGGCGGGGGGGAGATTGGAGGCAGGGGGTGTTAGTTACACCGCAGAGGGAGATGGTGGCATCGCAGAGGGTGGGGATGGTCAAACATTCCCATAGACACCCTCCTAAACCTCGTGGACGGCCTTCCCAGAAGAGTTGAAGCTGTTATAGCTGCAAAGGGCGGGGCCAACTCAATATTGAACCCTAAGGACTAAGACTGGAATGCCATTAAAGTTTGTGTGTTTGTGTAAAGGCCGGCGTCCCAATACTTTTGGTAATATAGTGTATATATGTTGCCCCCTTATAAATCCGGAACTGCTTGTGGGGTCTATTAGTGTCCCTACAAGAGTATTTTATGTGCAGTACCAGGTTTTACCTGTAGAGGAGCTGTAGGCAAAAATCTATATGCATGGGGTGCTGTCCTGGTAGGACAGGAGAGGTGTGATAGAGAAGCACCCCATGGTGTTGATACATGAAGGACGGTCATGGATGGGTCATGGATGGGTCATGGATGGGTCATGGGTGGGTTCACATTTCTTGTTTAAATTCTGTTTTAAAACATTTTTTTTAATAAATGAAACAAAAAAATCATCTTACCGTCGTGTGCTCTCGAATGATTGAAAACGTCTTTTGGAGCCCCGTCTTCGCTCAGCAATTTGGGAAGCAGGACTTGTGGCCCCATGGAGGGACTCGGGCTGAGAAGGACAGACGCCGTTGTTGGTTTCTCGGTTTCGGGGAGCACGGTTCCTTCTTCCTCCTCTTTGGGGGAATCAGTTTTATTTTCCGATGGACTCAGGTCCCCGGTGATGTTTATTTGTGGATCTGTTTTCAGAGTCTCTCCTTTTGCGGTAGTCTTCACCAAAGTCGGGGCCATGCTTGGCGTTGTTGGATGTCCTACGGTTGTCGGAGTTGGGCTTGTCGGCTCTTGAAGCTCCTTCTGGGTTGGCCGAGCCGTGGTCTCGGGTAAGACTTTCGCAGTGGTGGCCTTGGGTGTGCTTGGTGCCGGAGTGCTGGTTATCTGGGTAGTCTGGACGTTGAGGGTGGTTCTTTCAGGTTGGGTGGAGAGATGGAGCTCATTCACCGTTGTCAGCTCCACCAACATGGGGGGTAAAGTGGGTGTAGGTGAAGGTTCAACATTAAGTTCATCAATATTGTCGCCATAATCCGCCATGGAGCGAACTTGCAGGGCGTTCCTTTTGTAGTTGTTGTTCCTTTCCATGACCTCTCTGTTGATGGGCTCCTCTTGTTCATGACTGTAGGGGTAGTCATATTGTCTCTCGGGGTCGCTTTCAGTCATGTCCATGGGTTGGGTGCTGTTGTCGCCATCTGAGATGCATTGGGGAAGAGTGTAGCACATGAGTTCTCCTCCGGTATTGGGACAGTGGCAAACCTTGCACTCCGACATGTGAAAGGTGTGGCCGGCCTCGTACTTTTCTCCTCCATGAATGCACCCGATTCGCCCACACTGAATACAAGCATCTGCTGGCTGAATGACGTCAATGCAATTTGGGGGCAGCTCGGGGCAAGGGATAAAGTCGCAGCTAATCCTACCGCCGCCGGGTGGGCAGGAACACTCTGTGCTTCCGAAATCGACAAAGTAGGACTCTCCTTCGGGCACTTTGCCGTCTTTGAAGCCAACATTCACGCAGTCGTAAAACTGGTAGCCCTCGCAGGTGCATCCGAACTGCGCGCATTTCGGGCAACAAGAACCCTCCTCGAGCACTTCTTCATTGCAGTTCACCGGGGGCTCACACACGACGCCTGTGCAGTCTTGTTGAGCCAGGGATAAGCCCACATACAAGAGAAGAAGGACAGCGGTGGTCAGATGTCCCATTTGGCCGATTCTAGATATCTTGGAAGCCATGCTGAACTGGTATGACCATCAGCACAATGGTGACTGTCCGGAAGCAGAAAATGCCTATGGAGAATAAAGAAAGGCACCAAGATGAAGCAGCTTTGAAGTGATCGAAATAAAAGAACAAAATTACTCCTCCGCATACAAAGTTTTAGTTCACCCAAAAATGATATGTTAGTGTTTGGTAGAAACCGGAGAGCTAAACCATCTTATAGCGTCCTACTTCTCTCTAGCTGATGTGTATGTGCGCCATCGCCAGACTGCTAGGAGAAGAGAGTTAGTGCCGTTGGATGTAACTTATCTATATTCAGTGGCGTCGCTAGGGGGAGGCATTTGGGGCTATAGCCCCGAATTTTGGGCCCCTAGCCTCGAGTCTCTCAGATGGCGGTGGCTTTATGGGGACTCTGTAAGGGGAGGCTCTCTAAAGGACTCTGATGTAATGGGGGGCTCTCTGAGGACCCTGATGTAAGGCAGGGGCCTCTCTGGAGACCCTGATGTAATGGGGGGGCTCTCTGGGAACCCTGAGGTAAGAATAATATATATATAAATAATATACACGTGTATGTCCGACCAAGCTTATGACTTTCTTCTTTACTTCGCTGCTATGGGCTCTAGCCCCGGATGTTTTGTAGACCTAGCACGCCCAATTTATATATTTATATACAGTATAAAGGGCCGCAAAAGGGTGGGGGCCGCTTGGGGTTAGAGCCAGCCCTCCTGTATGGGGCCTGGGCCCTATCAGTTCAGCAGGGGGCCCCAGGGCAGAGAGTGGAATCTTTACATACCTTTGGGCTCATACGCAGTATCCCCATGGGCCATGGCGTCCATCAATTAAATGGGAGTTTCCTAAACCCCATCAGTTCAGCTGCAGGAGCTCAGGATGAATAGCGGACTATTTATGTCTTTTTTTTTATGGATCAGACTGTAATTTCACTGCCAAATTACCACAGACGTTTAATATGAGGGAAATTCTGAAAAACATGACCTGTTGGGGCACCTTGAGGACTGGAGTTGAGAAACACTGTATCAATCTATTCATGTATCAATTATTTATGTACCAATGTATCCATGTATCTGCCTATCAATGTATCCATGTATCTGCCTATCAATGTATCCATGTATCTGCCTATCAATGTATCCATGTATCTGCCTATCAATGTATCCATGTATCTTCCTATCAATGTATCCATGTATCTTCCCATCATCAATGTATCCATGTATCTGCCTATCAATGTATCCATGTATCTGCCTATCAATGTATCCATGTATCTGCCTATCAATGTATCCATGTATCTTCCTATCAATGTATCCATGTATCTGCCTATCAATGTATCCATGTATCTTCCCATCATCAATGTATCCATGTATCTGCCTATCAATGTATCCATGTATCTTCCTATCAATGTATCCATGTATCTGCCTATCAATGTATCCATGTATCTTCCTATCAATGTATCCATGTATCTTCCTATCAATGTATCCATGTATCTTCCTATCAATGTATCCATGTATCTTCCTATCAATGTATCCATGTATCTGCCTATCAATGTATCCATGTATCTGCCTATCAATGTATCCATGTATCTGCCTATCAATGTATCCATGTATCTTCCTATCAATGTATCCATGTATCTTCCCATCATCAATGTATCTTCCTATCAATGTATCTTCCTATCAATGTATCCATGTATCTTCCCATCATCAATGTATCTTCCTATCAATGTATCCATGTATCTTCCTATCAATGTATCCATGTATCTTCCTATCATCAATGTATCCATGTATCTTCCTATCAATGTATCCATGTATCTTCCTATCAATGTATCTTCCTATCAATGTATCCATGTATCTTCCTATCAATGTATCCATGTATCTGCCTATCATCAATGTATCCATGTATCTTCCTATCAATGTATCCATGTATCTTCCTATCAATGTATCCATGTATCTTCCCATCATCAATGTATCTTCCTATCAATGTATCCATGTATCTTCCTATCAATGTATCCATGTATCTGCCTATCATCAATGTATCCATGTATCTTCCTATCAATGTATCCATGTATCTTCCTATCAATGTATCCATGTATCTTCCCATCATCAATGTATCTTCCTATCAATGTATCCATGTATCTTCCTATCAATGTATCCATGTATCTTCCTATCAATGTATCCATGTATCTTCCCATCATCAATGTATCTTCCTATCAATGTATCCACGTATCTTCCCATCATCAATGTATCTTCCTATCAATGTATCCATGTATCCATGTATCTTCCTATCAATGTATCCATGTATCTTCCTATCAATGTATCCATGTATCTTCCTATCAATGTATCCATGTATCTTCCTATCAATGTATCCATGTATCTTCATATCAATGTATCTGCCTATCAATGTATCCATGTATCTGCCTATCAATGTATCCATGTATCTTCCTATCAATGTATCCATGTATCTGCCTATCAATGTATCCATGTATCTTCCTATCAATGTATCCATGTATCTTCCTATCAATGTATCCATGTATCTGCCTATCAATGTATCCATGTATCTTCCTATCATCAATGTATCCATGTATCTGCCTATCAATGTATCCATGTATCTGCCTATCAATGTATCCATGTATCTGCCTATCAATGTATCCATGTATCCGCCTATCAATGTATCCATGTATCTGCCTATCAATGTATCCATGTATCTTCCTATCATCAATGTATCCATGTATCTGCCTATCAATGTATCCATGTATCCGCCTATCAATGTATCCATGTATCTGCCTATCAATGTATCCATGTATCTTCCTATCATCAATGTATCCATGTATCTGCCTATCAATGTATCCATGTATCTTCCTATCATCAATGTATCCATGTATCTGCCTATCAATGTATCCATGTATCTGCCTATCAATGTATCCATGTATCCGCCTATCAATGTATGCATGTATCTGCCTATCAATGTATCTTTCTATCAATGTATCCATGTATCTGCCTATCAATGTATCCATGTATCTTCCTATCAATGTATTCATGTATCTGTCTATCAATATATCTTCCTATCAATGTATCCATGTATCTTCCTATCAATGTATCCATGTATCTGCCTATCAATGTATCTGCCTATCAATGTATCCATGTATCTGCCTATCAATGTATCCATGTATCTTCCTATCAATGTATCCATGTATCTTCCTATCAATGTATCCATGTATCTGCCTATCAATGTATCCATGTATCTGCCTATCAATGTATCCATGTATCTGCCTATCAATGTATCCATGTATCTGCCTATCAATGTATCCATGTATCTGCCTATCAATGTATCCATGTATCTTCCTATCAATGTATCCATGTATCTGCCTATCATCAATGTATCCATGTATCTTCCTATCAATGTATCCATGTATCTTCCTATCAATGTATCTGCCTATCAATGTATCCATGTATCTTCCTATCAATGTATCCATGTATCTTCCTATCAATGTATCCATGTATCTGCCTATCATCAATGTATCCATGTATCTGCCTATCAATGTATCCATGTATCTTCCTATCAATGTATCCATGTATCTTCCTATCAATGTATCCATGTATCTGCCTATCAATGTATCCATGTATCTTCCTATCAATGTATCCATGTATCTGCCTATCAATGTATCCATGTATCTTCCTATCAATGTATCCATGTATCTGCCTATCATCAATGTATCCATGTATCTGCCTATCAATGTATCCATGTATCTGCCTATCAATGTATCCATGTATCTTCCTATCAATGTATCCATATATCTGCCTATCAATGTATCCATGTATCTGCCTATCAATGTATCCATGTATCTGCCTATCAATGTATCCATGTATCTGCCTATCATCAATGTATCCATGTATCTTCCTATCAATGTATCCATGTATCTGCCTATCATCAATGTATCCATGTATCTTCCTATCAATGTATCCATGTATCTTCCTATCAATGTATCCATGTATCTGCCTATCAATGTATCCATGTATCTTCCTATCATCAATGTATCCATGTATCTGCCTATCAATGTATCCATGTATCTTCCTATCATCAATGTATCCATGTATCTTCCTATCATCAATGTATCCATGTATCTGCCTATCAATGTATCCATGTATCTGTCTATCAATGTATCCATGTATCTTCCTATCAATGTATCCATGTATTAATGTATCATTGCATCCATGTATCGGTTTATTCATATATCATTGAATTGATGTAACAATGTATCTATATATCCATGTACCAATGTATCTGCGTAGAAATCTATTCATGTATCATGTAGAAGACTTTAAACTCCCAACACAAATGTAAATTCCGGTTCCCACGAGGATCGGCACAGAAATGCGTTGGTGTTCCCGTGCGATTGACACGCAGTTCATTTTGAATGGCCTCAGATTGCAGCAATAATAATCCATCCACCACTTATAGCACCTCCCTGCGACGGGACGCATTCCGATGCAGGAAAGTCGCTGCATTTCTGACCTGCAATCGGGGGGTCATTAAGTTCTGAGGCTGCATTCACACCTGAGCGTTTTGTCGCCTGAAGCGCGACGCCCCAAAACGCTAGAGAGGAAAAAATACATTATTCTCTATGGAGATGGTTCACCGAACGCCTGAAGCCCAAACAAGTTCCGGACCCTTTTTTGTCGCTCAAATTTGGGCGTTTTACATTGGTGACCCTAGACCTGTAAAAAAATCGCGGTAAAAAACGCCGCAAAAGGCTACGCTCAGGTGTGAATGCAGCCTAAGAGATTCCAACTGCAGTGTGTTCTGAACGCGGTGCGGGAAATGTGTGTGGAATGAGGGTTTCCCGCACCGCGCTCTCATGAGATCGGATCTCATTCTTATTTTATAGAAATGTTATAAAAAGGAAACATTCCGGTGTCACCCCCTGATAATAAAAATAACATAAAGTGACTTTTCACTTCTTTTTTCCTCTTCACAAAACAAATATCTAAAAACAACAATATAAACTTCAACCAATAATCTCCAAAACAATTAAAAAGTTCAATCATCATCCTCATCATCATCCTCATCATCATCCTCATCATCATCCTCATCATCATCCTCATCCTCATCATCATCCTCATCATCATCCTCATCATCCTCATCATCATACTCATCATCCTCATCATCATCATTATCTTCATCATCATCCTCATCCTCATCATCATTATCCTCATCATCATTATCTTCATCATCATTATCCTCATTATCATCATCCTCATCCTCATCATCATCATCATCATCATCCTCATCATCCTCATCATCATATCATCATCCTCATCATCCTCATCATCATTATCCTCATCAGTATTATCATCCTCATCCTCATCATCCTCATCATCCTCTTCATCATCATCATTATCCTCATCATCATTATCCTCATCATCATTATCCTCATCATCATTATCCTCATCATCCTCATCCTCATCATCATCATCATTATCCTCATCATCATCATCATCCTCATTATCCTCATCATCATCCTCATCATCATCATCATCCTCATCATCATCATCCTCATCATCATCATCATCCTCATCCTCATCATCATCATCCTCACCATCACCATCATCATCATCATCATCATCCTCATCATCATCCTCATCATCATCATCCTCATCATACTCATCATCATCATCCTCCTCCTCATCATCATCATCTATATCATCATCTTCATCATCATCCTCATCATCATCCTCATCATCCTTATCATCATCCTCATCCTCATCATCATCATCCTCATCATTATCCTCATCATTATCCTCATCATCATTATCCTCATCATCATTATCCTCATCATCATCATCATCCTCCTCATCCTCATGACTATCCTTATCCTCCTCCTCCTCATGAATATCCTCATCATCCTCATCATTATCATCCTCATCATCATCCTCATCCTCCTCATCCTTCTCCTCATCTCCCACTGGCAGGATCCAGAATTCTTCCCATCACAGGCACATAAAGGACAATGATAAGAAGTCGCCCCTCTGTCTCTCTCTCTCTCTCCCCCCATTGGATGGGAAGAGGAGAATCTTTCTCTATCACTGACCTGAGAGTTGCGGGATGTTTCCTCCTGGAGTGCGAATCTCCTCTGTCTCTCTCAGACTCAGCAGCTCCACCAGTATGAGAAAAAAAGTCAGCAGGGACTTGGCTGTAACTTGAGAAGCTCAGGACCATATGTGTCTGATAAAGTCAGTTTATGTTCCCCCCCCAGCCCCCCCCCCCCCCAGGATCCTAAAGAAAATAATTCCGATCGGCAGACATTTGGGATCGGAGACTCATTTCTGCAATTACAAAAGATTTAGGAAAGGAAGGCAAAAAAAAAACTTTCTACTTCTTTCTCTTTTTCTACTTTTTTTTCCTTTTTTTACAGCTGCAGAGAATCGCACGTGTTGGAGAAAAATGCAATTCCTTCTGTGCGGCGCTCGGCGTCCAGCGACTCTCTGGGGCGCCAAAGAAAATATTGGAAGTGCTGAGCAACAGAAAGAACAATTTGTCTGAGTGTCATGTGACTCCATCGTGATACAGAGAACACGACTATTGTACGCCCGCCAGAGCGTGCCGGGGCCGCCCGTCCACCATGGGGGGCAGAGCGCCCGGGGCCGCCCGTCCACCATGGGGGGCAGAGCGTCCATCCACCAAGGGGGGCAGAGCGCCCGGGTCCACCAAGGGGGGCAGAGCGTCCGTCCACCATGGGGGGGCAGAGCGCCCGGGTCCACCCATCCACCATGGGGGGCAGAGCGCCCGTCCACCAAGGGGGGCAGAGCGTCCGGGTCTACCAAGGGGGGCAGAGCGTCCGTCCACCATGGGGGGCAGAGCGTCCGTCCACCAAGGGGGGCAGAGCGCCCGTCCACCATGGGGGGGGCAGAGCGCCCGGGTCCACCATCCACCAAGGGGGGCAGAGCGCCCGTCCACCAAGGGGGCAGAGCGCCCGGGTCTACCAAGGGGGGCAGAGCGTCCGTCCACCATGGGGGGCAGAGCGTCCGTCCACCAAGGGGGGCAGAGCGCCCGTCCACCATGGGGGGGGCAGAGCGCCCGGGTCCACCATCCACCAAGGGGGGCAGAGCGCCCGTCCACCAAGGGGGGCAGAGCGCCCGGGTCTACCAAGGGGGGCAGAGCGTCCGTCCACCATGGGGGGCAGAGCGTCCGTCCACCAAGGGGGGCAGAGCGCCCGTCCACCATGGGGGGGGCAGAGCGCCCGGGTCCACCATCCACCAAGGGGGGCAGAGCGCCCGTCCACCAAGGGGGGCAGAGCGCCCGGGTCTACCAAGGGGGGCAGAGCGTCCGTCCACCATGGGGGGCAGAGCGTCCGTCCACCAAGGGGGGCAGAGCGCCCGTCCACCATGGGGGGGGCAGAGCGCCTGGGTCCACCATCCACCAAGGGGGGCAGAGCGCCCGGGTCCACCATCCACCAAGGGGGGCAGAGCGCCCGTCCACCAAGGGGGGCAGAGCACCGTCCACCAAGGGGGGGGCAAAGCGCCCATTCACCAAGGGGGGCAGAGCGCCCATCCACCAAGGAGGGCAGAGCGCCCGTCCACCAAAAGGGGGGGGCAAAGCGCCCATCCACCAAGGGAGGCAGAGCGCCCATCCACCAAGGAGGGCAGAGCGTCCGTCCACCAAGGGGGGCAGAGTGCCCATCCACCAAGGAGGGGGCAGAGCACCCGTCCACCAAGGGGGGCAGAGCGCCCGTTCACCAAGGGGTAGACTTTGCAAATATCGGGGTACTGCCCTGGGGGACATATATAAATGGCAAAACATTTTTTTTAAATAAAGTTTTTACAGGAGCAGTGATTTTAATAATGCTTAAAGTGGAACAATAAAAATGAAAAATCCCTTTAAATATAGTGCCTGGGGGGTCCCCTTAGTCTGCCTGTAAAGTGGAGCATCTGCAGCCTGTATGGAACCTGCTGCAGCAAAACTGACATTTATAAAGGAAAACAAATTACATTTAAATTGTAATCGGCCCCTCCCACCCCAAAGTACCCTGTCCCCATGGTGATGGGGGACAAAGGCCTCTTCCCGACAACCCTGAGACCCCTTGAACAATAAAAATTGAAAATCCCTTTAAATATAGTGCCTGGGGGGGGGGTCCCCTTTAAGTGGTCTCTCTGTAGCATGTATGGAACCTGCTGCAGCAAAAATGACTTTTTTTTAAACGGTGTGGCATAGTGATGGGGAGCAGGGTCTCTTCCCGACAACCCTGGACTGTGGTTATGGGGGGTCCGCAGGCAGGAGGCCTATTGGAATCTGAGAAAGCCCCCTTTAACAAGGGGTCCCTAGATCCTGCCCCCCCCCCAGTTGTGGATCGATTGTCAGTCACGATCGGATGAACGCCCCCCATTGATTTCGGCTTCAGTTTTGGGATCTGCAGCAGAGAGCTCCATGGAGCCCACCGGGGGCCGTCACGCCCCTGCGCTGCGGGTCAGGACGGGTCCTCTTGACGCGGTGCGTGAATTTGGCGTGCCGATCTCCCGCCGATCCGCTCGGGTGGCGTTCAGATTCTTATCCGACGTTCGACTTTGAAAAAGGAAAATGTTTTGTGTGAAGGGAAGGCCTGGAATGTAAATATTGACGCATTCTGCGGCGTTATCGGAGTCTCGGGGCGCCGCCATCAAATAAATACCGACTTCCTCCTTCCCGTGAGAAGGGGGCGCCGCACATCGCCAGCGGGGGGGGGGGGGGGCTCAGGCTGGGTGCCGGAAACCTCAAATGACAGTGTCATTTAGCCGCATCCTGCGCCGCAATGTGGGGGGGGAGGGGAGATTGCAACCAAATGCACCCAACGCCCCCCTCCCCCGTCTGCTGGGGCCTCACAGAGGATATTAACCCCTTATTACCTGAACCCACAACAAATACAATAAGAAATGGCAGAACTATTCGTCCTGTGACACGACACTCACTCTGTGTGATTAGGGAGGACATCGAATGTCAATAAGCTTCGTCTTCTGCAGGTCGAATGTTATTCATTCATAAAAAAAAATTGAATGGTTTTATGAAAATACCACATAATGGCCTCTAGATGGAGCTAAAGATCATAAGTCTTTATTTCCAATGACCGTCCGTTATATCTAGTGGTCACAGTGCTGTATTTTCCTGATTGGCTCCAATCTTTCTGCCTCACCACAGACGATCCTTTTATCTGCAGGGCTTTTCCCCAGCTGGATAATCCAGTCCCGGCACCTCCAGCCCTGGATGTGATGACAGGGGGGGGGGCGCTGGGGGTGCTGGAGGGTTTATTGATGCTGGGGGATCTGTTATTGCTGTGGGGATCTACTGTTGCTAGGGGGATCTGTTGTTGCTTGGGGGGGTCTATTGTTGCCGGGGGGATCTATTGTTGTTGGGAGGATCTGTCCTGGCAAGGGGATCTGTTGTTGCTTGGGGGGATTTATTGTTGCTGGGGGAATCTATTGTTGCTGGGGGGATCTGTTCTTGCTGGGGGTCTATTGTTGCTGGAGGAATCTTTTGTTGCTGCTTGGCTATTGTTGCTGGCAGAATATGTTCTTGCTAGGGGGATCTGTTGTTGCTTGGGGGGTCTATTGTTGCTGGGGGGATATATTGTTGCTGGGGGATCTGTTCTTGCTGGGGGTCTATTGTTGCTGGGGGATCGGTGGTTGCTAGGCGGGGTATATTGTTTCTGGGGGTCTACTGTTGCTGGAGAAATCTTTTGTTGCTGGGGGAATCTATTGTTGCTGGGTGGATATGTTCTTGCTAGGGGGGATCTATGTTGGGGCCAATGGAGACACTGGAGCATTGGGGGCCAATGGAGACACTGGAGTGCTAGGGTCAATGGAAACACTGGAGCATTGGGGCCAAAGGAGACACTGGAGTGTTGGGGCCAATAGAGACACTGGAGCATTGGGGCCAATGGAGACACTAGAGCTTTGGGGGCCAATGGAGACACTAGAGCGTTGGGGGCCAATGGAGACACTAGAGCGTTGGGGGCCAATGGAGACACTAGAGCATTGGGGCCAATGGAGACACTGGAGCGTTGGGGGCCAATGGAGACACTAGAGCATTGGGGCCAATGGAGACACTGGAGCGTTGGGGGCCAATGGAGACACTAGAGCATTGGGGCCAATGGAGACACTGGAGCGTTGGGGCCAATGGAGACACAGGAGGCTCAAGAGTACAGGGATCACTGCAGCAGAGGGCCCCATGTAGGTTTCGGGATTCCGGGAACTCAGATGGGCCGGAGAGGAGACGCGACACTCGGGCCGCAGAGGAGACGCGACGCTCGGGCCGGAGAGGAGACGCGAAGCTCGGGCCGCAGAGGAGACGCGATGCTCGGGCCGCAGAGGAGACGCGACGCTCGGGCCGGAGAGGAGACGCGAAGCTCGGGCCGCAGAGGAGACGCGATGCTCGGGCCGGAGAGGAGACGCGACGCTCGGGCCGCAGAGGAGACGCGATGCTCGGCCCAGAGAGGAGACGCGACGCTCGGGCCGGAGAGGAGACGCGACGCTCGGGCCGCAGAGGAGACGCGATGCTCGGCCCAGAGAGGAGACGCGAAGCTCGGGCCGGAGAGGAGACGCGACGCTCGGGCCGGAGAGGAGACGCGACGCTCGGGCCGGAGAGGAGACGCGACGCTCGGGCCGGAGAGGAGACGCGACGCTCGGGCCGGAGAGGAGACGCGACGCTCGGGCCGGACAGGAGACGCGACGCTCGGGCCGGAGAGGAGACGCGATGCTCGGGCCGGAGAGGAGATGCGAAGCTCGGGCCGCAGAGGAGACGCGACGCTCGGGCCGGAGAGGAGACGCGACGCTCGGGCCGCAGAGGAGACGCGATGCTCGGGCCGGAGAGGAGACGCGACGCTCGGGCCGGAGAGGAGACGCGACGCTCGGGCCGGAGAGGAGACGCGACGCTCGGGCCGGAGAGGAGACGCGACGCTCGGGCCGGACAGGAGACGCGACACTCGGGCCGCAGAGGAGACGCGACGCTCGGGCCGGAGAGGAGACGCGAAGCTCGGGCCGGAGAGGAGACGCGACGCTCGGGCCGGAGAGGAGACGCGACGCTCGGGCCGGAGAGGAGACGCGATGCTCGGGCCGGAGAGGAGACGCGACGCTCGGGCCGCAGAGGAGACGCGATGCTCGGCCCAGAGAGGAGACGCGACGCTCGGGCCGGAGAGGAGACGCGACGCTCGGGCCGCAGAGGAGACGCGATGCTCGGCCCAGAGAGGAGACGCGAAGCTCGGGCCGGAGAGGAGACGCGACGCTCGGGCCGGAGAGGAGACGCGACGCTCGGGCCGGAGATGAGACGCGACGCTCGGGCCGGAGATGAGACGCGACGCTCGGGCCGGAGAGGAGACGCGACGCTCGGGCCGGAGAGGAGACGCGACGCTCGGGCCGGACAGGAGACGCGACGCTCGGGCCGGAGAGGAGACGCGATGCTCGGGCCGGAGAGGAGACGCGAAGCTCGGGCCACAGAGGAGACGCGACGCTCGGGCCGGAGAGGAGACGCGACGCTCGGGCCGCAGAGGAGACGCGATGCTCGGGCCGGAGAGGAGACGCGAAGCTCGGGCCGGAGAGGAGACGCGACGCTCGGGCCGGAGAGGAGACGCGATGCTCGGGCCGCAGAGGAGACGCGACGCTCGGGCCGGAGAGGAGACGCGATGCTCGGGCCGGAGAGGAGACGCGAAGCTCGGGCCACAGAGGAGACGCGACGCTCGGGCCGGAGAGGAGACGCGACGCTCGGGCCGCAGAGGAGACGCGATGCTCGGGCCGGAGAGGAGACGCGAAGCTCGGGCCGGAGAGGAGACGCGACGCTCGGGCCGGAGAGGAGACGCGATGCTCGGGCCGCAGAGGAGACGCGATGCTCGGGCCGGAGAGGAGACGCGACGCCCGGGCCGCAGAGGAGACGCGATGCTCGGCCCAGAGAGGAGACGCGACGCTCGGGCCGGAGAGGAGACGCGACGCTCGGGCCGCAGAGGAGACGCGATGCTCGGCCCAGAGAGGAGACGCGAAGCTCGGGCCGGAGAGGAGACGCGACGCTCGGGCCGCAGAGGAGACGCGATGCTCGGCCCAGAGAGGAGACGCGAAGCTCGGGCCGGAGAGGAGACGCGACGCTCGGGCCGCAGAGGAGACGCGATGCTCGGCCCAGAGAGGAGACGCGAAGCTCGGGCCGGAGAGGAGACGCGACGCTCGGGCCGGAGAGGAGACGCGACGCTCGGGCTGGACAGGAGACGCGACGCTCGGGCCGGAGAGGAGACGCGACGCTCGGGTCGGAGAGGAGACGCGACGCTCGGGCCGGAGAGGAGACGCGACGCTCGGGCCGCAGAGGAGACGCGACGCTCGGGCTGGAGAGGAGACGCGACGCTCGGGCCGGAGAGGAGACGCGACGCTCGGGCCGGAGAGGAGACGCGGCGCTCGGGCCGGAGAGGAGACTCGACGCTCGGGCCGGAGAGGAGACTCGACGCTCGGGCCGGAGAGGAGACGCGACGCTCGGGCCGGAGAGGAGACGCGACGCTCGGGCCGCAGAGGAGACGCGACGCTCGGGCCGGAGAGGAGACGCGACGCTCGGGCCGGAGAGGAGACGCGAAGCTCGGGCCGGAGAGGAGACGCGATGCTCGGGCCGCAGAGGAGACGCGATGCTCGGGCCGGAGAGGAGACGCTCGGGCCGCAGAGGAGATGCGACGCTCGGGCCGGAGAGGAGACGCGACGCTCGGGTCAGAGAGGAGACGCGACGCTCGGGCCGGAGAGGAGACGCGACGCTCGGGCCGCAGAGCAGGTAAGTCTTCCAATGGGGTCATGTCAGGAATTTTTCTTGTAGACCTCCTGGAACGGTTACTCGGAACTCTTCAGCTTGGTTCTCTCGGACACTTTTCTTCTACAATTATATGATTCCCATTGACTTTTGATGACTCGGATCTCACCCTCTGATGACTTCCACTACCCAGAACTTACCCAGAGATCCTCCTTCATCTTCTATGGTCACATTCTGGACAGACTCCTCCCCTCCCAATCCCTCCATACAGAGGGAGCCCTGACACAGCTCAACAGCCGGAGCCCAATTGGTCCATTTGTGGTCACCTCTAGTAACTCTTTCCTTTCCCTCTCGGCGGTGTCCCCGCGGTATGGAATCCCTCCCTTAGAATGTGGTGTCCCCGCGGTATGGAATCGCTCCCTTAGAATGTGGTGTCCCCGCGGTATGGAATCCCTTCCTTAGAATGTGGTGTCCCC
This sequence comes from Rana temporaria, assembly GCF_905171775.1. Taxonomy (NCBI): domain Eukaryota; kingdom Metazoa; phylum Chordata; class Amphibia; order Anura; family Ranidae; genus Rana; species Rana temporaria. Next base: position 2,770,928 of record NC_053495.1, on the reverse strand, counting down.
ATGGTATGGAATCCCTCCCTTAGAATGTGGTGTCCCCATGGTATGGAATCCCTCCCTTAGAATGTGGTGTCCCCGCAGTATGGAATCCCTCCCTTAGAATGTGGTGTCCCCGCGGTATGGAATCCCTCCCTTAGAATGTGGTGTCCCCGCGGTATGGAATCCCTCCCTTAGAATGTGGTGTCCCCATGGTATTGAATCCCTCCCTTAGAATGTGGTGTCCCCGCGGTATGGAATCCCTCCCTTAGAATGTGGTGTCCCCGCGGTATGGAATCCCTCCCTTAGGAAGTGGTGTCCCCGCGGTATGGAATCCCTCCCTTAGAATGTGGTGTCCCCATGGTATCGAATCCCTCCCTTAGAATGTGGTGTCCCTGCGGTATGGAATCCCTCCCTTAGAATGTGGTGTCCCCGCAGTATGGAATCCCTCCCTTAGAATGTGGTGTCCCCACGGTATGGAATCCCTCCCTTAGAATGTGGTGTCCCCATGGTATTGAATCCCTCCCTTAGAATGTGGTGTCCCCGCGGTATGGAATCCCTCCCTTAGAATGTGGTGTCCCCATGGTATTGAATCCCTCCCTTTGAAATGCAATGGGGGGGGGGGGTTCAGGTTGGGCCATCTGCGGGATTTTAGCTACAGAGGGATCGAATCTCATCTCTGCGGAGTAATTACCGCCAGCTTGGCCTCATTAGATTGCCGGCAATTACCAGGAACGATCTTCAGGCCGAGGAAAACGTTCAAACGGATTCCTCCTGTTCCTGGGGCTCTTCTATGGCGCAGACCGCGCTGTCCACCCGGGGGAATAAATATTACAGATGTGGACCATACAATGAAAGTTTCAGCCGAGTTTGCAGAGGCGGCTCTAGGCTTTGTGAGGCCAAAACTTGACATGGGGCGCCACTCACCCCCATGATGGGGAAATAATTCAAGGACAAGGGCCTCTTCCCCACAACCCTGGCCGGTGGTTGTGGGGCTCTGTGGGCGGGGGGGGGGGGCTTATCGGAAATCTGGAAGCCCCCTAGAACAAGGCGGCCCCCAGATGCGGCCCCCAGATCCTGCTCTTTAATAACTAAGGGGTGGGGGCCACCCGGTGATCCCGCCCCTTGTGACGACACTGACTAAGGGCATGCTGGGTCATTGACGTCACAAGGGGTGGTGTCACCGATATTCACTGGTTGTTGGGGGCGCTGGCGGCCCCGCCCCTGAGTCAGGGCTCATAACGCTGCCTGAGCACAGCAGAGTTTAGGCCCCCTGTCCCTCAAAACTGGGGTAATGCATTGGGCAAGTTAGGCGGCCGCGAGGCCCCTGTGAGTGCGAGGCCTTGGGCGAGCGCCTAATTTGCCTAATTAAAGAGCCGCCTCTGCAAGGTTGTATAACTGATTTGTGCGCGGGTCCAAACCATTTGGTGGAGGGGGGATTATGATGTGGGGGTTGTTTTTCAGGGCTTGGCCCCTTAGTTCCAGTGAAGGGAACTCTTAAGGCATTTAAAGACATTTTGGACAATTTTATGCTCCCAACTTTGTGGGAGGAGTTTGGGGACGGCCCCTTCCTGTTCCAACATGACTGCCCACCGGTGCACAAAGCAAGGTCCAAAAAGACATGGATGAGTGAGTTTGGGGTGGAGGAACTTGACTGACCTGCACAGAGTCCTGACCTCAACCCCATAGAACACCTTTGGGATGAATTAGAGCGGAGACTGCGTGCCAGGCCTTCTCATCCAACATCAGTGCCTGACCGCACAAAAGATCTTCTGGAAGAACGGTCAAACATTCCCATAGACACACCCCTAAACCTTGTGGACGGCCTTCCCATAGACACACCCCTAAACCTTGTGGATGGCCTTCCCATAGACACACCCCTAAACCTTGTGGACGGCCTTCCCATAGACACACCCCTAAACCTTGTGGACGGCCTTCCCATAGACACACCCCTAAACCTTGTGACCCGCCTTCATATAGACACGCCCCTAAACCTTGTGGACGGCCTTCCTATAGACATGCCCCTAAACCTTGTGGACGGCCTTCCCATAGACACACCCCTAAACCTTGTGGACGGCCTTCCCATAGACACGCCCCTAAACCTTGTGACCCGCCTTCCCATAGACACACCCCTAAACCTTGTGACCCGCCTTCCCATAGACACACCCCTAAACCTTGTGACCCGCCTTCCCATAGACACACCCCTAAACCTTGTGGACGGCCTTCCCATAGACACACCCCTAAACCTTGTGGACGGCCTTCCCATAGACACACCCCTAAACCTTGTGGACGGCCTTCCCATAGACACACCCCTAAACCTTGTGGACGGCCTTCCCATAGACACACCCCTAAACCTTGTGGACGGCCTTCCTATAGACACGCCCCTAAACCTTGTGGACGGCCTTCCTATAGACACGCCCCTAAACCTTTTGGACGGCCTTCCCATAGACACACCCCTAAACCTTGTGGACGGCCTTCCCATAGACACACCCCTAAACCTTGTGGACGGCCTTCCCATAGACACACCCCTAATCCTTGTGGACGGCCTTCCCAGAAGAGGTGAAGGTGTTATAGCTGCAAAGGGCGGAGCCAACTCAATATTGAACCCTATGGACTAAGACTGGGGGTCATTAAAGGTCATGTCCGTGTAAAGGCCGGCGTCCCAATACTTTTGGTAATGTAGTGTGTATATTATAGGACACATGTGGATGTAGAGGAGTCCTAGGACAGACATCGGTGGCATGTGCAGTGATTTTCAGGCTGATTGGAAGTTACGATCTTCTCCTCGCGCTGAGGTCAGAGGTCGGACTCCTGTTTCCGATCGTCCCGCGGCGTCGCCTCGGAATGAATTACAGATAATTGTCGGTGTAATGCGTTACATCATCATGACATCTGCGATGCGTTTCACATCTGCCGTGGGGGGTTTGATGGCTCATTGTCTGCAGGAATCGATCGCTTCCGACTCTTCCCCTCCATAAATCTTCACGTCAGACTGGGGGGGGGGGGGGGGGGGGGGGGGGTCTCCTCACCAGACATCATCTTATTATTATGGATGATTTAATAGACTCTGCGGGCCAAACCCTTCAAGATGTGACTCAGAAGACAGAGATCTCCCCGCGGGTCGCAGAGAAGGGAGGAGACGCCATTCAGGGGTGCAGAAGCATCAACAGAGGAAGGAAGGATCCAGTGTGGCCTCAGCCGGTGCCTCTCCAGCCACGCCCCCTGCCGTGTTTCGCCCTGCAAATCGGGACTCCCTGACATTTTTTCCCCCCACACTGGGGCTCCCTGACATGTTTCGCCCCCCCACACCGGGGCTGCCCTGACATGGTTTGCCCCGCACACCAGAGTTTCCCTGACACGTTTTGCACATCAGGGCTCTCCTGACACATTTCGCACATCAGGGCTCTCCTGACACGTTTTGCACACCAGAGTTTCCCTGACACGTTTTGCACATCAGGGCTCTCCTGACACATTTCGCACATCAGGGCTCTCCTGACACGTTTTGCACATCAGGGCTCCCCTGACACGTTTCGCACATCAGGGCTCTCCTGACACATTTCGCACATCAGGGCTCTCCTGACACGTTTTGCACATCAGGGCTCCCCTGACACGTTTCGCACATCAGGGCTCTCCTGACACGTTTTGCACATCAGGGCTCCCCTGACACGTTTTGCACATCAGGGCTCTCCTGACACGTTTTGCACATCAGGGCTCTCCTGACACGTTTTGCACACCAGGGCTCCCCTGACACGTTTTGCACATCAGGGCTCCCCTGACACGTTTTGCACATCAGGGCTCTCCTGACACGTTTCGCACATCAGGGCTCCCCTGACACGTTTTGCACACCAGGGCTCCCCTGACACGTTTTGCACATCAGGGCTCCCCTGACACGTTTTGCACATCAGGGCTCCCCTGACACGTTTTGCACATCAGGGCTCTCCTGACACGTTTCGCACATCAGGGCTCTCCTGACACGTTTTGCACACCAGGGCTCCCCTGACACGTTTTGCACATCAGGGCTCCCCTGACACGTTTTGCACATCAGGGCTCTCCTGACACGTTTTGCACATCAGGGCTCTACTGACACGTTTTGCACACCAGGGCTCCCCTGACACGTTTTGCACATCAGGGCTCTCCTGACATGTTTTACTTTGCACATCGGGCTCCCCTAACATGTTTCGCCCCCCACACCAGGGCTCCCCTGACATGTTTCGCCCCGCACAGCGGATGGAAATAGATGGATGGATGGACACAGTAATAGATGGATTGAGAAATGATGCATTTGTTTTATTTATTATTTAGGCTTTTCCCCCTAAATTTTCCCTTGGTAATCTGGCCAGCAACACAGATGAGCAGGGGGTTACATTGGTGGGGCAGAGGGGTGCAAAGGAGAAAGGAGGAACATCAGTGGAACACATGAGCAGGGGGTTACATCGGTGGGGCAGAATAGCAGGTAAGCTCAGTTAGGACAGATGAGAAGATAGTTGAGTGGTGAGACAGAAAAACATGGGGGTACAGTGGTGGGACAGAAGAGCATAGGGGGTACAGTGGTGGGGCAGAAGAGCATGGGGGGTACAGTGGTGGGGCAGAAGAGCATGGGGGGTACAGTGGTGGGGCAGAAGAGCATGGGGGGTACAGTGGTGGGACAGATGTGCAGGGGGTTGCAGTTGTGGTCGGACAAGTGTTCAGGGGGTTACAGTGGTTGGACAGATGTGCAGGGGGTACAGTGGCGGGGCAAAAGAGCATGGGGGGTACAGTGGTGGGACAGATGTGCAGGGGGTACAGTGGCGGGGGGAAAAGAGCATGGGGGGTACAGTGGTGGGACAGATGTGCAGGGGGTACAGTGGCGGGGCAAAAGAGCATGGGGGGTACAGTGGTGGGACAGAAGAGCATGAGGGGCACAGTGGTGGGGAAGATGAGCATGGGGGGTACAGTGGTGGGGCAGAAGAGCATGAGAGGGTACAGTGGTGGGACAGAAGAGCATGGGGGGTACAGTGGTGGGACAGAAGAGCATGGGGGTACAGTGGGGGGGGGGGGGGACGAGCATGAGAGGGTACAGTGGTGGGACAGAAGAGCATGGGGGCACAGTGGTGGGGCAGATGAGCATGGGGGGTACAGTGGTGGGGCAGAAGAGCATGAGAGGGTACAGTGGTGGGACAGAAGAGCATGGGGGGGTACAGTGGTGGGGCAGAAGAGCATGAGAGGGTACAGTGGTGGGACAGAAGAGCATGGGGGGTACAGTGGGGGGGGGGAGACGAGCATGGGGGTACAGTGGTGGGACAGAAGAGCATGGGGGGTACAGTGGTGAGGCAGATGAGCATGGGGGGTACAGTGGTGGGGCAGATGAGCATGGGGTGTACAGTGGTGGGGCAGAAGAGCTTGGGGGGTACAGTGGTGGGACAGAAGAGCATGGGGGGTACAGTGGTGGGGCAGAAGAGCATGGGGGGTACAGTGGTGGGACAGAAGAGCATTTTTTTGTTATAAAATCGGCGCTCTCAATTTCTTTGAAAACATTTTTCGGCACGCTGCGCTCACAAGGTTGCCTCCCCTTGTCCTAAACCAATAGCAATCCGAAAACAAATATCTTTCGGAGAGAAAATGCAGAAACAATGTTGCAATTTTCAGTGAAGAAACAAAAATGCAACATTTGTTGCCGTAAATCTTCTTCCTGTACAATCCAGTGAGGTGCCGCCATCTAGTGGTCGCTTCACATATAGCGATACAATAGATGTTCCTCCTCACCTTGTAAAATTGGGGAATTTAATTCAGATTCACAAAGGTCCAGTCAGTGAAATCTTCGTCCCGCAGAGTTCCGAATCGCACATTTGATTCTTAATGGCACTTCTGTAAATTGGGAAAAACTGCGCATCTTTCCCAGTGCCAAATCGCATGGTGCCACAGTGCCAACTACTCGGTACGGCACAATTTAAAAAGAGGACTCCTTTCTCTACGTTTCTACATATAGATCCGCCCACTGAAATACATTGGCCACACCCACACGCAGAATAATGTGAACCTGGCCTCAGATGCTTTACAACACTATCCTGTTATTACACCGCCCCCCCCAGCACATCATCCCCCTCTTCACATTACAGTCCTCAGCCCCCCTTCACATTCTTCTCCTTAGCCCCCCTTTATAAAACCCTCCTATTTCAAATTGCAGTTCTCAGCCCCCCTTCATATCACCCTAGGGTTGCCACCTGCTCGGGATTTACCCGGACAGTCCGGGTTTTAGATCCTGTGTCCGGGTTTCAGTCCACCTGAAACCCGGACACATCAGTGGCAGCCCTGCAGCACCAGTCCTCCTATCCCCCCTCCCCTCCCATTGACTTCCAGTGTTTTTAATTATATTAGTGGGGGGTGCTTTAACTGGGGTACAGACTGGCCTGGGTGAATTATACTGTGGTACAGACTGACCTGGGGGGACTGTACTGGGGACAGACTGACCTGGGGGGACTGTACTGGGGGACAGACTGACCTGGGGGACAGACTGACCTGGGGGGGACTGTACTGTGGAACAGACTGGCCTGGGGGGGACTGTACTGGGGGGACAGACTGACCTGGGGGACTGTACTGGGGCACAGACTGACTGGGGGGGACTATACTGGGGGACAGACTGACCTGGGGGGGACTGTACTGTGGAACAGACTGGCCTGGGGGGGACTGTACTGGGGACAGACTGACCCGGGGGGGGGGGACTGTACTGGGGGACAGACTGACCCTGGGGACTGTACTGGGGACAGACTGACTGGGGGGGACTATACTGGGGGACAGACTGACCTGGGGGGACTATACTGGGGGACAGACTGACCTGGGAGGACTGTACTGGGGACAGACTGACTGGGGGGAATTTACTGGGGGACAGACTGACCTGGGAGGACTGTACTGGGGGACAGACTGACCTGGGGGGACTGTACTGGGGACAGACTGACCTGGGGGGACTGTACTGGGGGACAGACTGAACCGCGGGGACTGTACTGGGGACAGACTGACCTGGGGGGACTGTACTGGGGGACAGACTGACCTGGGGGGACTGTACTGGGAGACAGACTGACCCGGGGGGACTGTACTGGGGACAGACTGACCTGGGGGGACTGTACTGGGGGACAGACTGACCTGGGGGGACTGTACTGGGAGACAGACTGACCCGGGGGGACTGTACTGGGGGACAGACTGACCTGGGGGGGACTGTACTGGGGGACAGACTGACCTGGGGGGGACTGTACTGGGGGACAGACTGACCTGGGGGGACTGTACTGGGGGACAGACTGACCTGGGGGGACTGTACTGGGGGACAGACTGACCTGGGGGGGACTGTACTGGGGGACAGACTGACCCGGGGGGACTTTACTGGGGGACAAACTGACCTGGGGGGGACTGTACTGGGGGACAGACTGACCTGGGGGGACTGTACTGGGGGACAAACTGACCTGGGGGGGACTGTACTGGGGGACAGACTGACCTGGGGGGATTGTACTGGGGGATAGACTCTATATCACCCCCTTCACATTCCTGTCCTTACCCCTTTATAGAACCCCCCATCACATTGCAGTCCTTGCCCCCCCCGACTTTTATATCACCTCCCTTCCTCCTTCACATTACGGCTCCCGAACCCCCTTCCCATCACCCCCGGATTACCCTGCCCTTCACAGCAGTGACGGAGCCCTCTTCCCTGACCTACCTCACACATGGCAGAGGGTGGGAGGCACAGAAGGTGCAGAGCCGACATCAGGAGGGCAGCACAATGATGGGTGCAGGGCAGTCCTGGCAATCAGTCAGGGGAAGCTCCCGCCCTCCGTCATTCGCTGTGCTGCCTCCCGTTGTCAGCTCTGCAAAGAGGAAGGTTCTAGCTTGGGCCGAGGGAAAGAACCGGCCCCTAAATGGCGCGACTGCGACGGGTCTGAAAGGGACATTGACTCAGTCCTGATCCGGACCATGGTCTGCCATTTAGTGATGCCGATCACTGTACCAGACCACTGCCAGTACCCTGTGATCACTGTGACCAATCACAGCAGATCACACGACAATTGTAAACAATGGATGGCTTTCATTCGTGCCATTCATTATGTACAATTGTGATTGGTCACAGTGATCACATGGTACAAACAGGGTCAATCACACCTTCTTCCACATGTTTGCTGTGTGCCCCACATGGTGCCCCCTTACATCAACTGCCCCTATCAGAGTCCCCCCTTACATCTATTGTCTCCATCAGAGTGCCACCTTACATCAACTGTCCCATGAGAGTGCCACCTTACATCAACTGCCTCCATCAGAATTCTCTCTTGCATCAACTGCCCCATCAGGCTGCCCCCTTACATTAATTACCCCATTAGAGTGCTCCCTTACATCAACTGTCCCAGTAGACTTTCCCTTTACATCAAATATCTCATCAGTGTGCCCCTTACTTCAACTACCCCCATCAGAATGGCCCTTAGATCAACTTCACCATCAGAGTGCCCCCTTACATCAACTGCCCAATCAGTGTGCCCCCTTATATCAACTGCCCCCATCAGAGTGTCCCCTTACATCAACTTTTCCAAATAGAGGGCCCCCTTACATCAACTGCCCCCACCAGTGTGCCCCCTTACACCATCTGCCCCATCAGAGTGCCCCTTTACATCAACCCTCCCCATCAGAGTGCCCCCTTTACATCAATTGCCCTGTCATAGTGCCCACTTACATCAACTGCCATATCAGAGCGCCCCCTTACATTAATTGCACCATCAGAATATCCCCTAACATCAACTGTCCTATCAGAGTGCCCCCTTACATCAACTGCCCCATATAGAGCGCCCCCTTACATCAACTACCCCAACAGAGTGCCCCCTTACATCAACTACCCCAACATAGTGCCCCCTTACATCAACTGCTCCATCGGAGTGATGCCTTACATCAACTGCTCCATCAGAGTGCCCTTTTACACCCATTGCCCTGTCAGAGTGCCCCCCTACATCAATTGCACTATCACAATGTCCATTTACATCAACTGTCCCATCAGAGTGTCCCTTACATCAAATGCCCCACCAGAGTGCCCCCTTACATCAACTGACCCCAAGAGTGCCCTCTTACACCATCAGAGTGCCCCCTTACACCAACTGCCCCATCAGAGTGCCCCTTACATCAACTGCCCCAACAGAGTGCCCCTTACACCAACTGCCCCATCAGAGTGCCCCCTCACACCAACTTCCCCCATCAGAGTGCCCCCTTACATAAACTTCCCCCATCAGAGTGTCCCCTTACATCAACTGCCCCATCAGAGTGCCCCTTACATCAACTGCCCCCATCAGAGTGCCCACTTACATCAACTGCCCTATCAGAGTGCCCCCTTACATCAATTGCCCTATCAGAGTGTGCCCTTACATCAACTGCCCCCACCAGAGTGCCCACTTACATCAACTGCCCCATCAGAATGCCCCCTTACATCAACTGCCTCAAATAGAGCGCCCCCTTACATCAACTGCCCCCATCAGAGGGCCCCCTTACATCAATTGCCCTATCAGACCGGTATGAAGGGGCTGCCAACCCTTATTTACTACAAATGATACCCGACCTCTTATATTCAACTGCGCGTTGTCAGGCGTTGCCTTACCTGGTGTGTTGGGGTGTCCAATGAGGGACTCCGATATGCAGCAACACATGTTACCGAGTACAAGAGAGATTGTACAATCAGATTGTAAGGTGTGTGGTCTATATTCTGATATAACATTGTTACATTGTCTCTGTTCTTTATTCAGGTTCTGGGCCTTTCCCTTATCAGAAAAGGGAAACTCCCCGCCGAGTATAAATAGCAGAGCCGAGGCTTTAGGGTTTAGTGGTCTGTTCTTCCCAATAAGGAGTCAGTGTGCGGAGATGTCACTGATGAGCCCGGTGACCAGGCTTTGTCACCCATATAAGCCCAGCCCTTCTATTGTCATCCCACTGCCTGTCCCAGGATCTCCACACTCCTCTGCTCTCCTCCGCTCTCCTCCACACTCCTCCAGACTCTTCCACACTCCTCCAGACTCCACCACACTCCTCCACACTCCTCCAGACTCCACCACACTCCACCATGGATGACATCTACAAAGCAGCGGTGAGTCCCTATGATATCTCCAACAGGGGGTCCCCTACTCAAGATTCCATTCCATTTATTGATTTATAGATTTATTTATATAGTTATCAATGCATTTATAAAGTTATTTATGTTATTTATTTATTAATTTATTTATAACGTTTATTACATTTTTTTTTTAGTTATCTATTTATTGTTAAAGTTATCAAGTTATTTATTAAGTTATGTGTTTTTTAAGTTCCCAATTTATTTATAATGTTAATTTAGTTATTTATTTAGTTATGTATTTATTTATTTATATAGTTATCAATGTATTTATAAAGCTAATTAAATAATTTATTAAGTTATGTTTTTTTTTTAAGTTATTATTTTTTTTTTTAAAGTTAATGAAGTTATTTATTTAGTTATGTATTTATTTATATAGTTAGCCATTTATTTATAAAGTTAATTAAATTATTTATTTGGCTATGTGTTTATTTATAGAGTTATCTATTTATTTATAATGTTAATTAAGTTATTTATTTAGTTATCTATTTTTTTATATAGTTATTCATTTATTTATAACGTTGGTTAAGTTATTTATTTAGTTATGTATTTATTTATTAAGTTAAGTAAGTTATTTAGGTATGTATTTATTTATATAGTTATTAATTTATTTTTAAAGTTAATGAAGTTATTTATTTAGTTATGTATTTATTTATTAAGTTAAGTAAGTTATTTAGGTATGTATTTATTTATATAGTTATTAATTTATTTTTAAAGTTAATGAAGTTATTTATTTAGTTATGTATTTATTTATAGAGTTATCTATTTATTTATAATGTTAATTAAGTTATTTATTTAGTTATCTATTTTTTTATATAGTTATTCATTTATTTATAACGTTAGTTATTTATTTATTTATTTATTTATTTATTAAGTTAAGTAAGTTATTTATTTAGTTATGCTTTTATTTATTAAGCTAATTAAGTTATTTATTTAGTTATGTATTTTTTTTTTGTGTAGTTATCCATTTAGTTATAACATTAATTAAGTTATTTATTTACTTTAGTATTTATTTATATAGTTATCAAATTATTTATAACGTTAATTAAGTTATTTATTTCATTTTGTATTTATTTTAAATAGTTATAATTGTATTTATACAATTTATTAAGTTTTTTTTTATTTAGTTATGTATTTATATAGTTGTCCAATTATTTATAAAGTTAATTAAGGTATTTATTTATAAAGTTGTCTAAGTAACTTTTATAGTTTATTTATTGATTTATTTGTATATTTATTACATGTATTTATAGTGCCGACAATTTTACGCAGCGCTTTGCACATCTTACATTCACTTCTCTTATATATGATTGTACAGTATTGTTTTTTTTTTACGTTATAACTTTTATAACACTTTGATTTTTGTAATAAGAAACAAAAAGTATCCGAAACATAACAGACACAGCTCATTGTACAATGTATCAGTTCAGGTCGCGTGTCCTCCAATAACAAGAGATATACAGCAATGTTTCTCAACTCCTGTCCTCGAGTACCGCCCCCAACACGTCAGGTTTTCAGGCTTTCCATTATTTTGCACAGATGATTTAGTCACTTACCACAGAATAGTGTCCCATCATTGGTGTCAGTGGGAGGAATAGTGTCCCATCATTGGTGTCAGTGGGAGGAATAGTGTCCCATCATTGGTGTCAGTGGGAGGAATAGTGTCCCATCATTGGTGTCAGTGGGAGGAATAGTGTCCCATCATTGGTGTCAGTGGAAGGAATAGTGTCCCATCATTGGTGTCAGTGGGAGGAATAGTGCCCCATCATTGGTGTCAGTGGGAGGAATAGTGCCCCATCATTGGTGTCAGTGGGAGGAATAGTGTCCCATCATTGGTGTCAGTGGGAGGAATAGTGTCCCATCATTGGTGTCAGTGGGAGGAATAGTGTCCCATCATTGGTATCAGTGGGAGGAATAGTGTCCCATCATTGGTGTCAGTGGGAGGAATAGTGTCCCATCATTGGTGTCAGTGGGGGGGAATAGTGTCCTATCATTGGTGTCAGTGGGGGGAATAGTGCCCCATCATTGGTGTCAGTGGGAGGAATAGTGTCCCATCATTGGTGTCAGTGGGAAGAATAGTGCCCCATCATTGGTGTCAGTGGGAAGAATAGTGTCCCATCATTTATTGTCCATCAGGTCTGCCCGGTACAGAACCGGACCCTACCATCTGAGCCAGCGGGGGGATATAATTCACAAGAGTCCCCAAACTGACTTTACTTACATAAAGGGGGCGGGGCCTGCTTGGTGACATGTGACCTCTACAATGTCACCAAGGTGGCTCTCCAGCTTTGTCCAGACGGCCTCCGGCTACAGACTGCAGTCGGGTTATTATCTCCTTGTCTTGGATGTGGGGGGAGGGGAGGACATTCCCGGGACAGGTTTATGGTGATCGATGGACTGAGAACAATCAACTTAAACAAATTTTACAAAACAAATATGTGTGTAAAATATTCATATAACTGAAAATAAGTGGAGACCAATCAGAGGGCGGCTCATGGTTGGGCCTTTTTGGCCATTTTAGGCTCCACCAAAGGGCTGCCCACCTTCAATGGTTTGGCTGAAGAGCCGGCAGACAAGTACGGGATCAGGACTGTATACCATAAGCCATGGGGGGGCGGGCAACCTGAGTCCTCCGGCTGCTGCAGAACTACAAGTCCCATCATTCCTCTGGGAGTAATTCTAACTGCCAGCCTTGCAATCAGTGGTGGCTGGTACTCAACATTTTTTGGGGGTCACAAGCAAACTGAAAAAAAAAACATCAATTGCAGCCACTGTGCCTGTCAAACACAGCCACTGTGCCCATTAATTTCCACCACTGTGCCATCAAATGGAGCCACTGTGCCCATCAATTTCAGCCACTGTGCCCATCAATTGCTGCCACTGTGCCCATCAATTGCAGCCACTGTGCCCATCAATTGCAGCCACTGTGCCCATCAATTTCAGCCACTGTGCCCATCAATTGCTGCCACTGTGCCCGTCAAATGCAGCCACTGTGCCCATTAATTGCAGCCACTGTGCCCATCAATTTCAGCCACTGTGCCCATCAATTGCTGCCACTGCGCCCATCAATTTCCACTACTGTGCCATCAATTGCTGCCAGTGTGTCTATGGTGATAGACAGGTGGCAGAAGAGAGGGGGCGTGTGCCCTTTATGGACGCACCACCACTGCTCGCAATGCCTCCTGGGAAATGTAGTTCCACAACAGCTAAAGGGTCCCAGGTTCCCCACCTCATGCCATAAGCCAATGAAACCCTCACCTATACCGGTGTGAGCATCACAGCTCTTTTATAGAAGACTTTTATTTCTGTTCACCCGGTGAAGTGATGCTAAATTGTGGTCACTTCTTGGACCGGGTACCACACAAGGGACCCGGACCCTCCATGATAATGACAAGGGGGGGAGGATATTTCAAGGCCGACATCACCCAACCAGAACAATTCCATTTCAGGTGGAGTTCAGTAACACGAGTATCCGAGTACCCGAGTATCCGAGTAACACGAGTATCTGGGTATCCGAGTACACGAGTACCCGAGTATCCGAGTATCCGAGTATCCGAGTATCCGAGTACCCGAGTATCCGAGTATCCGAGTATCCGAGTATCCGAGTACCCGAGTATCCGAGTACCCGAGTATCCGAGTATCCGAGTACCCGAGTATCCGAGTAACACGAGTATCTGGGTATCCGAGTACACGAGTACCCGAGTATCCCAGTATCCGAGTATCCGAGTACCCGAGTACCCGAGTATCCGAGTAACACGAGTACCCGAGTATCCGAGTAACACGAGTATCTGGGTATCCGAGTACACGAGTACCCGAGTATCCGAGTATCCGAGTATCCGAGTACCCGAGTATCCGAGTACCCGAGTATCCGAGTATCCGAGTACCCGAGTATCCGAGTAACACGAGTATCTGGGTATCCGAGTACACGAGTACCCGAGTATCCGAGTATCCGAGTACCCGAGTATCCGAGTACCCGAGTATCCGAGTAACACGAGTATCTGGGTATCCGAGTACACGAGTACCCGAGTATCCGAGTATCCGAGTATCCGAGTATCCGAGTACCCGAGTATCCGAGTAACACGAGTACCCGAGTATCCGAGTGTCCAAGTACCCGAGTATTCGAGTACCCGAGTATCCGAGTACCCGAGTATCCGAGTACCCGAGTATCCGAGTATCCGAGTATCCGAGTACCCGAGTATCCGAGTACCCGAGTACCCGAGTATCCGAGTACCCGAGTACCCGAGTATCCGAGTAACACGAGTACCCGAGTAACACGAGTATCCGAGTATCCGAGTACCCGAGTACCCGAGTATCCGAGTATCCGAGTATCCGAGTATCCGAGTACCCGAGTACCCGAGTATCCGAGTAACACGAGTACCCGAGTATCCGAGTATCCGAGTATCCGAGTGTCCGAGTGTCCGAGTATCCGAGTACCCGAGTACCCGAGTATCCGAGTATCCGAGTACCCGAGTACCCGAGTATCCGAGTATCCGAGTACCCGAGTACCCGAGTATCCGAGTATCCGAGTATCCGAGTACCCGAGTATCCGAGTACCCCACTTGTACTGACTTCTGGGGTTCTGGAGGATAAATTCATCAGCTGGAGGTCCAGTGCAGTCCATTAACTACAAATTTGAGGGTGGAGCGTTACCAGTTTGAACACGCCCCCAATTCCATTTTTGGAGCTCTGGCTTTATTCTTTACTCTTCATCAAACAGTCAATCGATCTCCACCAATGAGAGTTCATGGAGCTTCTACCATCCGGCAATTCTGGATTCTACAGGGAGGAATAAAGATAAAAAATCAATCAATGAATTCCCAATTATTTTATTATAATCAATATGTGATGTGAATGATTCCCCCGGAGATGTCTGTCTTCTATATATAGAATGTGACTGTCCGGAGTCTGGACAATGGAACAATTGCTTATCCCCCACCTGTCCCATGATCCACGTCCCCCCCGCCCCCTGTCCCATGATCCCTGCCCCCCCCTGTCCCATGATCCCTGCCCCCCCCCCTGTCCCATGATCCCTGCCCCCCCCCCCTGTCCCATGATCCCCGCCCCCCCGTCCCATGATCCCCGCCCCCCCCGCGCCATCAACAGCTCAGCCGAAAATACTTCACAAGCTTCAGATGATTTGTTGGCGGTCCCAAAATCCAGAACTAACGTCTGATGAGCGACATTTACTGGACTGTCCACCATTGTCCTCCCTTCCCACCATCATTATATCTCTTCTCTCCACTCCCCCCCCCCCCAACCCTCTACCCCATCATCTGTCCCTCTCTACTTCTCCTCTCTTCCCTCTGTTATCTCTCTCACTCTCTCCCTTCTCTTTCTATGTCTTGTCTTTCTTTTTTATTTAGTTTTCTCTTCACCCCCCTCTTATTTCTCTCTCTCTCTCCCCCCAGTCCAGCCCTGCTGGAGACCGACACACAAATATTCTTCAGGGTGACAGACGGCACATTTGTGCTGCTTTCGGGGGCCCTGCAGACACCATTCTGTGTTTCTTTATTGCTCTGTTATAACATTCATCTCTAGCAGTCTTGTATCACCTGTCTCCAGTCTACGACCCTCATGAAGAATGTTCACGTCTCCAACTTCTATATCACATTCACAGTCTCTGACCATCTCTAGCAGCATGTCTGCAGTCTCTGACCATTTCCTGTACTATGTCTGCAGTCTCTGACCATCTCCTGTACTATGTCTGCAGTCTCTGACCATTTCCTGTACTATGTCTGCAGTCTCTGACCATCTCTTGTATCATGTCTGCAGTCTCTGACCATTTCCTGTACTATGTCTGCAGTCTCTGACCATCTCCTGTACTATGTCTGCAGTCTCTGACCATCTCCTGTACTATGTCTGCAGTCTCTGACCATCTCTTGTATCATGTCTGCAGTCTCTGACCATCTCCTGTAGTATATCCACAGTCTCTGACCATCTCTTGTATCATGTCTGCAGTCTCTGACCATCTCATGTAGTATATCCACAGTCTCTGACCATCTCTTGTATCATGTCTGCAGTCTCTGACCATCTATTGTATCATGTCTGCAGTCTCTCACCATCTCTTGTATCATGTCTTCAGTCTCTGACCATCTCTTGTATCATGTCTGCAGTCTCTGACCATCTCCTGTAGTATATCCACAGTCTCTGACCATCTCTTGTATCATGTCTGCAGTCTCTGACCATCTCCTGTAGTATATCCACAGTCTCTGACCATCTCTTGTATCATGTCTGCAGTCTCTGACCATCTCCTGTAGTATATCCACAGTCTCTGACCATCTCTTGTATCATGTCTGCAGTCTCTGACCATCTATTGTATCATGTCTGCAGTCTCTCACCATCTCTTGTATCATGTCTTCAGTCTCTGACCATCTCTTGTATCATGTCTGCAGTCTCTGACCATCTCCTGTAGTATATGCACAGTCTCTGACCATCTCTTGTATCATGTCTGCAGTCTCTGACCATCTCCTGTAGTATATCCACAGTCTCTGATCATCTTCTGTATTATGTCTGCAGTCTCTGATCATCTACTTTACTATGTCTGCAGTCTCTGACCATCTCTTGTATCATGTCTGCAGTCTCTGATCATCTCTTGTATCATGTCTGCAGTCTCTGACCATCTCTTGTATCATGTCTGCAGTCTCTGACCATCTCTTGTATCATGTCTGCTGTCTCTGACCATCTCTTGTATCATGTCTGCAGTCTCTGACCATCTCTTGTATCATGTCTTCAGTCTCTGACCATCTCTTGTATCATGTCTGCAGTCTCTGACCATCTCCTGTAGTATATGCACAGTCTCTGATCATCTCTTGTATCATGTCTGCAGTCTCTGACCATCTTTTTTTTGGGGGGTGGCAGCAATCAACCACCCCACCGGTCAGCTGACACCCCCCTCCACCACCCCTGCGTGCATCTCCTTCCTCCTAGGTGTCCAATAGAATCACCTGTCCTTTAAGCCAATTGGGTGACAGGACTCAGGACCCGCTTCCTGATTGGCCGGGAGGCGAATCAGTGTAACAATAGCAAATATTCATTCATTGTCACACGAAGTGGGTGTGCCTCTGGATCTAATCGAGTGCTTAAAAATACGAAAACATTGGAATCCATGCGTCCGGCGCCCCGCCTATAGATTAGGGGGCTTGTGTTGTTCCTGCAGTCTCTGACCATGTCAGTAGTGGGGCCCCCATGTCTGATGTGGCCCTTAGTAAGTCAGCGTCCAGATTTATCGCAGTAGCGGGGCCCCCGTGTCTGATGTGGCCCTTAGTAAATCAGGGAACAGATTTCTTGCAGTAGCGGGGCCCTTGTGTCTGATGTGGCCCTTAGTAAATCAGGGAACAGATTTATCGCAGTAGCGGGGCCCCCGTGTCTGATGTGGCCCTTAGTAAATCAGGGAACAGATTTCTTGCAGTAGCGGGGCCCTTGTGTCTGATGTGGCCCTTAGTAAATCAGGGAACAGATTTCTTGCAGTAGCGGGGCCCCCGTGTCTGATGTGGCCCTTAGTAAATCAGGGAACAGATTTCTTGCAGTAGCGGGGCCCCCTTGTCTGATGTGGCCCTTAGTAAATCAGGGAACAGATTTCTCGCAGTAGCGGGGCCCCCATGTCTACATTAGGCAATCCAGTGTCAGGTCTATATATATATTTCTATCCCAGATTGGCGTCTTCTATCACAATGCTGATATCGGTGCCAGAGACCGGAGCGCAGCGCGGAGATAAGAGGAAGGTCACATGCCATCGCCCTTATCTCACAATACATTATCTCCGAGCGCCAGGAATAGAACGCGAGCGCCGGGGATCGGCGTGTTTGGACTCTGCGGATTATTCATAGCGAAGCCGATCGCCGTCCCGGAATTCAGGACAATGGAGGGGCACAGCTGTGCGGATTAGACGCGGCAACGCGGGCGCTTCACGTTTCATCGCTGTATTGTCAGCGCTCTATTGTCACCGACCGTCTAATGAGAGTCCTATTTATAAAGGATGGGGAGGCAGATTCACCCGTAATATTCACCCACAATTCACCCGCAATTCACTGCAATTCACCACAAACCAGTCAAAGGGAATATAAAATTAAAACTTTTTAACCACTTCAGCTCTGGAAGCTTTTACCCCTTTAATGGCCAGTCCATTTTTTGCGATTCGGCACTGCGTTACTTCAACTGACAATTGCGCGGTCGTGCGACATTGTACCCAAATAAAATTGACGTCTTTTTTCCCCCACAAATAGAGATTTATTTTGGTGGTATTTGATCTCCTCTGCAGGTTTTATTTTTTGCGCTATAAACAACAGCAAAAAAAAAAAAACATTTGAAAAACAAAAAACAATGGGCTAGATTCAGGTAGCCCTGCGTAATGTTGTGCGGGCGTAGCGTATGGTATTTACGCTACGCCGCCGCAATTTAGAGAGGCAAGTGCAGTATTCACAATGCACTTGCTCCGTAAGTTGCGGCGGCGTAACATAAATCTGCCGGCGTAAGCGCGCCAAATTCAAATCCTTCTAAAGAGGTGGGCGTGTTTTATGCAAAAAAAACATGACCCCACGTATTTGACGTTTTTTACGAACGGCGCATGCGCCGTTCGTGAAAGAATCCCAGTGCGCATGCTCCAAATTTCGCCGCAGATCGTCAACGCTTTAGACGTGAACGTAACTTACGCACAGCCCTATTCGCGAACAACTTACGCAAACGACGTTAAAATTTCAAAATTCGACACGGGAACGACGTCCATGCTTAACATTGCGTACGCCTCATAGAGCAGGGGTAACCTTACGCCGGAAAAAGCCTAACGTAAACGCCGGAAAAAAATGCACCGGGCGTACGTTCGTTTGTGAATCGGCGTATCTACCGAATTAGCATATTCCTTGCGTAAATCGACGGAAGCGCCACCTAGCGGCCAGCGTAAAATTGCAACTAAGATACGACGGTGTAAGAGACTTAGGCTGGCTTCACACTGAAGCGTCAGCCGCGGTGACGGTATAGCCGCGCTATTTGTAGCGCGGCTATACCATCGTGTTTACCGCGATATTCGGGCGCTAGCGGTGAGGTTTTAACCCCCGCTAGCGGCCGAAAAAGGGTTAATACCGCCCGCGTTGCGGCGGTATTACCGCGGTATTACAGCGGTATTACCGCGCTTTCCCATTGATTTCAATGGGAAGGCGCGGTATAGGAGCGGTGAACACACCGCTCCTATACCGCGGTAAAGATGCGGCTAGCAGGACTTTTGGAGCGTTCCTGCTAGCGCATCGCTTCAATGTGAAAGCCTTCGGGCTTTCACATTGAAGAGTACAGGGCATGATTTTTCATGCGGTATAGCAGCGCTATTTTTAGCGCTGTACCGCATGAAAAACGTCCCAATGTGAAAGGGGCCTTCGTCAAATCTATGCGTAACTATCCGCAACTCAGAGATACGCCGTCGTATCTCCTACCTGAATCTAGCCCAATATTTTTTTACTTTCTGCTATAAAACAGCCAATAAAAAAATTTAATAAAAAAAAACAAAAACAAATTTCTTCATGAATTTAGGCCAATTTGTATTCTGCTACATGTTTTTGGTAAAACAAAAACAAAAAATCATAATAAAATGTAATAAATGTTATTATAATTGTTTTTTAATGTTTTGTCTTTTATTTATTTTTACTTGATTGCCATCACAAGGGGTTAATAAACCTCTATGTGATAGCATTGGGTAGATGACAGGTACTCTTTATGGACATCGGAGGTCTAATAGCCCCCAATGTCTCCTCTGCCCTTCCCGCCATCTAACCAATCACAGGACCTTTACGCCCTGCGAGATTTTAGTGAATGGGGTGATTGTACGGACGGGCACTCTGACTTATGATTTGTATTTTGCAGGTGGAACAACTGACAGAAGAACAGAAAAACGGTAATCAGCGTTTCTTCTTCTTCTTCTTCTTCTTCTTCTTCTTCTTCTTCTTCTTCTTCTTCTTCTTCTTCTTCTTCTTCTTCTTCTTCTTCTTCTTCTTCTTCTTCTTCTTCTTCTTCTTCTTCTTCTTCTTCTTCTTCTTCTTCTTCTTCTTCTTCTTCTTCTTCTTCTTCTTCTTCTTCTTCTTCTTCTTCTTCTTCTTCTTCTTCTTCTTCTTCTTCTTCTTCTTCTTCTTCTTCTTCTTCTTCTTCTTCTTCTTCTTCTTCTTCTTCTTCTTCTTCTTCTTCTTCTTCTTCTTCTTCTTCTTCTTCTTCTTCTTCTTCTTCTTCTTCTTCTTCTTCTTCTTCTTCTTCTTCTTCTTCTTCTTCTTCTTCTTCTTCTTCTTCTTCTTCTTCTTCTTCTTCTTCTTCTTCTTCTTCTTCTTCTTCTTCTTCTTCTTCTTCTTCTTCTTCTTCTTCTTCTTCTTCTTCTTCTTCTTCTTCTTCTTCTTCTTCTTCTTCTTCTTCTTCTTCTTCTTCTTCTTCTTCTTCTTCTTCTTCTTCTTCTTCTTCTTCTTCTTCTTCTTCTTCTTCTTCTTCTTCTTCTTCTTCTTCTTCTTCTTCTTCTTCTTCTTCTTCTTCTTCTTCTTCTTCTTCTTCTTCTTCTTCTTCTTCTTCTTCTTCTTCTTCTTCTTCTTCTTCTTCTTCTTCTTCTTCTTCTTCTTCTTCTTCTTCTGGGAAAAGCTACATACAAATAAAACAAATGAACTCAGGGACCAATGACATTGGATTGAACTCACCGCTCAATATACTTTATATATAAATATAAAATAAATAATAACTTCTCACTCGTGCAATCAACAAGTTAAAGGTGGGAAGGGGTTAATATTTCACTTGTATTAGAAGGGATCTCTTCTTCTTTTTTTGTGTTTGCAGCTGATATATTTTTTTTTTTTATAGGTTAAAGCGGGGGAGGGGTTCACCCAAAAATATATATATATATTTTTTTTATTATTTATTTGCAAAGAAAAACGGAGCCAAAATAGTAACAAAAAAAAGTATATATTTTTTTTAAATGTAGCTGTATATTTCTTGGTATTACCACAATTTAACCACCAAAAACAACCTAAAATAGTGGCCCGGATTCAGAGAGCAATTGCGCCTGCGTAACCGTAGGTTACACAGCGCAATTGCTTACTTGCTCCGGCGTTACGACTGCTCCTGATTCAGGAACCTCGTTACGCCGACTGCAGCCTAAAATCTGCGTGGCATAAGGCTCCTTATGCCGTCATATCTTAGGCTGCATTCTTACGGTGGACGCTAGGTGGCGTTCCTGTTGTGCTCAGCGTATAGTATGCAAATTGCATACTAACGCCGATTCACAACGTTACGCGAGCCCTGCGTACGCAGTTTACGTCGTTTGCGTACGGCGGTTTTCGCGTAAGGCTGCCCCTGCTATTAGCAGGGGCAGCCAATGTTACGTATACCCGTCGTTCCCGCATCGCGAAATTTTAACTTTACGTAGTTTGCGTAAGTGATTCGTGAATGGCGCTGGACCCCATTCACGTTCACTTTGAAGCAAATGACGTCCTTGCGACGTCATTTGCCGCAATGCACGTCGGGAAAGTTTCCAGACGGAGCATGCGCTCTATGATCGCGCGGGAACGCGCCTAATTTAAATGATTCCCGCCCCCTAAGGGATCATTTAAATTACGCGCACTTACGCCGGGCAATTTACGGAGCTTCTGCTCCGTGAATCGAGGGTAGCGCCGAAAATTTGCGGGGGCGCAGGGCAAAAACGGTGCCCTGCGCCTACGTAAAAAATGCGCATATCTTACTGAATCTACCCCAGTGTTGTCTCGCAAAATGAGCAGAATTCAAGCTAATGGGGCGTGCAGTACCGCATTTGGCCAGAGGTGCGGGGGCGCCGGTCACACTCGGAGCCCTTTCGGAAATACTTGAAACCACTCAGAGATACTCAGAAAAACTCGGAAATACTCAGTTCCCGGTGTTTCCGTGCCTTTCCGAGATCAGCCGAGCTGTCCCAGAGTATTTCCAAGGCTCTCTGGCGCCCCCCCACGTCTGGCAACATGCGGTATTGCATGCGGAACAAATTATCTTCATTTGCATTGACTTCTATGGGGAAACTCGCTTTGATATGCGAGTACTTTGGATTACAAGCATTCTCCTGGAACGGATTATGCTCGTAATCCGAGGTTCCACTGTACATCTGTTATAAGCTGATAACGTGGCAATGGGCTGCTGTGATTGGCCCTTTACCCTCATCACAGAGCGTGTCGCCCGCATGCTGCAGGGGGGCGCGTGTGCAGTGCCGTCATGAGTGGGCGTCCACGTACGCACTCCAGGCAAAGTAAGCCAATATTTGGGCATAGCTCGGGCAGGAAGGGGTTAAGCAAGGTCTCATAGTGACATAAAACAAACGCACATATTAAAAATCACCAAGCTGGCACGGGCATTCGCTTCCTAGGAGTCATCACAAGGCTCCACCCAACGCGTTTTGTCATCGACAGACGTCTTCTGGGGCTCCAGTTATATATAAGTTGTTATAAATTCCATTGTGAAGAATAAATAATAATTTTCTCTTCCCTCCCAGAATTCAGGGCGGCGTTTGACATTTTCGTACAAGATGCGGAGGACGGCTGCATCAGTACAAAGGAGCTGGGGAAAGTCATGAGGATGCTGGGCCAGAACCCCACCCCCGAGGAGCTGCAGGAGATGATCGATGAGGTGGATGAGGACGGTCAGTTCCCTTTACCTCATTCTTCCTTCTCTGATCAGATCGTTATTTCTTCATCTCTAATTCTCTCTCCTTCTTCTTCTTCTCCATCCAACTTCTCGTCCTTCAGCTTTAAGTGAAGCTGAGGTTTAATCTGCTTATAGCCGGTTCCTCCCCTCCCCTCCCCCCTCATTATAAAATATAACCTTTCAATACTATTTTTTATACCCAGGTGACAAAATCACTGGGTCTCTGTGCTTCTCTATGCAATGCATTGTGGTGGGAGGTGGGAGGAGCCGGCAGGGGGCAGATCATGGCTGGTGGGAGGAGCCAGCAGGGGGCAGATCATGGCTGGTGGGAGGAGACGGCAGGGGGCAGATCATGGCTGGTGGGAGGAGCCGGCAGGGGGCAGATCATGGCTGGTGGGAGGAGACGGCAGGGGTCAGATCATGGCTGGTGGGAGGAGCCGGCAGGGGGCAGATCATGGCTGGTAGGAGGGGCCGGCAGGGGGCAGATCATGGCTGGTAGGAGGGGCCGGCAGGGGGCAGATCATGGCTGGTGGGAGGAGACGGCAGGGGGCAGAACACGGCTGGTGAAAGGAGCCGGCAGGGGGCAGATCATGGCTGGTAGGAGGGGCCGGCAGGGGGCAGATCATGGCTGGTGGGAGGAGACGGCAGGGGGCAGAACACGGCTGGTGAAAGGAGCCGGCAGGGGGCAGATCATGGCTGGTAGGAGGGGCCGGCAGGGGGCAGATCATGGCTGGTAGGAGGGGCCGGCAGGGGGCAGATCATGGCTGGTAGGAGGGGCCGGCAGGGGGCAGATCATAGCTGGTGGGAGGAGACGGCAGGGGGCAGAACACGGCTGGTGAAAGGAGCCGGCAGGGGGCAGATCATGGCTGGTGGGAGGAGCCGGCAGGGGGCAGATCATGGCTGGTGGGAGGAGCCGGCAGGGGGCAGATCATGGCTGGTGGGAGGAGCTGACAGGGGGCAGATCATGGCTGGTGGGAGGAGCCGGCAGGGGGCAGATCATGGCTGGTGGGAGGAGACGGCAGGAGGCAGATCATGGCTAGTGGGAGGAGCCGGGAGGGGGCAGATCATGGCTGGTGGGAGGAGCCGGGAGGGGGCAGATCATGGCTAGTGGGAGGAGACGGCAGGAGGCAGATCATGGCTGGTGGGAGGAGACGGCAGGGGGCAGATCATGGCTGGTGGGAGGAGCCGGCAGGGGGCAGATCATGGCTGGTGGGAGGAGCCGGCAGGGGTCAGATCATGGCTGGTGGGAGGAGACGGCAGGGGGCAGATCATGGCTGGTGGGAGGAGCCGGGAGGGGGCAGATCATGGCTGGTGGGAGGAGCCGGCAGGGGGCAGATCATGGCTGGTGGGAGGAGCTGGCAGGGGGCAGATCATGGCTGGTGGGAGGAGCCGGCAGGGGGCAGATCATGGCTGGTGGGAGGAGCCGGCAGAGGGCAGATCATGGCTGGTGGGAGGAGCCGTCAAGGGGCAGATCATGGCTGGTGGGAGGAGTCGGCAGGGGTCAGATCATGACTGGTGGGAGGAGCCGGCAGATCATGGCTGGTGGGAGGAGCCGGCAGGGGGCAGATCATGGCTGGTGGGAGGAGCCGGCAGGGGGCAGATCATGGCTTATTGCAAAGGCCAGTTATAGTTTGGGGGGGTGATTGTCATTTGTTTGTACTGGAGGAGTGGGCGTTCCTAGTGTGACGGCCCCTCCCACCAGCCATGATCTGCCTGAATTGCATAGAGAAGCACAGAGACCCAGTGATGACATCACCGGGTATAGAATAAGATATGCAATGGAAATAAAAACTTTTAGTTACAATTGTTATTAGCACATTGATGAGGGGGGGGGGGGGGGGGGGAAATATTGGTGATATTCTGGGATGGTTTCAGTCCAGATTGCTGGTGATATTTTGGTGATCTTTCCTCTCCCATCCCCCGTTCTCCTCCTTCCTCTCTGCTCAGGGAGCGGCACGGTGGACTTCGATGAGTTCCTGGTGATGATGGTGCGATGTATGAAGGACGACAGTAAAGGGAAATCCGAGGAAGAATTATCCGACCTCTTCCGGATGTTTGACAAGTGAGTGGCGGGGGAAGGGAAATGTCACCCATGGGCCGAAAAAAAAAATTCATTTTCCTTTCATTCGTAAAATTTGAACATTCGGAAAATTTGGAATTTCAGAATTTCGTAAATGTCGGGAATTAGAAAAATCGTGAAAATCGAAAATCCGATGATTTCAGAAAAATCGGAAATTTTTAATTTCAGAATTAACGAATTTGGAAGGAAACAAATTGCACGTGTGTGGTGCGCAGCGGAGACATCGCCAAAATCTGAGGCTTTCCTGGATTTGGGGGTTCAACTCCCACTGAGGATTCTATAAAATCCAACAAAGTAACAAATCTCCTCCCCCACCTCCTTCATGGGCAAATCCCGGCTGTCAGAGTGACGACCCGTCATTGCTTTGTAATCCACCGCAGGAAGAGATTTCAGAATGTCGCCGTCCTCCTGTGTCCTGTGACACTAATTCTCATCTTCTCTTCTCTTCCGCTCCTCCTCTCAACTCCTCTTCTCCTCTTCTCCTTCTCTTCTCCTCCGCTCCTCCTCTCCTCTTCTCCTCCTCTCCTCTTCTCCTCCTCTCCTCTTCTCATCCTCTCCTCTCCTCTTCTCCTCCTCTCCTCTTCTCATCCTCTCCTCTCCTCTTCTCCTCTCCTCTCCTCTTCTCCTCCTCTCCTCTTCTCTTCTCCTCTTCTCCTCCTCTTATTCTCCTCTTCTCCTCCTCTTCTCCTTCTCTCCTCTTCCTCTCTTCTCCTCTCCTCTTCTCCTCCTCTCCTATTCTCCTCCTCTCCTCTTCTCCTCTTCTCCTCTTCTCTACTTCTCCTCCTCTCTTCTCCTCTTCTCCTCCTCTCTTCTCCTCCTCTCTTCTCCTCCTCTCCTCTCCTCTCCTCTTCTCTTCTCTTCTACTCTAATCTTCTCTTCTCTTCTCCTCCTCTCCTCTTCTCCTCTTCTCCTCCTCTCCTCCTCTTCTCCTCCTCCTCTCCTCTTCTATTCTCCTCCTCTTCTCTTCTCTTCTCCTCTTCTCCTCCTCTCCTCCTCTTCTCCTCCTCTACTCTCCTCTTCTATTCTCCTCCTCTTCTCTTCTCTTCTCCTCTTCTCCTCCTCTCCTCCTCTTCTCCTCCTCTACTCTCCTCTTCTCTTCTCCTCCTCTTCTCTTCTCCTCTTCTCCTCCTCTTCTCCTCTTCTCCTCCTCTTCTCCTCTTCTCCTCTTCTCCTCCTCTACTCTCCTCTTCTCTTCTCCTCCTCTTCTCTTCTCCTCCTCTCCTCTTCTCTTCTCCTCCTCTTCTTCTCCTCTTCTCCTCCTCTTCTCCTTCTCTCCTCTTCCTCTCTTCTCCTCTCCTCTTCTCCTCCTCTCCTCTTCTCCTCTTCTCCTCTTCTCTACTTCTCCTCCTCTCTTCTCCTCTTCTCTTCTCCTCCTCTCCTCCTCTCCTCCTCTCCTCCTCCTCTCCTCTTCTCCCCCTATCCTCCTCTCCTCTCCTCTTTCATGTCATATTTGGAATCTCTTGTATTGAAATGTATCAGGTTTTTGATTCTCTGTATTGCACTGACATCTAGTGGAGGTTTTGGGACACTGCAGCTTCTTCTCTAATGTGATTTTTCTCTCTTCCCCTCAAGTTTTGTTCTTTTTTATCCCAAAAAGGATCAGAATTGGACTTTTAGGTCATTTATCAATAAAAACCGGAAAATATAAAAGACCAAAATCTATATAACAGCCCTACTCCTAAGTACTATGTGTCGGTGCGATTCCTTGTAAACACAAAATGTAACGAAGGGCGTCTATGGGAAGGCGGGCCACAAGGTTTAGGGGTGTGTCTATGGGAAGGCCGTCCACAAGGTTTAGGGGTGTGTCTATGGGAAGGCCGTCCACAAGGTTTAGGGGTGTGTCTATGGGAAGGCCGTCCACAAGGTTTAGGGGTGTGTCTATGGGAAGGCCGTCCACAAGGTTTAGGGGTGTGTCTATGGGAAGGCTGTCCACAAGGTTTAGGGGTGTGTCTATGGGAAGGCCGTCCACAAGGTTTAGGGGTGTGTCTATGGGAAGGCCGTACACAAGGTTTAGGAGGGTGTCTATGGGAAGGCCGTCCACAAGGTTTAGGGGTGTGTCTATGGGAAGGCCGTCCACAAGGTTTAGGGGTGTGTCTATGGGAAGGCCGTCCACAAGGTTAAGGGGTGTGTCTATGGGAAGGCGGGTCACAAGGTTTAGGGGTGTGTCTATGGGAAGGCGGGTCACAAGGTTTAGGAGGGTGTCTATGGGAAGGCCGTCCACAAGGTTTAGGGGTGTGTCTATGGGAAGGCCGTCCACAAGGTTTAGGGGTGTGTCTATGGGAAGGCCGTCCACAAGGTTTAGGGGTGTGTCTATGGGAAGGCCGTCCACAAGGTTTAGGGGTGTGTCTATGGGAAGGCCGTCCACAAGGTTTAGGGGTGTGTCTATGGGAAGGCCGTCCACAAGGTTTAGGGGAGTGTCTATGGGAAGGCCGTCCACAAGGTTTAGGGGTGTGTCTATGGGAAGGTTTGACCGTTCTTCCAGAAGTGCATTTGTGAGGTCAGGCACTGATGTTGGATGAGAAGGCCTGGCTCACCGTCTCCGCTCTAATTCATCCCAAAGGTGTTCTATGGGGTTGCGGTCAGGACTCTGTGCAGGCCAGTCAAGTTCTTTCACCCCAAACTCGCTCATCCATGTCTTTATGGACCTTGCTTTGTGCACCGGTGGGCCGTCATGTTGGGACAGGGAGGGGCCGTCCCCAAACTCCTCCCACAATGTTGGGAGCATGAAATTGTCCAAAATGTCTTGGTATGCCGACGCCTTAAGAGTTCCCTTCACTGGAACTAAGGGGCCAATCCCTGAAAAACAACCCCCACACCATAATCCCCCCTCCCCCCACACCATAAATCAATCCATCTATATATCCATCCTTCTACAAAGTTACAATGTACAGTCTGATCACTGGGGGGAGGGGAGCCTGAGGAAATGACTCCTCCTCCTCCTACAAAGTTACAATGTACAGTCTGATCGGAATGCAGAAACGAGGGTATTCTTGTACAATGGATGGTCTCCGTATTGCAGGAACGCGGACGGGTACATCGATCTGGAGGAGCTGAAGATGATGTTGGAGGCCACGGGGGAAACCATCACCGAGGACGACATTGAAGAACTGATGAGAGACGGCGACAAAAACAATGACGGCAGAATCGATTACGATGGTAAGTTCCGATCTTTTGTTGTCAATGTGTCACTGGAAACATCAGAGAAAAGATGTAGCCAATAAAACACCTCCGCTGGATGGGCAGAAGGCTGGCACTGGAGGTCAGAGCCTCAGTTGGCAGGGGGCAGAAGGCTGGCACTGGAGGACGGAGCCTCAGTTGGTGGGGGGCAGAGAAGGCTGGCACTGGGGGATGGAGCCTCAGTTGGTGGGGGGTGGGGAAGAAGGCTGGCACTGGAGGATGGAGCCTCAGCTGGTGGGGGGGGGGGGGGGGAAGGCTGGCACTGGAGGACAGAGCCACAGTTGGCGGGGGGCAGAGAAGGCTGGCACTGGGGGATGGAGCCTGAGTTGGTGGGGGGGGGGAAGAAGGCTGGTACTGGAGGACGGAGCCTCAGTTGGTGGGGGGCAGAGAAGGCTGGCACTGGAGGACAGAACCTCAGTTGGCGGGGGGAGAAGGCTGGCACTGGAGGACGGAGCCTCAGTTGGTGGGGGGCAGAGAAGGCTGGCACTGGGGGATGGAGCCTCAGTTGGCAGGGGGGAGAAGGCTGGCGCTGGAGGTCAGAGCCTCAGTTGGTGGGGGGTGGGGGAGAAGGCTGGCACTGGAGGACGGAGCCTCAGTTGGTGGGGGGGGGGGAAGAAGGCTGGCACTGGAGGATGGAGCCTCAGTTGGTGGGGGGTGGGGAAGAAGGCTGGCACTGGAGGATGGAGCCTCAGTTGGTGGGGGGTGGGGAAGAAGGCTGGCACTGGAGGATGGAGCCTCAGCTGGTGGGGGGGGGGAGGCTGGCACTGGAGGACAGAGCCACAGTTGGCAGGGGGCAGAGAAGGCTGGCACTGGGGGATGGAGCCTCAGTTGGCAGGGGGGAGAAGGCTGGCACTGGAGGTCAGAGCCTCAGTTGGTGGGGGGGGGGGGAGAAGGCTGGCACTGGAGGACGGAGCCTCAGTTGGTGGGGGGTGGGGAAGAAGGCTGGCACTGGAGGATGGAGCCTCAGTTGGTGGGGGGTGGGGAAGAAGGCTGGCACTGGAGGATGGAGCCTCAGTTGGTGGGGGGTGGGGAAGAAGGCTGGCACTGGAGGATGGAGCCTCAGCTGGTGGGGGGGGGAGGCTGGCACTGGAGGACAGAGCCACAGTTGGCAGGTGGCAGAGAAGGCTGGCACTGGGGGATGGAGCCTCAGTTGGCAGGGGGGAGAAGGCTGGCACTGGAGGTCAGAGCCTCAGTTGGTGGGGGGTGGGGGAGAAGGCTGGCACTGGAGGACGGAGCCTCAGTTGGTGGGGGGTGGGGAAGAAGGCTGGCACTATAGGATGGAGCCTCAGTTGGTGGGGGGTGGGGAAGAAGGCTGGCACTGGAGGATGGAGCCTCAGTTGGTGGGGGGTGGGGAAGAAGGCTGGCACTGGAGGATGGAGCCTCAGTTGGTGGGGAAGAAGGCTGGCACTGGAGGATGGAGCCTCAGTTGGTGGGGGGTGGGGAAGAAGGCTGGCACTGGAGGATGGAGCCTCAGTTGGTGGGGGGTGGGGAAGAAGGCTGGCACTGGAGGATGGAGCCTCAGTTGGTGGGGGGTGGGGAAGAAGGTGGGGGTTTCTACTGAGCAGGGGATCAGCAGACCAGTGGGTTACTATTAAGTGAGGGTTAAGCAGAGCTGTGGGTTACTACTGAGTGGGGGATGAGCAGAGCTGGGGGTTACTACTGAGTGAGGGTTAAGCAGAGCTGTGGGTTACTACTGAGTGGGGGATGAGCAGAGCTGGGGGTTACTACTGAGTGGGGGATCAGCCTGAGTGGGGGATCAGAAGAGCTGTGTGTTACTACTAAGCAGGGCATCAGCTAAGCTGGGGGGTAACTACTGAGTGGGGGATCAGCAGAGCTGGGGGGGTTACTACTAAGTGGGGGATCAGCAGAGCTGGGGGGTTACTACTGAGTGGGGGATCAGCAGAGCTGGGGGTCACTACTGAGCATCACTGAGGCTCTTTGATGGGGGATGAAGCGGAAGGACTATCCGGATATCTTTACTTTTTCCTTTTATTTTTGCAGAATTCTTGGAGTTCATGAAGGGCGTGGAATAGAAGAAGTCGCCCCGAATCATCCTACAGATCCCGATATGTATTTGAAGTAAAACCCATGAAGAACTCCTCCCCCCCCCCAACTCAGCTGCCCCATGTGACCCCTCCCCCAACTCCTCCTGTGAATTTCTCTGTCTCTGTAAAATATTGATGTTTTTTGTGGTGCAATAAAGTTATTTACTATTGATTGTTGCTCTGGGTTACGCCCCCGCGGTGCTATCCGCTTCCTTTCCTGATTTACACATTTTCTGAAATATTTTATTTTTTATTTAAATAATCTTTTTTTTTTTTACAAAAGAAGATTGAGGCGACATCACGAGGCGGGGGTGTGGGCAGGGCCTGGACAAAGGGTGGGCAGGGCCTGGACAAAGGGTGGGCAGGGCCAATTTTGTTTGGGAGCCACGTCGCACGACAGCGCAATTGTCAGTTAAAGCGGCGCAATGCCGAATCGCAAAAAGGGGCAAGGTACTTTAGCTGCATAATGGCCCAAAGCTTAAGTGATTAAAATGACGTATAACATATCCACAGTTGCCATATTGAAAATTTTTCAAGGGATTTTTTTTTTTTTACATTTTCTGCTTTTGATTACTTATAACCCCCAAACATTATTAGGTAGATTCAGGTAGAGTTAGGTCGGCGTATCAGTAGAGTATCAGTAGATATCAGTAGATACGCCGAACTAACTCGGAATCTGCGCCGACATAAGTTTAAGTGTATTCTCAAACAGAGATACACTTAAACCTATCTAAGATACGACGGCTTGCGCCGTCCTATCTTAGGGTGCAATATTTAGGCTGGCCGCTAGGTGGCGCTTCCATTGCGGTCGGCGTAGAATATGTAAATCACTAGATACGCCGATTCACGAACGTACGCCCGGCCGACGCAGTGCAGATACGCCGTTTCCGTAAGAGATAGGCCGCCTAAAGTTAAAGATGCCCCCTAGGTGGCGTAGCCAATGTTAAAGTATAGCCGCCGTTCCTGCTTCGAAATTCGAAAATTTTACGTAGTTTGCGTAAGTCGTCCGTGAATAGGGATTTACGTCGTTTACGTCCACGTCGAAATCAATAGGACCGTGCGGCTTACTTAGCCGCAATGCACACTGGGAAATGTAGGCGGACGGCGCATGCGCAGTTCCAAAAAAACTCAATCACGTCAGGTCAAAGCATAGTATCATAAAACACGCCCCCCTCAGCCTATTTTGAATTAGGCGCGCTTGCGCCCTCCGCATTTACGCTACGCCGCCGTAAGTTAGGAGGCAAGTACTTTGAGAATACAGTACTTGCCGCTCTAACTTAAGGCGGCGTAGCGTAAATACGTTACGCCGCCTTAAAGTTGCGGCAAACTACCTGAATCTAGCTATATATATATATATTTTAGCAAAGACTGGAGAATAAAATGGCGGCCGTTGCAATATTTTATGTCACACTGTATTTGCGCAGCGGTCTTTGAAACGTAATTTTTGGGGGAAAAAATACACTTCACTAAATTTAAAATAAACTAAACAGTACATTTAGCAATTTTTTTTTTTGCATATTGTGTAAGATGATGTTACGCCAAGTAAATAGACACCTAGGGCCAGATTCTCGAAGGCGTTACGACGGCGCAACACCATTAGCGCCGTCGTAACTCCTCATCTGGCCCCGGGTATCTATGCGACTGATTCTTAGAATCAGTTGCGCATAGGTACCCATTAGATCTGACAAGCGTAAGGCTGTTACGCTGTCAGATCTTAAAAGTAATTTTTTTTCCCGCCGCTAGGTGTCGCATCGTCGCTTTTCCCCGTCGTCTATGCAAATGAGGTAAGTACGGCGATTCCCGAACATACGCGAGGTCGACCCAGCGAATTAACGTAGTTTGCGTAGCGTACCCGACGCGTAAGGTTGCCCCTGCTATTAGCAGGGGCAACCAATGTTAACTATGGCCGTCGTTCCCGCGTCGAATTGAATCAAAATTACGTTGTTTGCGTAAGACGTCCGTGAATGGCGCTGGACGCCATTTACGTATACATCTAGGCAAATGACGTTGGGGCGACGTCATTTAGCGCAATGCACGTCGGGTAATTTACCCGACGGAGCATGCGCAGTATGCTCGGCGCGGGAGCGCGCCTAATTTAAATGGTGCCCGCCCCATTTGAATTGGGCGGGCTTGCGCCGAGCAATCTAACGATACACCGCCGCAAGTTTACAGGTAAGTGTTCTGATCATCAGGATTTAAACCTGTAGACCTGCGGCGGTGAAACGTAGAGCTCATACATTACGCTGCCCAGGAGCAGCGCTAATGTATGAGAATCTGGGCCCTAACATGTTACAATTTAAAATTGCGCACACTCGTGAAATGGTGGAGAGCTAAGATAGCCGCTGGATGGCGGGACAGACCAAGAAAGATATAATTATTATAATAATCATTATAATGAGAATAATACAATTCTGTGCCAGTTGAATGGAGGGCCGTACACCGCTGGTACCATCCACAAAAAAACTTTATTGGAGACAGAACGCCATGGCAGATACAACTGGACCTTTGAGGGCCACCATAATGCCGATGTGGCCTGCAATGAGTGAGTGAGTAACTTATATAACGCTACAAATGCGAACTGAATCGCCTCAAGGCACTTGGTATCCATTTCCTTCTATTTAGCCTTCAGAAAAGATGGGCCTTGAGTTTTTTCCTAAAGGTGAGGTGATTCACTTCCGTTCGGATATTGGTTGGTAATGCGTTCCACAGTCGAGGTCCGTGGACTGCAAATCTTTGTTCTCCTTTGGTCTTGTAGCGGGCCTTGGGGATTTGTAGTAGATTTTGGTTAGTGGACCAAAGAACGCGATTGGGGTTGTGGTGTTTTATTTTCTCACATAGATATTGGGGGGGGGGGGGGGTACTTGTACACATTTGTGCGTCAGACAGAGGGCCTTTACGGCCAGCCAATGGAGGGACCTCAGGGAGGGGGTAATTGATTCCCAGGTTTTTTTTTCCTGTTACCAGTCGTGAAAGTCAGTCAATGAAATTGAGTTTGACACCCCTTGGGTTAAAGGGTCAACTTTTGACAAAAGTCATTGGTTTAGCTTGTTGAGGCACCGCAAAGCTTTGAGAAGTGCCCTCTTAAGGTCTTTGTTCCTTATACTGTAGATCAAGGGGTTAAGTAAGGGGTTAATGAGGGCATACACCACAGACACCACCCTGTTCACGGTAAACAGATTGCTGGTTGTGGGGATGAAGTAAATGAAAATAATTGACCCATAAAAGATGAAGACCACGGCGAGGTGAGACGTGCAGGTGGAGAAAGCCTTAAGCTTTCCAGTGTTGGTTCGAATCCTGAGAACCGTATTGAAAATACGGACATATGGAAGAAAGGTGACGGCAAAGGCTCCTAACCCTGGACCGCCACCAACAATCAATATGACTAATATATTGATGAAAGTGTCAGAGCACGAAATCTGAAACAAGTGCGGAAGATCACAGAAGAAGTTGTGGATGGTGTTTGGACCGCAGAAGGACAACCGGAGGGAAAACAACGTATGGATCAAGGAATAAAAAAAACTAAGAGCCCAAACCACGGAGGCCATGTGAGCGCAGAACCTCTTGGACATTATTTGTGCGTAATGTAGAGGGTGGCAGATGGCTACAAACCGGTCATAGGACATCGCCGAGAGCAAGAAGAGCTCTGCACAAGCAAAGAAGATAAAGAAAAAGATTTGCGTAGTACAGGCAGGAAGGGTTATCGATCGGTTTTTGGTGACCAAGTCATAGAGCATCCTTGGTGCCGTCACCGTGGAGTAGGACGTGTCTAAAAAAGCCAAGTTTCCAAGAAAGAAAAACATCGGGTTGTGAAGCTGAGAATCTGTGAAGACCAAATAGATAATTAGAAGGTTAATGATGAGAGTCATTAGATAGATGAGAAGAAAGGCCACAAAGAAGACGCCGATGGTCGATGGACGGTCAGATAGGCCAATAAGAAGAAAGCTGGTAATCTTGGTGAGGTTTTCCATTGTATTACCAATCCAAGTCCCACCAACTCAAGGCAAAAGTTGTGTATGGGTCATGGCAAGGATCTATAAAATGTAAAGGTTTGTGTAGAGCGCCACGTTTTCTGCATCTATCTGGTAAAAAAATTCTCTCCAGCCATAAAGATATATAAAATCTCACAGTCCCTATGGGGGGAGGGGGGGGGGACTCTCTGATTCTCAGATCTACATCTGTACTTCTGCCGCATCAAAAATCTTCAGAGATTAATTATAATAAAACAATTACGATACGTTCTTACAATTGTCTTTAGAGAAATTATTAATCTCTAAAGTATTTGCTTCTAAAGTTTGCAGCAAATAACTTTTCTTGCCATGTTTATTTGTGGTAAAAGGTCCCCCCCCCATGGTTCATTGGACTCAAAATTTAGTCTAAAGCATACAGTGCCTTGAAAAAGTATTCACACCCCCCCTTGGCATTGTTACGTGTTTTGTTGCCTCACAACCTTGAATTAACTTGGATTGTTTGAGGATTTGCATCATTTAATTTACAGAACACGCCCACAACTTTGAAGATTTTTTTTATTGTGAAGCAAGCAACAAATAGGACAAAATAACAGAAAAAAATGTACAAAACTATTCACCCCCCCCCCCCCCCCAAAGTCAATACTTTGTAGAGCCACCTATCACAGCTCCAAGTCTCTTTGGATAAGTCTCTATGATCTTGCCACATCTCACCTCTGGGATTTTTGCCCCATTCCTCCTCTTTACAAGACTGCTCCAGATCCTTCAAGTTGGATGGTTTGCGTTTGTGAACAGCAATCTTTAAAGCGGGAGTTCACCCGAAAAACAATTTTGAACATTAGATTGAGGCTCATTTTGTCAAGGGGAATCGGGTGTTTTTTTTTAAATCAAAGCAGTACTTACCGTTTCAGAGATAGATCTTCTCCGCCGCTTCTGGGTATGGTCTTCGGGACTGGGCGTTCCTATTTGATTGACAGTCTTCCGACGGTCGCTTACATCGCGTCACGAGTAGCTGAAAGAAACCGAAAGTCGGTGCGGCTCTATACGGTGCCTGCGCACCGACGTTCGGCTACTTTCGGAAAATCGTGACGCGATGTATGCGACCGTCGGAAGTCTGTCGGAAGCCTGTCAATCAAATAGGAAAGCCCAGTCCCGAAGACCATACCCGGAAGCGGCGGAGAAAATCTATCTCTAAAACGGTAAGTACTGCTTCGATTTAAAAAAAAAAACCACCTGATTCCCCTTGACAAAATGAGCCTCAATCTAATGTTAAAAATTACATTTTTGGGTGAACCTCCACTTTAAGTCTGACCATATATTAATAGTAAAAAGGTCAGGTCTGAGCATGTCGGCCCTTTACTAAATAATCTAGAGTGGGTGACTGGGGACAAAGAGAAGGCTAATTTATTAACTACTTTCTTCAGCTCGGTGTATACAATGGAGCATGGGGGAGCTCATGTCCATAATGGGGGTGGCAGTGACATTAAGCCCCAATTGATACACTACTTCTGGCTCAAAAGTGATATTTAGACAGAATAAAGGCGGATAAAGCACCTGGGCCTGATGGCATCCACCCACGGATCCTAAAAGGCCGAGTACTCACGAGCATACATGTCCGATGAAACCGGTCCGCGGACCGTTTTCATCGGACATGTCTGCCATACATGTCCGATGAAACCGGTCCGCGGACCGTTTTCATCGGACATGTCTGCCCGGGGACTTCTGTTCGATGGCTGTACACACCATCGAACAGAGGTCCGCGCGTAAACAATACGCGGGGCGTGTCCGCGGTGTCGCCGCGTTGATGACGCGGTGTCGCCGCGACAATGAGGCGGCGATGCGGGCGGCCTGCCTTTAAAATGCTTCCACGCATGCGTCGAAGTCATTCGACGCATGCGAGGGATGGCGGGCGGCAGGACATGTACGGTAGGTCTGTACAGACGACCATACATGTCCGGGCGGACAGGTTTCCAGCGGACTGTTTTAAAGCAAGTCCAGGAAACAGTTGTCCGCTGGAAACCTGTCCGATCCGCCCGAAAAAGGTCCGCTCGGGCCTACACACGGCCAAACATGTCTGCTGAAACTGGTCCGCGGACCAGTTTCAGCAGACATGTTTGGTCGTGAGTATGGGGCCAAAGAATTGATCTCTGTCATTTCAAAGCCACTGTATCTAATATTTAGGGACTCATTAATGACGGGAATAGTACCACTGGATTGGCGCAGGGCCAATGTGATGCCCATATTTAAAAAGGGAACAAAGTCCTTACCAAGTAACTATAGACCTCTTAGTTTAACTTCTATAGCTGGGAAGATACTGGAGAGATTAATAAAAGACACATAGAGGAGTTCTTGCTGGAAAAAAACTATTTAAGCAGCAGACAGCATGGATTCACGAAAGACAGAAGTTGTCAGACAAACCTGATTTCTTTTATGAAGAGGTAAGTAAAACCTTGGACAGAGGGGTGGCAGTGTATGTGGTATTTTTGGACAGAGGGGTGGTGGTGGACATGGTATACTTGGACAGAGGGGTGGCTGTGGACGTGGTATACTTGGACAGAGGCATGGCTGTGGACGTGGTATACTTGGACAGAGGCGTGGCTGTGGACGTGGTATACTTGGACAGAGGGGTGGTGGTGGATGTGGTATACTTGGACAGAGGGGTGGCGGTGGACGTGGTATAATTGGACAGAGGCGTGGTGGTGGATGTGGTATACTTGGACAGAGGCGTGGCTGTGGACGTGGTATACTTGGACAGAGGCGTGGCTGTGGACGTGGTATACTTGGACAGAGGCGTGGCTGTGGACGTGGTATAATTGGACAGAGGCGTGGTGGTGGATGTGGTATACTTGGACAGAGGCGTGGCTGTGGACATGGTATACTTGGACAGAGGGATGGAGGCGGACAGGGTATACTTGGATTTTGCAAAAGCGTTGGATACAGTTCCGCACACACGGCTCATGTGTAAGGTAAGGTCTACAGGATTGGAAATATCAGTTTGCAAATGGATAGAAAACTGTCTGAAAGACAGAATTCAGAGAGTCTAGGTTAATGATTCTTACTCTGAATGGTCCAATGTTATCAGTGGTGTACCCCAAGGTTCTTTATAAATGATATTGGGTCTAGGATCAAAAGTAACATTTCTGTCTTTGCAGATGACACCAAGCTATGCAGTGGAATAACGTCCTTGCAGGATGTCTCCAATTTACAAGCCAACCTCAATGCTCTGTCTAATTGGGCGACTATGTGGCAGATGAGGTTTAATGTTGATAAATGTAAAGTTATGCACATGTGGGCTAAGAATATGCATCATACATACTAGGGGGAGTACAACTGGGGGAACCGTAGTGGAGAAGGATCTGGGGGACCAGTAGTGGAGAAGGATCTGGGGGGAACCGTAGTGGAGAAGGATCTGGGGGGATCCGTAGTGGAGAAGGATCTGGGGGATCCGTAGTGGAGAAGGATCTGGGGGGATCCGTAGTGGAGAAGGATCTGGGGGATACGTAGTGGAGAAGGATCTGGGGGGATCCGTAGTGGAGAAGGATCTGGGGGGATCCGTAGTGGAGAAGGATCTGGGGGGATCCGTAGTGGAGAAGGATCTGGGGGTGATCCGTAGTGGTGAAGGATCTGGGGGGATCCGTAGTGGAGAAGGATCTGGGGGGGATCCGTAGTGGTGAAGGATCTGGGGGGATCCGTAGTGGAGAAGGATCTGGGGGATCCGTAGTGGAGAAGGATCTGGGGGATTCATAGTGGAGAAGGATCTGGGGGTTTTGGTAGATCATAAGCTCAATAATAACATGCAATGCCAAGCTGCAGCCTCCAAAGCGAGCAAAGACCTTTCTTGTATAGAGACGGATGGACTCCAGAGAGAGAGACATCATCTGTACAAATCATTAGTAAGACCTCATCTGGAATATGCAGTTCAGTTTTGGGCCCCAGTTCTCAAAAAGGATATCGGGGAACTGGAGAAAGTGCAGAGAAGGGAAACCAAACTGATAAGAGGCATGGAGGAGCTCAGATATGAGGAA
This sequence comes from Rana temporaria, assembly GCF_905171775.1. Taxonomy (NCBI): domain Eukaryota; kingdom Metazoa; phylum Chordata; class Amphibia; order Anura; family Ranidae; genus Rana; species Rana temporaria. Next base: position 2,732,943 of record NC_053495.1, on the reverse strand, counting down.
AGATTAGAGGAACTGAATTTATTCTCTCCTGAGAAGAGGAGAATAAGGGGGGGATATGATCCACATGTACAAATATATAAGGGGGGATATGATCACCATGTATAAATATATAAGGGGTCCATACAGTGAACTTGGTGTTGAGTTATTCACTTTACGGTCAACACTGAGGACAAGGGGGCACTCTTTACGTCTAGAGGAAAAGAGATTTCATCTCCAAATATGGAAAGGTTTCTTCACAGTAAGAGCTGTGAAAATGTGGAACAGACTCCCTCCAGAGGTGGATCTGGCCAGATCAGTAGATTTCTTAAAAAAAGGTCTGGATACTTTCCTAGATGTACAGAATATAACTGAGTACTAAGATTTATAGGTAAAGTTGATCAAATAAATTAAATCCGATTGCCTCTCGGGGGATCAGGAAGTTTTTTTCCCCCTGCTGTAGCAAATTGGATCTCATGCTCTGCTGTTTTTTTTTGCCTTCCTCTGTATCAACTGTGGGTACCCTGATGGCGTGTGCACATGTATCCTATTCCAGAACTGGTGCCAAACACCCTTTTTAAAGAAAGAAGTAGTGGCGAGTAGAAGTAGTGATATCCGGATGATCTTCAGCTTTTCGGTGACCCTTGCATCTTTGTAAATATCCTCACTTCCTGTTACCGACTCAGCTTGCCCGTGAATTGCCCCTCTACCTGACCTCTGGTTGTGATCTCAGCTCATTTAAGGATTCTGCTTCTTCTGTTGAACCATCCATGACCACGGCTTGGTTCCTGACTACTCTGCTGTCCTCACCTATCTGTTTCACCATGTATGACCCTGGCTCTTGCTCCTGACCATGCTGTCATCTCTTATTCTGCTGACCATTAGAGTATAACCTCAGTCTGGATCCTGACCCTGACAATGCCACTCCAGTTCCTTCCCTGTTGGTGATGTCCTGTACCACCTTCACCTATTGCGGGTGTCAGCACTCTGCCAGCTGCCGGGTCGGACCTTGTCTTGTGTGCCGTGTGTTCCAGCTGAGGTCCACACCGTCCTCCTTTGTTACTAACCAGCTGATCACCTCCAGTGACCTGGTCTATCACCACCTGTGATCATTTGAGCCTTGTACTCCCTGTCATCACCACTGAGGGATGACAGGATCTGGACCATAGCCACAAGAAAAGTCAACTAGTCATTTCTTCCAACCAGGTACGTGATCGTATCATCCAGCCAATATGTCAGAGGCTGAAGAAGGCGCTTCCCTTGTTTCAATTTTTTTTCTTTTATACACGGTAAGGTTGAATAAAGACAATAGTACATCCAGTTCAACCTGTGTGGGTGTGTGTAGATAATCATTTCCCATATCCCTGTATATTGTGTTTGCTAAAATGCATGTCCAAGAGTCTTTAAAAACTTTCAATACTTCCTGCTGACACCACCAATTGTGGAAGAGAGTTCCACATCCTTACCGCCCTGACTGTGAGAAACCCCCTACACAGCTTTACCACTTAAGGACCAAGCCAATTTTTTACACTTTTTTTTTACAAAGTTATAATCAATGGGCCATATTCTCGTAGATTTGAGGCGGGCGTAGCGTAAGCCATTTACACTACGCTGCCCCAACTTACAGGAGCAAGTGCTGTATTCCCCAAACACTTGCTCCGTAGTTTGGGGCAGCGTAGTGTAATTGGCCCGGCGTATCCCCACGTAATTCCAAGGGGGCGGCTTGTATTTAAATTAAGCGCGCCCCCGTGCCGTTCGAACTGCACATGAGCCGGGCTTAAAATAGCCCAGTGCGCATGGTCCAGTTCTCTACGGAAAACGTCAATGACGCCGACGTGTGCGTCATTGACGTAAAGTCGTATTCAAGAACGACTTAGTAAAACGACGTACCCGACGGGAAAAGACGACGCGGACCCGACGCCATACTTAACATGGCAAACGTGGGACTGGCGTAAGGTTACCCCTCATATAGCAGGGGTAACCTTACGCTTACGCAAACGATGTAAGCAACGGTTACGCGACGCGATTTCGTTTCGAGAATTGGCGTATCAGGCTCATTTGCATAAACAAATGAGACCTGAACGTAAACGCCATCTAGCGGCCGGCGGCGAATTACATTTAGGATCCGACAGTGTAAGTGACTTACACTAGTCAGATCCTAGCCTAAATCTGGCGTATATTGTTTTGTGAATACAAAACAATGATACGCCGGCGGGAAATTCGATTTACGCCGGTGTATCAGTAGATACACCGGCGCAACTTGTTTGAGAATATGGCCCAATGTTTTTTTGCTAGAAAATTACTTAGAACCCCCCAAACATTATTATATATATTTTAAGACACCCTAGAGAATAAAATGGCGGCCGTTGCAATACTTTTTGTCACACCGTATTTGCGTAGCGGTCTTTCAAACTGAATTTGTCTGGAAAAAATACACTTTCTTAAAAAAATAAAATAAGAACAGTAAAGTTAGCCCAATTTCTTTATCTTGTGAAAGATAATGTTACGCCGAGTAAATTGATACCCCACATGTCATGCTTTAAAATTGCATCCGCTTCTGTAATGGCAACAAACTTTGACACTTAAACATTTCTACAGGTTACCAGTTTTGAGTTACAGAGGAGGTCTTTTGCTAGAATTATTGATCTCGCTCTAATGATCGATCGCGGTGATACCTCACATGGGTGGTTTGAACACCGTACATATGTGGACGCAACTTACAACCAGAAACGTAATTGTATTTTATTGGGATTTTATGTGATGGACCAACACGTAGTGTCACATAATTGTGAAGTGGAAGGAAAATGATACAAATAAATATGTGAAAAGTGTGGGGGGGAGGGGCATTTGTATGGCGCCCCCAGGAGTCAATACTTCGTAGAGTCTCCTTTCTCTACAATTACAGCTACCAGTCTTTTTGGGGGTGTCTTTGCCAGCTTTGCACATCTAGAGAGGGACTTTTCAGCCCATTCTTCTTTGTAAAATATCTCAAGCTCTGTCAGATTGGATGGAGAGCGTCTGTGATCAGCAATTTTCAAGTCTTGCCACAGATTCTCAATGGGATTTAGGTCTGGACTGTGACTGGGCCATTCTAACACATGAATAGGCTTTGATCTAAACCATTGTAGCTCTGGCTGTACTTTAGGGTCGTTGTCCTGCTGGAAGGTGAACCTCTGCCCCAGTCTCAAGTCTTTTGTAGACTCTAAGGCCGCCTACACACGGTCGGTCAAAACCGATGGAAACGGACTGAAGGACCGTTTCATCGGTCCAAACCAATGGTGTGTGGGCCCCATAGGGTAGTTAACCTTTGGTCAAAAATTTTAGAACTTGCTTTAAAATTGAACCGAAGGACGCCTAACCGATAGGTCAAAACCGACGGTTAGTATGCAAAAGCATTGGTTAAAAACCCGCGCATGCTCAGAATCAAGTCAACGCATGCTTGGAAGCATTGAACTTCATTTTTCTCTGCACGTCGTTGTGTTTTACGTCACCGCATTGGACTGTATCGTTTTTTTAACTGATGGTGTGTAGGCACATCAGACCATCAGTCAGCTTCATCGGTTCTCATCGGATGGACTGATCGTGTATACGCTGCCTAACAGGCTTTCTTCTAAGATTGTCCTGTATTTGTCTCCATCCATCTTCCCATCAACTCTGACCAGCTTCCCTGTCCCTGCCAAAGAAAAGCATCCCCACCACATGATGCTGCCACCACCATGTTTCACGGTGGGGATGGTGTGTTCAGGGTGATGTGTGGTGTTCGTTTAGTTCCGAATTAGTTTTTTAACGAATTTCGACAAATTTGTTAATATGAAATTATCTGAATTAATGGAAACCTGTTTAACAAAATGTTCCTAATATATGTAAATTTGAATAATTGAAAATTAGTAAATTTGTTAATTCCCAAATTCGCTAATTTTATTTGGAAATTCGCAAATTCCGAAATTCGCAAATCCCAAAACCCAAAAATGTGAAAATCTGAAATAATGACTAACTAATAATGATTTAACTATTTCTAAATATTAAATTATAGGTATTGGAATTTTCTTTGAAATTTGGCTGTTAGTGAATGTGACAAATCCAAATTTATCCGAAGCTACGAATGGAATGTAATGAATTAATAATAATAAATAACAATAATAATCATAAAAAAAACGTTTTATTATTATTATTATTTTTTATGAATTTGTTCTGTTTGTTTAGATGCAGCATTCATTATTTAAGATAATTTGTATCTTTGGATAAATTAATATTCGTTACGTTCACTAACAGCCAAAATTGAAAGGAAATTCCAATACCTATAATGTAATATTCAGTTATTAGTTAGTTTGTTCGTTATTCTTTAAAATTTTGGCATTTTCTTTCTTTTTTTCAGATTTTCTAATTTACAAATTTTAGAATTTACACATTTTTGAATTTACAAAGTTTAGAATTTACGAATTTACAACGTTTAGAATTTACGAATTTACAAAGTTTAGAATTTACGAATTTACAAAGTTTAGAATTTACGAATTTACAATGTTTAGAATTTACGAATTTACAAAGTTTAGAAATTAAGAATTTACAACGTTTAGAATTTACGAATTTACAAAGTTTAGAATTTAAGAATTTACAAAGTTTAGAATTTAAGAATTTACAAAGTTTAGAATTTAAGAATTTACAACGTTTAGAATTTACGGATTTACAAAGTTTAGAATTTACGAATTGTGATCATAACGAATGACCTGAAAAACAAAACAATACATAAATTAACACACTTTTTGTCTGTGCACATGTCTACTCAGACCCCTAGTCAGCTTAATGTTGAAAAAAATGCCACATTTACCAAAATTGCTTTCAACTTAACCCCTTTATCAACTTTATGTGATATATAGACCTCATAAGTGCCTCCATGAGATCTTTATTTCTCAGGCTGTAGATCAGAGGATTCAGCAATGGGTTAATGAGGGCATACATGACTGAAAACAGCTTGTTTGAATTGTACATATTGCTGGAAGATGGAACCAAGTAAATAAAAATTAAGGAGCCGTAAAAGATGAAGACCACGGCGAGGTGTGATGTGCAGGTGGAGAAGGCTTTCCTCTTTCCAGTCTTGGTGCGGATTCTGAGAATGGTCCTGAAAATACGAACGTAGGGAATAAAGGTCAGGAGAAAGGCTCCTAACCCCAGACTGGCACCGAATATGAATATGACCACCATGTTTATGAAAGGGTCAGTACATGTAATTTGAAACAAGTGTGGAAGGTCACAAAAGAAGTTGTGGATGGTAGTTGGGCCACAGAAGGACAACCTGAGCAAAAATAAAGTATGAATCAAAGAGACAGACCATCCTGCAACCCAGACCAGAGAGGCCATACCAGCACAGACCCTCCAAGACATAATTTGTGTGTAATGAAGGGGGTGGCAGATGGCAATGTATCGGTCATATGACATAGCCGAGAGCAAGAAGAGTTCTGAGCTGGTAAAGTAGAGAAAGAAGAAGACTTGGGCTATACAGGCAGGAAGGGAAATTGATTGGCTTTTGGTGACCAAGTCAAAGAGCATCCTTGGTGCCGTCACTGATGAATAGGACATGTCCAGAAATGCCAAGTTGGCAAGAAAAAAATACATTGGGTTGTGCAGATGGTAGTCAGTGAGGACCAAGAAAAAAATAAGAAGGTTTGTGATAAGAGTCATCAGATAGATGAGAAGGAAGAACACAAAAAGTCCATTCATGGTCGGTGGATGGTCTGATAGACCCACAAGAATAAGAACAGTAACCTTTGTGAGATTCATTATATTAATTTATTTCTTTTCGGTGTAATTTTATCAATCTGAGGAATTGTTAATAGTGCTGTAGACTCTTTATTCAGATAACGACTTATATAGATATAAAATGTTGGCGTTCCCACAGGACAGTCTGCTGTGTTGTAAGAATAACAAAGCTTTAAGTCTCGTTAAATATCTCTTAAGATTTAATTTATAATCACCTTTCTCACTTGAGATTTTCTTTATATAAATAGACTTACAGTTATTAAAATATCCTCCGAATAAAAATGTACTGAAATTCTGTTAATTGGCTATTGTCCAAATTAGGTACAAAACATTTTCAAATGAATTCAATAACTGATTTTCTTTAATTTCCCTTTATTTTACCATTACATTTTGTAAAAAAAAAATACATATTTTTTTGAAAATGGTAATTAAAAAAAAGTTGGTACTTGGGCAGCCTGTTGGGGTATGCTAAATTTCCGAAAGACCTCAGGCTTAAACAGAACGTGAAATTCTGATGCCCCGTACACACGTTCGGTTTTCCCGTCGGAAAAAGTCAGATGAGAGCTTTTGGTCGGGAATGCCGACCGTGTGTATGCTCCATTGGATATTTTCCAACTGAAATACTTCTGGAAAAAGATAGAGAGCAGGTTCTCTATTTTCCCGTCGGAAAAACCATCCAAGTTTTTTCCGAAGGGAAAACCGATCGTGTGTAGGGGGCATCAAAGTCAATATTTGTATAGGAATTTTTGGAGGCTTGATGTCTGCTTGAGGACACTGGCCATACTGAGAAAGCCACCAACTTGCACCTTAAAGTGGCATTAAAACAAGTTTTTCGTACCTGCTCTGTGCTGTGGTTTTGCAAAAAGCAGCTCCTCTTCTTTTCAGGTTCCTAGCCAGACCTCCTGGCTCCTCCACCTTGAGTAGTGCCCCAGCACCACCCCTGCCTCCGTGTGGCCCCAACACCTACTCTTTCCTCATTGTCTCACTGCCTGTGATTGCCATTGTTTTAGCCAATGAGGAGGGAGAGTCCTAGAACAGGAGAGGTTATCGTGAACATCACTGGATCGAAGGCAGCTCAGGTAAGGATTGGGTGGCTGGGGGGGGGGCTTTTGCATAGAATACATGAAGGTAAAATAACTTTCAGCCTTTAGAACCACTTTAATTACTCACAGACCGCTTTCCTCTGAGAGACATGTAGTTGAGTGAGGCAAAGATGGCCTCCACTCTGCTCCATACCATTGGATGACGGAAGCAACGTCAGACGTCACTTCCGTCCAATAGTCTTAAAGGGAAAAAAAGCAATTTTTTTAATTGCATTTTAGTGTAAATGTGGGATCAGAGGCCCTTTTGACCCCAGATCTCACATTAAAGAGGTCCTGTCATACTTTTACTACAATAAATGTTTACATTCCTTGTAATAGGAATAAAAGTGACCCAAATTGTATTTATTTTTTAAAAGAAAAAGTAAAATAAATAATTAAATAATTAAATAACTAATAAAAAAAAAATATTAAGAAGCGAATGCATTTGGAAGTCGCGCCAGCATATAAAAAAGGTGCTCAAACCACACATATGAGGTATCGCCATGATCGTTAGAGCGAAAACAGACTCCGCTTCCAAGTAGAAGCGGAGTCTCTTACTTTCCCTGTGAAACCTCCCGTTCGCACCGTCTCACTTCACCTTTGGGTGACATAATTCTTGCCGCTCAGGTCCATTCTCCTCCTGAGAAACCTTGTGATGTCTGCTTTGTCGCTGAGTCTCCGCACTGCCATGCTCCAGACTTACAATTCTCCCAAGGCTACTGGCTACCCAGGGAAGAATCAAATCATTTGGGCTATTTCCCAACAATTCTTGTAGCCCAGTCTACGCGCTGATGTAGCCGCCCTCAAAGTAAGACTCCACTTCACCTTCCAGTGGGCCTCCTACAACCCATACCCAATGGAGAGAGGCCTTGGACTCAACTGTCTATGGATTTTGTTGTGGAGTTACCCAACTCTCAGGACAACACAGTTATCCTTATGGTGGTTGATTGGTTCTCGAAAATGTCTCCTTGTCTTCCACTCAAGAAGTTGCGCACATCCAAAAATATGGCTTCCATTTTTGCTCGGGAGATCTTTCGCTTACATGGGCTACTCAAGGTTATCAATTTGGACAGGGGTAGCCAGTTTGTGTCCAGGTTTTGGCGAGCCTTTTGTGCACAGTTGGGAATTCAGCTTTCCTTCTCCTCTGCATATCACCCGCAGTCCAATGGGGCCGCAGAACGAGCCAACCATTCCTTGGAGCAGTTTTTACATTGCTACATTTCTGATCACCATAACAACTGGTCAGACCTTTTACCTTGGAAGGAGTTTGTTCACAATAGTGCCGTCAATGCAGCTTCCCGATTTTCTCCATTCATGGCGAATTATGATTTCCAACCGTCCATGTTGCCTGACTCATTTGTTCCTCAGAGTATTCCTGCTTTGGAGGAGCATCTCCTTGGTTTTCATTCCACAAGGTCCAAGAGTCCTTGCGACATGCCAGACTCCATACTGACCACGAACGCCTACCTGCACCTTCCTACCAAGTTGGGGACAGGGTCTGACTGTCATCTCGCAACCTCCGACTCTGTGTTCCCTCACTGAAACTGGCACCATGGTTTATTGGGCCTTTCCGTATTCTCTGTAGGATCAACCCAGTGGCTTACACTTTAGACCTGCCTTCTAATATATGTATTTCTAATGTATTTCATGTCTCCTTAGTAAAACCTTTGGTATGCGACTGCTTCACCACCTCAGTACCATGTCCTCACCCCGTTATGGTTCAGAACCATGAGGAGTATGAAATACAATTTGTCATTGATTCCCATAGGTTCCGTGGGCGCATACAGTACCTGGTTCATTGGAAAGCGTATGGTCCGGAGAAACGCTCTTGGGTCTCATCCTCGGACATACATGCTCCTGTCCTCCATGTTTTCCATAGATGTTTCCCCCTCAAACCTGGTGGTCCTCTGAGGGGAAGGGGTTGTTGAAGAGGGGGTACTGTGAGGGCTTGGCTCAGCCCTTCCTTCTCAGAGCTCTGTGCTCAGCTGTCGGTTAATTGCCAGCACTCTTCATTCCACAGTGACTCACCTCTTCTTCATTTCCTGCTCGTCAGCTAGCCCTGCTGGCTATTTAAACTGCCTGGATCAGATCTCCTGTGCCTTCGCCTGGTCAACATTTCTGAATAATCTCTGCTGTGTTTTCCTGTTAAAGTTATTTGCCTGGCTGACTTCCCTTCTGGTTCCTGATCCTGTGTACTGCCTCTACTATGCTGATCTATGGATTCCGGTTTCACTGGTTTGTTCTGACTACCCTCTCTGGTTACTGAACCTTGGCTATGTTATCACTACATTTGCTCTGTTTGTACCATTTTACCATTTCATTAAAAAGTGAGATTTTTACTGCACTTCTGTCTCAGTCTGATTTATGGTTCCTTACATCCTTATTTTTTTCAAAAGGTTGACTGTTGGTCTGTTGAGAAATGTTAGGTTCCTGAAAGACCTCAGGCTCCACCACCAAGATGGGGAAATTCTCAAAGTCAGTATGTGAATAGGAACTTTTGAAGGCTTGAGGTCTGCTATGAGGACACTGGCTTGTGACAGAACACCTGGCCCCCAGCCTGGGTGCTTCCGCCAAGATACAGCTTCCTCCAGTCTGGAATCAGGAATCAGGAAACAGGTATTATAACTGAGCACCCAAGAACTAGACAACACTAGCTTAGGTGCAAACTGGAACTCACTTTATTCTAAACTCACACAGAATATATAGCACACAAGATAATGTAAGAGCCTGATCACATTACCCCAATAATGCAAGCTGTAAACAGTAGTCTCATAAGCACATATAAGGAACAGCCAGCAGCAAACAGTGATCTAATTAAATAAGCAGTAAGCTAACTAGTCACTCAGACAAGCCTAGGCAACTCAATGCCCATCAGACAATGCTTTGATTAATCAGGGATCCCAGACAGAAAGCTAGGCTGCCTGGACAGTCTTTCAGAGATTCGAGATCCAGGAAGCACTTAATCAGCGAAATCTGCATCATAGGCTTAATAGATGCTGCCAATCCAGGGCTGATTTATTTTGCAAAATGTCAGCTGGTCCACGTAGACTGTGGAAAGACGTGCTCTCTTATCTGTCACAAAACCTCTGGCAGCAATGAATGTCCATTCGTAAAGCAGCCCAGCAGCTCTATTGTATACTGGGCAAGTTCTGGCCAGTGATCTATTCTCATGACCCAGTAACCCAGTGCATCGTCAACTGGAAAGCTCTCTATATCTGTCTTCACTCCTAGATAATCTCCCACCATATGATGAAGACCCTGCCAATGGGATGTGGAACCCAACAGCCCTGGGTGCCGAGGACAATTGTTTTTTGGAAGGCATCACTGAGGAAGACTCCTTTCCCACCGCTCCTCTCTTGACCAACATAAGCCTCAAAACAACGTTTTGCACCATACTATAACCTACCTGGTAAAAAAAAGACATTACATAAACTCCTATAAGGGGCATCCTCAAGAGAGTTCATCTTCTGCTCCCTCTGTGGGAATGGGATGAGTTCCGAGACTTTCCCCTTGTAACGGTGGTCAAGGAAGGTTGCCAACTAATATGGGTCCTTCTACTTGATTCCACGTATTCTTGGGTATTTTTGCAGGCTTTGAAGAATGAGGGAGCCCATGCACCGCAAGTTGTACATGCCAAATGGAAGAATGACTCCATACCCCTGAAGGAAACTTTGATACATTCCTTACAACTTGGAACGAGTGGATGACTTTCAGAAAATTTGGTGTTTATGTGGACCTCCTCATTTCAAACTCCTCTCAGTAAATTTGGGTAAAATGCTCAGTAGATAAATCCCTCCTTATTACAGATGGTTATGTAAAAAATAACCCCTCCCTCCCACATACTGTATCGTATCAACCCCTCTTCTCCCCCCCCTTTTTTATGTCGCTTGCTTTTTGACCTACTTATTACTTACTTCTGGTGCTTGTTAATTTACTATAAGTCTGGTCTTCTTTGAACAAGTAGTATTTATGTCTGTACTCGATTTTATGGACCACAATTGCCTGTCTTATTGTAATACCCTCTTACATTTACAATAAAAATAAAATAATAATAAAAAAAAGAAATACAAAGAGTGTCAAATTTTACAATTATGATTTCAGCATGAATTCTGGATAAACTTTAAGTGATAATAAGACTTCATAAGGGCCTCCATGAGATCTTTGTTCCTCAGGCTGTAGATCAAAGGATTCAGCAATGGGTTAATGAGGGCAGATATGACTGTGAACAGTTTGTTTAAACTGATCATATTGCTGGAATTTGGAACCAAGTAAATAAAGATTAAAGATCCATAAAAGATGAAGACCACAGTGAGGTGTGATGTGCAGGTGGAGAATGCTTTCCTCTTTCCAGTATTGCTTCGGATTCTAAGGATGGTCATTATAATATAGACATAGGGAAGAAAGGTCAAAACAATGACTCCTGATCCAAGACCAACACCTATTACGAATACGGCCACCATATTTATGAAGGGGTCAGTACATGTAATTTGATATAAGTGTGGAAGGTCGCAAAAGAAGTTGTGGATGGAAGATGTTCTACAGAAGGACAACCTGAGCAAAAATAAAGTATGAACCAAAGAGATAGAACATCCTCCAACCCAGATCAGAGAGGCCATACAAGAGCGGACTCTCCAAGACATAATTAGTTTGTAATGTAAGGGGTGGCAGATGGCAATGTAGCGGTCGTAGGACATAACTGAGAGCAAGAAAAGTTCTGACCAACCAAAGGAGATGTAGAAAAAGACTTGGGCTATACAGGCAGGAATGGATATTGATTGGCTTTTTGTGACCAAATCAAAGAGCATCCTTGGTGCCGTCACGGATGAATAGGACATGTCCAGAAATGCCAAGTTGGCAAGAAAAAAATACATTGGGTTGTGCAGATTGTAGTCAGTGAGGACCAAGAAAAAAATAAGAAGGTTTGTGATAAGAGTCATCAGATAGATGAGAAGGAAGAACACAAAAAGTCCATTCATGGTCAGTGGATGGTCTGATAGACCCACAAGAGTGAGAGAGGAAATCTCTGTCCCATTCCTCATATTACGCATTTTTTTCTTCGTTTAAATTTCTCACTATAGAACGGTAATACAATTATGGATCTGGGGATTTAATAGGAAAACCTCTACGTTGTGTTCACACCTTATACTCAGATTTACATGTAAGTATTTGTATAATTTAATGATTTATTCTTATATACAATGTTGGCACTCCCGTAGGACAGTCTTCTGTGTTGTAAGAACACAAAACTGAAAGTCTCATTAAAGGTCTCTTAAGATATAATTTATAATTTATAACACCTCAAGAGAGTCTTTTTCTATAATTGCATACAATCTTTAACATCTGAATTTAGAATCCACTGAAAGTTGTTTTATATTTTTTGTCACCTCTTTTACTTATTGGTTAGTGGACAGAGTGACCTAGAACACAATAAAAGGAACATTGCTTTCCTTTCAGCTTCCATCATTTTGTAGCTCCATTTTTATAAAGGTTGTTCAATTTAAAACTTTTTGGGATTGCACAGTTGGTAGTCGGTAAGGAGCTCCAACCTTTAGGTTTAGGTGGGTGAAAATTGTCCCGGGTCACCACCGTTTGGTAGCTAAACTACAGAAACACAAAACGCAGGTAGCTGTCTTTTTGTAGAACATCCGATTTTCAGCTCTTAGATTTTGGTGGCTAAAAATTGGCCAGTGGCCCCATAATTTGACTGCAGCAACAACAGGCCTTAAAGGAGAGACACAAGTCACAGGGAGGTGTCTATATTAAAATAAATATAATGTAGTCCTTAGGTATGGAGGGGTAAAAAATTGGCCAGTGGCACCATAGTTTGAAGGCTGCATCGGCAGCTCCAAATGTGTAGACAGAGGTCATAGTAGACGTGCAATTCGTTTTGTTCCAAATTATTTTTTTAACTAATTTCGACAAATTTCTTAATTCTGAAATGTCCACATTAACGAAAACCCATTTAACCAATTTTTCAGAAAATTTGTAAATTCCTAAATTCTAATTTTCTAAAATTCTAAAATTCAGAAAATGGGAAAATTCGAAAATCCGTAAATTTGAAAATCCCAAAATACGATCGAAAATTCTAAAGAACGAAAATACGAAAATAAGAACTAAAATCCGATAATTCAAAAACCCGAAAATCTGGAAATCTGAAATAATAAATGACTAATAATAACTTAACTATTGACAACTATTGAACTATAGATTTTGAAATTTCCTTTCAAATTTGGCTGTTAGTGAATATGAACTCATCCGAAGTTACGAATTATCCGAAATAATGAATGCCGCATCTAAACGAATGGAACATAACAAATTAATAATAATAACAAAACGATAATAATAAAAACTTTTTATAATTATTATCATTAATAATTTATTCCATTCCATTTGTTTAGATGCGGCATTAGTTATTTCGGATAATTCGTAACTTCGGATAAATTTGTATTCCTTACGTTGACTAACGGCCAAATTTTAAAGGAAATTCCAATACCTATAATTTAACAGTAAGCTATTATTTCTAATTTTCAGATTTTACTTCTTTCGAATTTTTGGATTTTCTTTCTTATTTCTATATCTTTTAATTTTTGGATTTTCAAATTTAAGAATTTAAGAATTTATGAATTTACAAATTTAAGAATCTACGAATTCTCCAGTTTACAAATTTTCGAATTTACGAATTTCCAAATTTACGAATTTTCTGATTTTCTTTCTTATTTTCATATTTTTTGATTTTCCAATTGACAAATTTACAAATTTACAAATCTCAGAATTTTCAAGTTTCCGAATTTCCGAATTTATGAATTTTCAGACTTTTTTCTTATTTTCAAATTTTTAGATTTTCAAATTGACAAATTTATGAATTTCAATCATAACGAAAAACACGAAAAAATTAAAAAAATTAAAGAAAAAACAAATAAAACAAAAACGAACAATTTTTTTTGGCAGTGCACATGTCTAGGCCGTAGTCAGAAATCTTCCTAAACATGCTCTAAAGAAGAATTGGCATGCTATATTTTTACAGTTACATCGATCCAACTTGTACCAATGTAACTGTCAGGACACCCAGAATAGAGACTCACAAGTGCCAATATGCAGGCCAATCACTTCTTCCGCTATTCGTTGTAGTCAAGCTCATTTTCACAAAAACATGGCACAGGTACGAGTCGGTGTGTGTGCATACGTATCCAATTCCAGAACTGGTGCCAAACGCCCTTTTTAAAGAAAGAAGCAGTGACATTTGGGTGGGAAAACGACCTCTAGTCCTTTAGGAAGCAGCTTTGGATGAGCGAGTTTTGGGGTGGAGAGTTATGACCTTAACCCCATAGAACACCTTTGGGATAATTTAGAGCGGAGACTGCGAGCCAGGCCTTCTCTTCCAACTTTGGTTCCTGACCTCACAAATGCTCTTCTGGAAGAATGGTCAAACATTCCCATAGACACCCTTCTAAACCTTGTGGACGGCCTTCCCAGAAGAGTTGAAGCTGTTATGGCTGCAAAGGGCGGGGCCAACTCAATATTGAACCCTATGGACTAAGACTGGGATGCCATTATTGTTCATGTGCGTGTAAAGGCAGGCATCCCAATACTTTTGGTAATATAGTGTATGGTTCTTTGGATATTATCTGTTCATTGTAGGTATGACATATATGCTTACACCATAAACGTAACCCCTAAAATATATCCCCCTGATGGAGCGTCATGTCAAGAATTGAAACACGTTGGGGTATTCAGCGCATCGAGACTGCGCTGTTGTTTTACAAGCATTTTAATAAATAAATAAATAACATTTACATAAATTATACATGTTCATGTGTTTCATTGTGGTTTACTTGTATGTCCATAGAGCTACCTATGCCACACACACCAAAGAATAATTGCAATTATAGTTATTTTAGTGCCATGATTTTAGTTAAACAGTTTTTAATGTTTTTTTCTGTTTGAAATTTTGGGTATCTTCAGTTTCTCCTGCGAATAACTTGATTCTAAATAGATACAGGTCCGCTTGTGCAATAGTTAAAGAGGTAGCTAAATGTTGACGCGTTTCGCAATTGGCTTCCTCAGAAAATGACACAAAACTTAAGTTTTACATACCGCTTTTCTAATAGCCTTGTTTTTTTAACCTAAAAAGTTCCAATGATCTAGAGATTTGGAGGTCAAGTCAATACCTCAAACATGTTGTTGTGTTTCTCAAACAATTCTTGAATTCATCAGATCAGGTCACCTTCTTCTATTATAATTGCTTTTGGGCTACATACTTGATTCTGAGCATGCGCATTTTTTTCCCCTCGGAAAAGCATACACACGACCGTTTTTTGCGACGAGAAATAAAACTGACGGGAAACATGATGAGAAAAAAGAGAGCTGGTTTCAATTTTTTCCGGCCAGCTTTTTCGTCGAGAAAACTGCTAGGGAGCATAAACAAAACACAGGTTTTCACGACTAATATAAAAAAATGGCAGTTTTCTCGTTATGAAAACCGTTAGTCTTTTTTTTCTTTGGAGTAGAATATTGAAATGCTTGTATTTATGTATTTCTTATTATGATACTACAGAATACAATAGAAGGCTATGTAATGACGATGTGATTTGTTGAACTTTTAAAAAACAATAAAAATGTGCATAATAATAATAAAAAAAACGAAATGCCTTTACTTTTTTGTGCTTTAGTCAGTTTTAATAAATAAATAAAAAATCTGAACTGGGTATTTATGAAAACTTAAAACAATTAGAAACCTTATAGATCAGGGGTGTCCAACCTTTTGAAGAGCAAGGGCCACTTAAGTGGTCACGGGCCACAATGAGTGGAGTGGGCGGATGGCAGCCCACTCTACTCTATAGAGCCCACTCTACTCTCAGCACACCAAACTCGCAGGTAATAACAGAAGTCTTTGGCTCAGTGCAGGTAACCCACAGGTGCACTTCTCTGTATGCACTTCTCTGTATGCACTTCTCTGTACCTGTGGATCAGTTTGAAAGCAGCCCAGGAACCACTGCAGAACAGATCTGCCCATATATACACTGTGGGCTAGATTCACATACCTTTGGGCGGGCGTAGCGTATCTCCTATACGCTACGCCGCTGTAACTTTGAGAGGCGAGTATGGTATTCTCAAAGATTTTGTGGCCGAAGTTACGGCGGCGTAAGCCCGCCTAATTCAAATGTTGAAGCTGTGGGCGTGTTTTATGTATATTAAGTGTGACCCCGCGTAAATTACGCTTCGATCGAACGGCGTATGCGCCGTCCGTGGACGTATCCCAGTGCGCATGCTCCAAATGATGTTGGCAAATCGTCAATGCTTTAGACGTGAACGTAAATTACGTCCAGCCCCATTCACGGACGAGTTACGCAAACGACGTAAAATTTGAAAAATTTGACGCGGTTCCGACATCCATACTTAACATTGGCTGCGCCATCTTTTTGGTGGTTTATCTTTACATCTGAAAACCCCTTACGTAAACGGCGTATCTTAACTGCGACGGCCGGGCGTACGTTCGTGAATAGGCGTATCTAGCTGATTTACATATTCTAGGCGTAGGAGACTTACGCCGGCCGTATCTTAGCAACATTTAAGCGTATCTCAGTTTGAGCATACGCTTAAAGTTGCGACGGCGCGGATTCGGACTTACGTCTTAAGTCTACCTGAATCTGGCCCTGTGGTTTTAGTAATAAACTTACCTTTAATAAGAGTATTCTATTCTATTTTATTCCATCCCAGAGCAGGAGGTCGCGGGCCACATCAGAGGACTCCGGTGGCCCCATGTGGCCCCCGGGCCACTGGTTGGGCACACCTGTTATAGATGCATACAAATCTATGTAAACATGATGGTAGGCAAAAAAGTAATTTCAAGGTTAACCAACATATACTGAAACTTCTACATTAGGTCTGTGGGGTAACAATGATCTCTGGTCATGCAAGTGTAAGTACAACTACGAGCCCCTGACAGGTTTATATTTTATGAAAGACATTACTGAAATTTTTAGTCAACTGAAAAAAACACAGAAATTAAAACAATTATCAAAGCTCACAATGCTATTTCCAGCATGACACATGGATCAACTTTAAGTGATAATAAGACCTCAGCAGTGCCTTCATAAGATCTTTGTTCCTCAGACTGTAGATCAGAGGATTCAGCAATGGGCTAATCAGGGCAGATATGACTGTAAACATTTTGTTTAAATCGACCATATCACTGGAAGATGGAACCAAGTAAATAAATATTAAGGAGCCATAAAAGATGGAGACCACGGTGAGGTGTGATGAGCAGGTGGAGAATGCTTTCCTCTTTCCAGTCTTGGTACGGATTCTGAGGATGGTCCTGAGAATATAGACATAGGGAAGAAAAATCATAAGAACAATTCCTAATCCAAAACTAGCCCCTGTTAAGAATGCAACCACCATATTTATGAAGGGGTCAGTACATGTAATTTTGATCAAGTGTGGAAGGTCACAAAAGAAGTTGTGGATGGAAGATGTTCTACAGAAAGACAACCTGAGCAAAAGTAAAGTATGAACCAAAGAGACAGAACATGCTGCAACCCAGACCAGGGAGGCCAGACGAGTACAGACCCTCCAAGACATAATTAGTTTGTAATGTAGAGGGTGGCAGATGGCAATGTAGCGGTCGTAGGACATAGCCGAGAGCAAGAAAAGTTCTGACCAAGCAAAGAAGAGGTAGAAAAAGACTTGGGCTATACAGGCAGGAATGGATATTGATCGGGTTTTTGTGACCAAATCAAAGAGCATCCTTGGTGCCGTCACTGATGAATAGGACATGTCCAGAAATGCCAAGTTGGCAAGAAAAAAATACATTGGGTTGTGCAGATTGTAGTCAGTGAGGACCAAGAAAAATATAAGAAGATTTGTGATAAGAGTCATCAGATAGATGAGAAGGAAGAACACAAAAAGTCCATTCATGGTCAGTGGATGGTCTGATAGACCCACAAGAGTGAAAGAGGAAATCTCTGTCACATTCCTCATATTATTCTATTTGTTTTTCTCTGCTTAAGCTTATAACTATAAAACAATAAAAATAATAATGAATCTGAGGATTTATCACTTGGAGAACATGTACTTTGTGTCTACCTACACACTACACTCAATTTTACGATGTAGACATTTGTATCAGCCAACGATTTATCATTTTATAGATTGTTGGCATTCCCGTAGGACAGTCTGCCGTGTTGTAGGAATACAAAGCTTTAAGTCTTGTTAAATGTCTCTTCAGATTTAATTTAAAACACCTTTCTCACTTGAGAGTCCTTTTTTAAATAAATAAGATTACAGTCATTAAAATATCTTCAACATCTTCAATATCTTAACAAAACACTTTCAACTTAAAACGATCACTGCTTGACTTTTAGCTCTGTTTATTTTGGCAAAAAGTTGACTGTTGGTCTGTGGGCAGCCTGTTGGGTAATGTTAGGTTCCGGAAAGACCTCAGGCACCACCAGGATGTGGAAATTCAATATTTGGATTGGAACTTTTGGAGGGGTGAGGCATGCTATAAGGAAACTGGCCATCATAAGTGAAGCACCTGCATGTACCTTGAGTGACCTTTTGTCTATCAGACCATCCTTGTCTTCGAATTCTCTTTTTTACGATGCAAGTTTACTTCATAGGATATTCCAGTTTTATAACCCACTTGCCTTAAAGCTGAGTTCCAACTACATTTAGTAATTAAAGCGGAGGTCCACACAAATATGGAACCAGCGCTTTTCGGCCCCCTCCCCCCCCGGTATCACATTTGGCACCTTTCAGGGGAGAGGGGGGATGCAGATACCTGTAAAATACAGGCATTTGCACCCACTTCCGGGCATAGACTCCCGCAGGGGGTCAAGCCAATTCCCATCCCCCTGCTGTCTTCTGGGAAACACACACATGTGCAGTAGGGAACCGGGAAGTGAAACCGCAACGCTTCACTTCCTGATTCCCTCACCGAGGATGGCAGCGTTGGCAGCCGAGAGCTGAGCGATTGATCGGCTTTCGACATTGCTATTTAATACTCAAGTTTTTGGGTGAATTCGTCCCCTGATGTCCCGTTTAATAGCCAAAATAAACTTATATAATTCTTTGCTGGCCGTGGTCATTTTGCTTGTGGGCATGTGAAGCCCACAAGCATTTTTTTCCCGGGATACGGTGCCCCGTTCTCGCACATGCGCAGTAAGGGGCCGTAGCGCCGCTTTAAAGTATACAGGTTGCCATAACAAGGGGCATCGGCATCGGAAGAATAGCCCGCCCCGTTGTTATGGCAATCTAGCCCTCGGTGCTGCCCACTGACTCCTGGGAAATTATGACACACATCTCCCAGGAGCAGTAGCTAGCGGAGGCGCCGAGGGAAGGGACAAAAGGAGCTTTGGAGATGAAGGAGAAAGATTTCGAGGGACCGCATAGCAACAGCCATTTACAGGTGAGTAAAAAAATAAATACATCTCCAAATGTTTTTTTTTTATTTATTTCATGTACATCAATGACATATTTTTTTTTGGGTTGAACTTCACTTTAAAGAATAATGCCGCGTACACACGATGGGAAATTACGTCAAAGAAAACCGTGGATTTTTTTCTGGCTCAAACTTGTGTTACAGACACACGGTCACACAAATGTTGTCTGAAATTCCGACCGTCAAGAACGCGGTGACGTACGACACTACAACGGGCCGAGAAAAATGATGTTCAATGATTCCGAGCATGCGTCAAATTGATTCAGAGCATGCGTGTTTTTTCGTGTCGGAAAATTTGAACCAGCTCTCAAATTTTTCCTGTCGGAATTTTCCGACCAAAAACTCATATCGAATTTTTCTTGTCGGAAATTCCGACCGTGTGTACGCGGCATAACTCTGCTCTAGCCTCTTTACCTACTTCAGATAAGCCAGGAACCACCTCCACCAGCTCCGACAACTCCATATATTTTTACTGAGCCAACATGCCTTGGTATATTATTTTTGTGTGGTAGTTTCTCTATAGAACTTAAAGGAGAAGCCTTCTCCGTTCATTCTCTAGTACAGGGGTTCTCAACCTTCTAGTGCAGTGACCCCTTGATGTGGGGACCCTTAACAGTAAAATTATTTTGGTAGCGTTGGTTGTCAGCACCCAAGGCAAGACAAGTAATTTGCGCCCCTAACCCACAGACATTTAGCGCTACCCGAGTCCTTTTAATGGCAACTATAATCACAGGTAATGTTACTCACTGTGTCTCTAGCTTCACTGTGTCTCCTACTCCTACTCCTACTGGTGTCTCATAGCAGTGACACCCATGCCGAAATCAAGGAAATAGGGTCCCCTCCAGCCCCTCCCACTTTACATTCCTCACCAGTCAGCTGACCTCTAGTCTTTGCCCCCCAGCCATGCCATTAACTGAATGGGCGCCTGCGAAGAGGCTAAGTGGGTGGCTGCAGGCTCCAGAAACAGCCCAGCTGGGCAGCCACAGGCTCCAGGGTTAGCCCTGCTGGGTGGCTGCAAAAAGGCTGGGATAGTGGTGTGGGCTTCAGGAACAGCCCAGGATTCAGTGACCCCTGGCAAATCATCATTCGACCCCCAAGGGGGTACCGACCCCCAGGTTGAGAACCACTGCTCTTGTAAATGTAGCATAAAGGCATCTCAAAAAGTTTCCCCCATGAAATAGTTAGCATTCTATGACCTATACATATACACAAAGAATAGTGCGCCTCTTATGATTAACTCAATGTGATTATCAGTGCTATATGTGTACACGTTAACCAAACAACCATAGACATTTTTTTTATAAATGTGATTGGTTCAAAAATAGCCAGTCCATACACTGCCAATATCTAAAACTCAAATCCAAAACTAATATAAGTGGTCTACCACAACAATAATGAGTATGTGTTGGTGTATAATAATGATGTCTGCAAGCAGTAAGTAGTTTACCCACAGACTAATATAAGAAAATATCTAAACATTAAAAACAGCAAACATGCGGAAGAAGGTGCTCTGGTCACATGACACCAACATTTTACTTATTGGCCTAAAAGCAAAACGCTATGTGTGGGGGGAAAACTAACGCTGCACATCACCCTGAACACACCATCCCCACCGTGAAACATGGTGGTGGCAGCATCATGTGGTGGGGATGCTTTTCTTCAGCAGGGACAGGGAAGCTGGTCAGAGTTGATGGGAAGATGGATGGAGACAAATACAGGACAATCTTATAAGAAAACCTGTTAGGCCTCGTACACACGAGGGGACATGTCCGATGAAAACGGTCCGCGGACCGCTTTCATCGGACATGTCTGCTCGGAGATTTCGATCTGATGGTTGTACACACCAACAAACCGAAATCCGCGCGGACAGGATACGCGGTGACGTGGCCACGCCGTCGCCACGGCGACGTGTGCGACCCTGGAAGGTCAATGCTTCCACGCATGCGTCGAATCACTTTGACGCATGCGAGGGCTTTCGGCCAAGCGGACATGTCCGGTAAGTCGTACAGACGACCGAACATGTCCGACGGACAGGCTTCCAGCGGACATGTTTCTTAGCATGCTAAGAAACATTTGTCCGCTGGAAACCTGTCCGATCCGCCGGAAAATTGTCCGGTCGGCCGTACACACGACCGAACATGTCTGCTGAAACTGGTCCGCGGACATGGCCCAGAGTCTGCAAAAGACTTGAGACCGGGGGGGGGGGGGCGGAGGTTCACCTTCCAGCAGGACAACGACTCTAAAGTACAGCCAGAGCTACAATTGAATGGTTTAGATCAGGGGTCCTCAAACTAAGGCCCGCCAGTGTGATTTAACCGGCCCGCGGACTGCCCCATTAATATCGCAGAAATCCCCCTCCCCTTTGCTATCTTTTTATCACACAAGATGAGAAACATGACATATACAGTGAACAGTGCTATAAATATGCATTGATTACTGTATAAATGTGACTGGCAGGGAAGGGGTTAACCACTAGGGGGCGGGGAAGGGGTTAAATGTGTATTCTGGGAGTGATTCTAACTGTAGGGGGAGGGGAGTGACTGGGGGAGGTGACCGATCTGTGTCCCTATGTACAAGAGACACAGATCGGTCTCCTCTTTCCCTGACAGGACGTGGAGTTCCGTGTTTATACACAGAGCTCCACGTCCCTGCTCAGTTACCGGGCATGCGCACTGTGTTCCCAGTGATGCGACGGGTGCGCGCGCGCGCCCTAGAGGCTTTAAATGACAGGACGTCATATGACATCCTGTCAGAACAAAAGAGCATCCTGCCCGCCGTCATTTGACGGCGGGCGGGTGTCAAGTTGTTAAAGGCCTTATAGATGCATCCAAATCTA
Source organism: Rana temporaria (assembly GCF_905171775.1). Lineage (NCBI taxonomy): Eukaryota > Metazoa > Chordata > Amphibia > Anura > Ranidae > Rana > Rana temporaria. The sequence goes on along the minus strand of NC_053495.1, from coordinate 2,710,853 downwards.
TTTAAAAATGATGGTAAGAAAACGAGACACAGAATTATTTTAAGGGTAACGAAAGCATCCTGAAACTGGTGTGTTTGGTCTGTAGGGTACAATGATCCCTGGTCACGCAAAGGTAAGTATGACTATGAGCACCCGACATGTTTACATTATGTTCGGAAATGAATGGGGAGGCCCGAGGACAGCACGGCTGACCTTGGCAAATCTTGGGAATTAAGTCTTTCCGAGGTTTGCTGAGGTCAGCAGAAGTGTCCTCGGGCCTTTTCGGACGTTTCCAAGGCTCTCCGGCGCCCCCTGCCTCTGGCCGCATGCGACATTGCATGCCTTTGAAGTCAATGCGGAACAAATTATTTTCATTTCCATTGATTTCAATGGGGAAACTCAAATTTGATATGCGAGTACTTTGGATTACGAGCATTCTCTTGTAACGGATTCCACTCGTAATCCAAGGTTCCACTGTAAATACAAATTAAGGAGCCATAAAAGATGGAGACCACGGTGAGGTGTGAGGTGTAGGTGAAGAATGCTTTTCTCTTTCCGGTCTTACTACGGATTCTAAGGATGGTACTCAAAATATGGATAAAGGGAAATTAAGGTAAATCTACGACTCATTATCCAAGAATGCCACCTACTAAGAATATGTCCACCATGCAGAGGCGGCTCTTTAATTAGGCAAATTAGGCTGTCACCTAAGGCCTCGCACTCACATGGGCCTCACGGCCACCTAACTTGCCCAATGCATACCTCCAGTTTTGAGGGACATGGGACCATAACGCTGCTCTGCTCAGGCAGCGTTATGAGCACTGGCTCAGGAATGGGGCCTGCCATATCGTTGACACCACCCCTTGTGACGTCAATGACGAAGCATGCCCTCAGTCAATGACGTCACAAGGGGGCGGGTTTACCAGGTGACATCGGGCCCCCCCGCCCCTAAGTTATTAAAGAGCAGGATCTGGGGGCCGCCTTGTTAAAGGGGGCTTCCAGATTCCAAAAAGCCCCCTGCCGGAAGACCCCCCACAACCACCAGCCAGGGTTGTGGGGAAGAGGCTCTTGTCCTTGAATTATTTTTCCCATCATGGGGGTGAGTGGGGCCCCATGTCAAGTTTTTCCTAAGGCCTCACAAAGCCTAGAGCCGCCTCTGCCACCATGTTTACGAAGGGGTCAGTACATGTAATTTGATATAAGTGTGGAAGGTTGCAAAAGAAGTGGAGGAAGGTAGCGGGACCACCTGAGCATCCTACATCCTACAACCCAGATCAGAGATGCCATACGAGTACAGACCCTCCAAGACATAATTAGTTTGTAGTGTAGGGGGTGGCAGACGGCAATTTAGCGGTCGTAGGACATAGCCGAGAGCAAGAATGGTTCTGAGCAGGTAAAAGAGAGGTAGAAAAAGACTTGGGCTATACAGGCAGGAATGGATATTGATCGGCTTTTTGTGACCAAATCAAAGAGCATCCTTGGTGCCGTCACTGATGGATAGGACATGTCCAGAAATGCCAAGTTGGCAAGAAAAAAATACATTGGGTTGTGCAGATTGTAGTCAGTGAGGACCAAGAAAAAAATAAGAAGGTTTGTGATAAGAGTCATCAGATAGATCAGAAGGAAGACCACAAAAAGTCCATTCATGGTCAGTGGATGGTCTGATAGACCCACAAGAGTGAAAGAGGAAATCTCTGTCATATTTCTAATTTTATTATTTTTTCTCTCTGGTTACATTTATCATCATAAAGTAGATACATGTTTGGTGTTCCCTCAGGACAGTCTGTTGTTTTGTAAAAACACAAAGCTGAAAGCCTCATTAAAGGTCTCTTAGGATTTAATTTATAAACCCCTTTGGGAGCCCCATGTTTTGTATTTGTGTACAGTCTTTAATGTTTGAAAATCCACTCTAAGTATTTGTTATAATTTTCATTGGCTCTATTACTTATTGGTTGGTGGACAGAGCGACCTAAAACACTACAAAGGGAACACTGCTTTTCTTTTATCTTCCATGATTTTGTAGTTATATTTTTATGTCATTTTAAAACTTTGTTGAACTGCACAGTTAATAGTTGTTAACCACTTCCTAACCGGGCACTTAAACCTCCCTCCTGCCCAGACCAATTTTCAGCTTCCAGCGCTGACGCACTTTGAATGACAATTGCGCGGTCATACAACACACACAACACACATATGAAAATGTTATCATTTTTTTTACACAAATAGAGCTTTCTTTTGCTGTTATTTAATAATCACCTGTGTGTTTTTTTTTTTTGCTAAACATACAAAAAAAGATGGAAAACGTTGAATGTTAGTTTGTTATAAAATTTTGCAAACAGGTAATTTTTCTCCTTCGTTGATATGCACTGATGAGGCGGCACTGATGGCCACTGATAAAGTGGCACTGATGGGCACAGATAAGATGACACTGATGGGCCCTAATGGGTGGCACGGAAGGGCACTGATAGGTGTTACCGATGGGCACTGATAGATGGCACTGATAAATGGCACTGATGGGCACAGATAGGTGGTACTGATGGGCACTGGTAGGTGACAATCAAGGGCACTGGTAGGTGACAATGATGGGCACTGGTAGGTGACAATGATGGGAAGTACTGTAGATGAGGCATTGATAGGTGATACTGTGGGCACTGATAGGTGGTACTGTGGGCACTGAAGGGTGGCACTGTGGGCGCTGGTAGGCAGCACTGTTGTGCACTGGTAGGCGGCACTGACAGATGGCACACAGGAGGACAGATGAGGATGTCCCTCTGTCAGCCGCCGGCGATCGGCTTTTTACGGCCAATTACCGCCTCTGTTTACATCCACATGATTAGCTGTCATTGGCTGACAGCTGATCATGTGGTAAGGGGTCGGGATAGAACCCTTACTCTGATCTGTGATCCAGTGAGTCTCATGATTTCGCTGATCACAGAGCAAGCCGCGCACGCCCTGCAGTGGGCATGCAGGCCGCTCGAGCATGGGAGAACGTCTATTGACTGCCTCCCGGCAAAGCAGGTCCGTGTTGTAGCAGTCATTCGGCTATAGTGGGGATGTGAAGTAGTTAATGGAGCTATAACCCTTAGCTTTGGTTGGCTAAAATTGTCCAGGGTCACCCCAGTTAGGTAGCCAAACTGGGCAAAATACAGAGACACAAGATACTGGCAGTGTTCTTTTTAAAAATCATTAGCGCTATAGCCCTTAGGTTTGGGCAGCTATGATTGCACGCCTGATAGGCATCCAATCATAGCGCTTGTCATTTCAGCCAATCAGGTGACAGGTAACACAGACCCAGTGCACCTGATTGGCTGAAAGGGGGTTCAGTGTTAGCAAAGCGAATTCCTTCGTTTTGCTAACATACAGCTGAGTGAGAAGGAACGCACAGCGTTGCGCCCGCTTCTCACATTTTTGGACCTCTATTAGAGCCAATGGCTCTAATCAGGTGCTTCCGCTTCTCACATTTTTGGATCTCTATTAGAGCCCATGGCTCTAATCAGGTGCTTCCAAAAAACACCCCCACCGCTGTAATTTCCACTTTCCATTCACCAATGACCCCAATCATATAAGAGTAAGTACAACTACGAACTCCTGACATGTTTACATTTTATGAAAGGCATTACCAGAGTTTTTAGTCAACACAGAAATGGCACAGAAATACAAAAAATAATAATTATATTTTACAGAATGATGTCCGGATTAACCTTAAGCGATAATAAAACCTCAGCAGTGCCTCCATAAGGTCCTTGTTCCTCAGGCTGTAGATCAGAGGATTCAGCAATGGGTTAATGAGGACAGATATGACCGTAAAGAGTTTGTTTAAACTGACCATATCACTGGAGGAGGGTACAAAGTAAATAAAAATTAAACAGGCATAAAATATGAAGACCACGGTGAGGTGTGAGGTGCAGGTGGAGAATGCTTTCCTCTTTCCAGTCTTGCTACGGATTCTGAGGATGGTCCTGAGAATATAGACATAGGGAATAAAGGTCAAAAGGAAGACTCCTAATGCAATACCAATACCTACTATCAATAGGACTGCCATGTTTATGAAGGGGTCAGTACATGTCATTTGATATAAGTGTGGAAGGTCACAGAAGAAGTTGTGGATGGAAGATGTTCTGCAGAAGGACAACCTGAGCAAAAGTAAAGTATGAACCAAAGAGACAAAATATCCTACAACCCAGACCAGAGAGGCCATACGAGTACAGACCCTCCAAGACATAATTAGTTTGTAATGTAGGGGGTGGCAGATGGCAATGTAGCGGTCGTAGGACATAGCCGAGAGCAAGAAAAATTCTGAGATAGCAAGGGAGAGGTAGAAAAAGACTTGGGTTATACAGGCAGGAATGGATATTGATCGGCTTTTTGTGACCAAATCAAAGAGCATCCTTGGTGCCGTCACTGATGAATAGGACATGTCCAGAAATGCCAAGTTGGCAAGAAAAAAATACATTGGGTTGTGCAGATTGTAGTCAGTGAGGACCAAAAAAAAAATAAGAAGGTTTGTGATAAGAGTCATCAGATAGATGAGAAGGAAGAACACAAAAAGTCCATTCATGGTCAGTGGATGGTCTGATAGACCCACAAGAGTGAAAGAGGAAATCTCTGTCACATTCCTCATATTATTCATTTTTTTCTTTGTTTAAATTCTTAAATATAAAACAATAATACAATTGACGTCACAAGAGTAAGAGACGTAATCTCTGTTATATTCCTCATTTACTTTTTTTCTTTGTTTATATTTATCACTATAACACAGAAATTAAATGATGGATCTGAGGATTTAATCATTGAAAAACACGTACAGTGTGCCTACACTTTATGCTCAGATTTACATCTGTACATTTATATCGGCAAATAATTTATTCTTATATAACGTGTTGGCGTTCCCTCAGGATAATCTGTTGTGTTGTAAGAACACAAAGCTGAAAGTCTCATTAATGATCTCTAAAGATTTCATTTAATAACACCTTGGGGAGCCCCTTTTTCTATAATTGAGAACAGAAAGTGTTTTTATCATTTTATCACCTATTTTACTTAGTGGTTAGTGGACAGAGTGACCCAAAACTTTAAGGAACTTATAGTTCAAACTTCAATACATACAGACTAGTGCCTCATGCAATCTTGGTGGGCATCTAGGGCTCTGGCTCAAAAAGCCCATCTCTGCTTACTGTTAGAAAATATAGATGAGTAGAAGCTGCACACCAAAGATCTCTTCTTTATACCGTATTTTCCGGCGTATAAGGCGACCGGGCGTATAAGACGACCCCCTAATTTTACAGTTGTTTTTTAAGATTTTTTGCCTGTACTCATCGTATAAGACAACCCCCCTTCCGAGGCTTCCGACGCTTCATATTTCTTCCTTCTGGAGCCATTTTCTTCTTCCTTCTTGCTGGAGCTGGAGCCAATCACGGCGAGCGATGTATTCTATTAATGAATACAAAGCCTGCTTGGATTGGCAGAGGCTGTAACATCATCAGCCCATGCCTCTCTGACTCTCAAAGCCAATCCAAGCAGGCTACTGTATGTAGGCACTCGGATTGGCAGAGGTTGTTACTCCAATCTGAGCAGGCTCTGTATTAATTTGAATACATCGCTCACCGGGATTGGCTAAGAGGAATATACTGTATGTAGCCAAAGCTACATACAGTATTACCGCACATCCAGCAGGCATCCGAGCAGTTGACCCGGCGTATAAGACGACCCCTGCTTTTTGGCCAGTTTTTTTAAGTGTAAAAGGTAGTCTTATACGCCAGAAAATACAGTAAGTGTTCTTTAATGAACTATCCATAATATATGTCACGTACCAGGCTGGAGGCTGAGGTGACGAGAGGGCTCCCCTTGCGGCTGAGAGCAGAGTACCCCTGGAGTTGGAGACAGGGGGTGCTCTGCCCAGAAATGCGCGGGTTGCCTGCTGATGAAGCTGTCTGATGGTTCCAGAAGTGGACACCCCGGAGCAGAGAAGGCGGTCAGAGACAATGGTTCCCTGGAGAAGCTGGCAGTTCTTAGCAGGTGGAAAAGCAAAGATGTCGTCAAAAGCCAGGTCGGGGGTCAAACACAGGAAGAAAGTCAGAAGCAGAGGCAGGAGGTGTAGTTGTGATCAAGCCGGGGTCAAACACAGGAAGTCAATCTGGAACAGGCACGGAGCAGGTCCGTGAAACAATCCAGGTTCAGAGTCAGGAGAGAAGCCAGAGCAGGTCAGAGTAAGCCGGGTCGGTAACAGGTAATCAAACAGGAGCAAGGAACAGAAGAACAAAGGATACAAAGCTGACGCCCTTATATAGGCCAGCAAAACAGCACAAAATTAGCACGTTCGCATACGCATGTTAGCCGTTGCTAACGTGCATTTGCAGTTATGCGCCGATTGCTAATGCGCATGCACGGATTAGCGTGACCATAATGGATATGGGCATATCTGCCAGTTCTCCGGTTTCTTCCCTGACAATATATCTCCTTGGATGATGTCCTTGCCCAAAGGATCACCTTGCTTTAATGCATTTAACTGAAATGGCTTGATGAAATGCGTTAAGTCATGGTGACCCCTGGGCAGGGACATCATGGAAGGAGATATATTATGGATGGTTCAATAAAGAACACTTCGAAGGAAGAGATCTTTGGTGTGCGGCTCCTATTCATCTATATATTACTATGAAAAGGAACACACCTTTCCTTTTAGCTTCCATAATTTTGTAGTTACATTTTATAAAAGCTGCCGATTAACAACTTCATTATATTGTTCAGTTGATAGTCAGTAAGTAAAGCTATAACCCTTAAGCCCCGTACATATGACTGTGTTTTCTGACTGGAAAACCTGCGAGGAGAGCTTTTGGCCGGGAATCCCGTCCGTGTAAGTATGCTCCATCGCATATTTTCCAAAGGGAAAACCTCCAGAAACGGCCGGCAAAAAAAAAAAGAACCAGCTCTCTTTTTTCCCGTCGGGATTCCCGGCCAAAAAATGCGGTTTTTGGCAGCTTTCCTGTGGGGATAAAAGTCAGATGGAGCATACACACGGGGCGGGATTCCTGAAAAAAAAGCTCTCATCTGAGTTTTTCCGATGGGAAAACCAAACGTGTGTACGGGGGAAAAAGTAGAGAGCAGGTTCTCGGTTTTCCCCTCGGGATTTCCGAAGGACCTTTTGCCGTCGGGAATCCTGGTCGTGTATACAGGGCTTTAGGCTTGAGCGTGTGAAAAAGGTAGCGTTCTTCTTAAAAAAAAGTCTTTAGAACTTCAACCCTTATGCCATCTACACACGACCGGTATTCCCGACGGGAAAACTGTCATGTTTTCTTTTGGTCGGAAAAACCGGCCGTGTTTATGCTCCCTAGCAGTTTTCCCAATAGAAAAACTGTGAAAAAAAATAATTAGAACCTGTTCTCTTTTTTCTCACCACGGTTTGCTGCGTTTTTCCCCCCGCAGTTTTCCTATGGGAAACACTGCTAGAGAGCATACACACGGCCAGTTTTCCCGACCAAAGCTCTCCTGGCAGTTTTCCTGTTGAGAAAACCGGCCGTGTGTACAGGGGAAAAGGGACCGAGCCAGTTCTCGGTTTTCCCATCGGTCTTTTGACCGCCGGGAAAACCGATCGTGTGTACAAGGCATAAGATTTGGGTGGCCTGTTGATGACGGCACCAACAAGCCTAAAATTGGAGACACAAGTCACAGGGAGGTGAACAGAATGTTATGAATTTTATACGAGACGTTTGTTGGATCTGGGTCTTTTATGACGCCAAATAAGTTTATTTATTTGTGATTGAATATGATTTATAGTGAATTTAGGAACACACACAGGTAGGGCATGCAAATTTTTTTTTTTTTGGAAGGATATACATCATTAACAGCTGTCATTACACGCAAGAAAGATATAAGACAAGGTTCCCCTTGACCTGACTTTTTTTTACGATTATTATATTTGAAGCATTTTGGGGCTTTGTCCTCCACTCTTTTGCAACTTGTCTTTCATTTAATTTTTTTTACATATTTTGTTTTATTCTTTGTCAATTTTAAATGATGATAGTGTTCGTTCATTAAAGTGGTTCTAAAGGCTACAGGTCTTTTACTCGGACTGGCTGATGAAGGAGCACGCAAGCTCCGAACGCGTGCGTCATCACCAACCGCCCACCAGCAACCACCTGACATAGTAACGTCTGGTTGATGATCATTCCCTGCGTTCTCCACATCTAGCCCGGGAGACCGGAAACCACTGGCGAGCTCGACTCCTGTGATCCGACTTTGCTACCTTATGATGTGCCCACCAAAAAACACTTTCTAGTGAGTGCCACCATTTGCGATTAAAGTTTTATGTTAATACTACTACACTCAGATTGGCGCTGCTTTTTGTCATTTATGACCCTCATGCATTGTATGCATGAAGATAAAAAACCTTCTGTGCGCAGCAGCCCCCCCTAATACTCACATGAGCCCCATCTCAATCCAACAACGTTGCATGAGAGTCTCATTCATCCGGTTAGGGGGTTAGGGTTAGGGTTTCCCATTGAAGAATAAGGCTAGGACTCGTGTTCCCAGAGTTCAAATGTCACGGGGCGTGACTGACCCATCCCCAACTAAGTTGGGGAATGAACAAGTCGTGGAATGAACAAGTCGGGAAAAGCATCTTGAGCGTGCTTCTCCCTCCCCATCAGTGGCGGCTGGTGCTCAAAATTTTTTGGGTGGCGCAAACGAAAAAAATAAAACAATTGCAGCATCACTGTGCCCATCAAATGCAGCCACTGTGCCCATCAAATGCAGCCACTGTGCCCATCAAATGCAGCCACTGTGCCATCAATTGTCACCACTGTGCCATGCCATCAAACGCAGTCACTGTGCCATCAATTGTCACCAGTGTGTCATGCCATCAAACGCAGCCACTGTGCCATCAATTGTCACCAGTGTGTCATGCCATCAAACGCAGTCACTGTGCCATCAATTGTCACCAGTGTGCCATGCCATCAAAAGCAGCCAATGTGCCATCAATTGTCACCAGTGTGTCATGCCATCAAACGCAGTCACTGTGCCATCAATTGTCACCAGTGTGCCATGCCATAAAACGCAGCCACTGTGCCATCAATTGTCACCAGTGTGTCATGCCATCAAACGCAGCCACTGTGCCATCAATTGTCACCAGTGTGCCATGCCATCAAACGAAGCCACTGTGCCATCAATTGTCACCACTGTGCCATGCCATCAAACGCAGTCACTGTGCCATCAATTGTCACCAGTGTGCCATGCCATCAAAAGCAGCCAATGTGCCATCAATTGTCACCAGTGTGTCATGCCATCAAACACAGCCACTGTGCCATCAATTGTCACCACTGTGCCATGCCATCAAACGCAGTCACTGTGCCATCAATTGTCACCAGTGTGCCATGCCATAAAACGCAGCCACTGTGCCATCAATTGTCACCACTGTGCCATCAAACGCAGCCACTGTGCCATCAATTGTCACCACTGTGCCATGCCATCAAACGCAGTCACTGTGCCATCAATTGTCACCACTGTTTCATGCCATCAAACGCAGTCACTGTGCCATCCAGAACGCCTAATCTGTATTTTTTTAACCTATTTTATTCATGAACTTTGCACTTTTATTTAGAATTACTTTTTCTCATGAATTTAGCACTTGATGCACCTTTATTCATTGGAATCACTGGCTATTTATCGCTCTGAGTCTTTGCACTCAGTTACACTTCACGCCACCATTTGGAGGCTATTACTCATTATATATTGATTTTATTTTATTTCCTTTGTGTTGTGGTTACATTTCCATTTATATCACCTCAGAGCCTTATTGTATGTAAATCCTGCTGGGACTTGTAGTTCTCCATCTTCTCCTGGGGCTCATGGAGAAGATGGAGATTGGAGAACTACAAGTCCCAGCAGATTATACATACAATAAGGCTCTGAGGTGGATGGGTGTGGATTGCATGCACCTATCAATCCCGGGGGGGGGCAGGATCGGATAACAGTGTTATCTGATCCTGCCCCCATCCCCTGTGGATTGATAGGTGCATGCAATCCACCACACCCATCCACCTCAGAGCCTTATTGTATGTAAAACCTGCTGGGACTTGTAGTTCTCCAATCTCCATCTTCTCCATGAGCCCCAGGAGAAGATGGAGAACTACAAGTCCCAGCAGTCTAACTACAATAACAGGCTCCGAGGTGGATGGGTGAACATGCAGTGCAGGATTGGCTTGATCGCCCCCAAAGTCATCAGCCCTTGCACTGCACGGGCTGATGACTTTGGGGGCGATCAAGGTATTTAATTCACATGTGACGTGACACAACCCAGGCATCCATCGGCTTACCTAGCTGTTCCGCTCGGGCTGTGCACTGTAAAGGGATGTGAACTGCCGCGTGACGTCACTTCCGTTTTTTGTCTGAAAGACGAATGTCCGGAAGTAACAATGCTCCCGCCTCCCAGCGCCCATAGAAGCACTGTCACGGGGACGGGAAGCTTATCAGCACTTTGCAATGCGCTCGATAGGCAGGATGAAAGCGCCATACATGCAATCTAAAGATTGCATTGACGTGGCGCTTCATAGGGCAATGGTGGCCGGCACTCAAATGGGCGGGCCGCCACTGCGTCACCATTGGCTGAGACAGCAGTGAGCACCATTGGCTCCCACCGCTGTCAATCAAAGTAGGTGAGCCAATGAGGAGATAGAGGGGCCGGTCCATATCAGAATGGACACACAGAGCAGCAGTTCAGCTCAGGTCCAGGAGCGTCGGCGAGGGGAGGGCAGACATGAGGGCAGACAGTACACTTACAATACAATTTAATACAGGAGAATACAGCGGGCCTTGCTCGTTAGAGCTTTTTATTCTACTAAAGCTATAAAAAAATCATTTTTTTTCCCATTTTCTTTTATTTCTTTATTGATTTTCCATATAAAACAACATTACAGCGGGCAAGTTTCTACTCACATTTAGCCCACACATAAACAAACTATTACATTACATGATATATACCATAATCCCCACCCCCCTCCTCCCAAACCTACCCCACCTCCTCTAAGTCCTGAAGTCTCTCCATCTTCCTTTCTTGCGCCGAGTCTATCTTAGACTTTTCCCATCTTCTTCTTTAGTTCGAATTTATTTACTATTCTAATTTTGATGCACTGTGTTGTGCTCCCATTACTTCTGCATATCTTATTGAGTGCTTATAATCTACCCATTCCTTCCATTTCCCCTCAAACTCCCCTGTTGCCTCGTCATCACTAAATCTTAAAGCCCTGTACACACGGGCCAGAATCTCGTCAGGAAAAAAAACTTTGTTTTTCCTGACAAAATTCTTGGCAAGAATCTCTTGCCGCTCGAGTGTACAGACACTCCATTCAAAAGAACCGCCGTTCTTTTTAAAAGGCAAGAACGCGGTGATGTCATCGCGTATGATGAGCATGCGCTTGTCACATTCTATGCCGTCGCCGCCATCTTGCTGCACCCTACCTATGCCTAGGAACCTACCGCGCATGCGTCTAAGTCATTTCGAGCAAGCGCGGGTTTCCACGGCGACAGGTAAGCATACACACTCTCTGGTTTCTCGGCAGGAATACACTGCCGAGAATCACGACGAGAAAAAAGAGAGCAGGTTCTCTATTTTTCTCGTTGAGATTTTAGGCAGTTTTCTTGACGAGAAACCTAAAAGCCTCGTACACACGCTCGGTTTACTCGGCAAGAAAGCTCTGCCAGCAGTTTTCTTGCTGGTTCTTGCCGAGTAAACCTGATAGTGATTGACCCCTGATACAACCTCAGGGCAAACCCCATTTCTGCCGCTTGATTCAAATTATAAGGTGAAATATGCAGACCAGACAAAAAAATCTACATCTCACCTTTTTCAGCGTCCAACTCCAAGAGGAGCTAGCTTGGCCTGAGCAGCTGATTTTTATTGGCAAATGACATCACAAAACATATGAATTCAGATTGGTTAGTTTATACATTCACTCCCATTTACCCTCCCATTTACCCACCCCCCTGTGACGTCTGTCCTTTGCACAGGCTCACATTTCCAAAGCACATGTAATACACGTGTAAGTTCTTTGTCCAAATTCATATACAGGGATTCCTTGGTCAGCTCTGCAAGGGTCTGCCATATAAGGTTTAACAGTTCTTCTTGTCACGGCACATACGATTCCTTCGGTGGGATGAAGACAGCAGGGGAAGAAGGAGGAGGGGTTGGAGAATAAGGAGCTTTTGGAGTGGGGGGAATGACACATCTGTTCTCAATAATAGTCCTTTCGTACTCCATTTCAAATGCTGAGTTGAATAATGAATATAAAAACAAATAAAATAAATAATGAAAGAAAGGCAACACTTGGCAACATTTGAGTGATTTTAACACTAAGTAACATAGAATAAAATATTCATTGTATTTTCACTTCCACCACAAACCGAGCGTGTGTACGAGGCTTCAGTATTCTAAATTTTTTATTTCATTTATTTTATTGCACCAGTTCTTCAAAGTGGGCCGTTCCATTTCTTGGCAGTGTGTCTGTATTTGGTTCTTAGCGGCATTTAAGAGCTGTGGAAGGAGGGTTCTCAGGTAATGCTTAGTTGGCATTCTAATCCCGTGGAGTAAACACCCCCACGGGTCGCCTGGGACTTCGATGTTAGTTATCTCTCTAATTATTTGCCTGATCTCCTCCCAATATTTTTTCATTTTGGGACATGTCCACCATATGTGGGCCATGGTCCCTATTTTTATGTACCTCCTCCAGAATAGCTGTGATGTTTCCCTTATGCCTTGTACACACGATCGGAATTTCCGATGGAAAAAGTCAGACGGAATTTTTTTTATCGGATTTTCCGACCGTGTTTATGCCCCATCTGACTTTTTTCTGTCGGAATTTAGAAAGAGAACAAGTTCTCTTTTTTTCCGACAGAAAAAAATTCTATCGGAAGTTCCCTTCGTCTGTAGGGAACTCCGACGTAGAAAAAAACATGCATGCTCAGAATCAAGTCGACGCATGCTCGGAAGCATTAAACTTCATTTTTCTCGGCTTGTCGTAGTGTTGTACGTGTAGCACTACACCCGAAGGAGCTGCTGGATATTTCACCATCCAGCCTTTCAGTAAACGGTGCGTCCTTTGATGAAGTTCAAGGCCTCTCTTGTGGAGACACCAGCCTCGTGCTCGGTCCTCTCCAAGATAGGTCCTTCATCAATTGGCTTCCTCCCTCAGGGCAGAAAGCACAGGATCACCTTCCAATGCGTAGACCCAGTCTGACTACTGGGACTACTCAGAAGATCACAACCCCGGACCAACGTGGTCCCGGAGCCTGGATTGCAGGAACACGCACCCCCCGGCCAGGAGGGCCACACACGGGGGGTGGTGGAACGACAGACTTAGGATCGACGACCCCAGTCCAGTGCCGTCTGTCCCTTAAGGACCCCTCATCAGCATGCACAGCGGGATGATCAGCCCCACTAATTGGCTGCCGAGTGAGAATACTCAAATCACCCTGACCTAGCCGCTGCCACTCTTGGCCTGGAATAACAACTACATCCAAGGTGAACAATAGTGGTCACTCACAGCACAGCCATGGCTGGAAAAGAGGCCCAAATTTGCATAAATCACACATGTTTGAGTAAACTAACTCTCAGACTTCCCTCTAAACTTACAACAGTGCTGTCTCGAAAAGAGCAGCCCGCTACATACGTCACAGCGTTCTTGATGCTTGGAATTTGGTGTAACAGTGTGTATGCAAGACAGCTTGAACAGAATTCCGTCAGAAAAATCCATCTGAGTTTATCCCGACGGAAAATCCGATCGTGTGTAGACATTAGACATTTATGTGCCTTGTCGGGGGTTAAATTAGTATTTAACCCCAGGCATTTTTAGTTTAGTTCTATCATATTACTATTTACCGACGTGGAGTGCACCCTCTTCATTAATTGCCTAATCTCAAAGTCGTTCACCTGTGTTCCCAGTTCCTCCTCCCATTTCCTGATGTATGGAGGTGTGATTGAATAAGCAGGATGAGAACCAGTGGAGTTTCAGTGGAGTGTTGAGGGCAAAATCCAGACTAAATGGAATCAAGAAGGTTATTCTCAGTGAGGTGGTTGCTCAGTCGGTTGTAGAGCAGACATATAGGCTCGGATTCACATACCTTGGCGCATAGTTATGCCGGCGTAGCGTATCGAATATACGCTATGCCGACGTAGCGCAGAGCGGCGAGCACAGTATTCACAAAGCACTTGCTCCCTAATCTACGCTGGGTTCCCTCGGCGTAACTCGTCGTAAGTGGCAGTGGGCGTGAGCCATGCTAATGAGGCGTGACCCCATGTAAATGATGGGCCGCGTGTCATAAAGATAAGAATAACATATGGCGCATGCGCCGTCCCGTGGACACAACCCAGTGCGCATGCGCAGAATCACGTCGAAACTACTCCCTAAGATACGACGGATCACTTCCTACGACGTGAACGTAACCTACGCCCAGTCCTATTCACGTACTACTACGTAAAATACGACGGCTGTTCCCCGGTCCATACCTTTGCTTGAATTGCGCCTCATAGGCCGGACGCAAACCCTGGAAAATATGCGCCGGGCGCAACTACGTTTGTGAATCGGCGTATCTCACTCATTTGCATATTCGAATCGTAAATCAGTGGGAGCGCCCCTTGCGGCCAGCGTAAATATGCGCCCACGATACGACAGCTTGGAAACTTACGTCGGTCGGATGAAGCCTATTTTCAGGCGTATCTTGCTTTCAGAGTCAGGCGCATTGATACGACGGCGCATATGTGCACTTACGCGGCGTATCTCGAGATACGTCGGCGTAAGTGCTACGTGAATCCGGGCCTCAAGTCCGAGATTTCAAGGAGTTTGGATAAAAAGGGGAGCAAGGAGGAGGGCGTAGGTTATTCAGATTGGTTGGGTCCTATGAGGGCTTTTTTGGTACGGGGGTGACTAGTGCTTGTTTTAGAGATTTGGGGAAGATGCCAAAAGAGAGGGAGAGATAGAATATGTGAGTTAGGCCTCGTACAGACGACTGGACATGTCTGATGAAAACGGTCCGTGGACCGTTTTCATCGGACATGTCCGCTGGCGGATTTTGGTCTGATGGCTGTACACACCATCAGACCAAATCACTTAGACGCATGCGAGGGCTTTCGGCCGAGCGGACATGTCCGGTGAGTCGTACAGACGACCGAACATGTCCGACGGACAGGCTTCCAGCTGACATGTTTCTTAGCATGCTAAGAAACATTTGTCCGCTGGAAACCTGTCCGATCCGCCGGAAAATTGTCCGGTCGGCCGTACAGACGACCGAACATGTCTGCGGAAACTGGTCCGCCGGACCAGTTTCAGCGGACATGTTCGGTCGTGTGTACGAGGCCTTAGAGAGTGTAGAATACAGCTAGAGGGTGACCATAGCATTTGCGAGGAAACAGGGTCCAGGGGGCAAGTGGTTAGGTTGACTTTAGAAAAAAAGTTTAGCCATCTCGTCTTTAGTGGTGGGGTTGAATGAGTGTAATGATTGTACCTGTGGACATGGGGTGTTTGGTGGGGAAGGTAACTGTTTAGTGGAGATCTCCTCACAAATTGAATAAATCATATAGTGATTGGAAATCTCCTGGGCAGTAATTGAGTTAGTGGGTAGAGGTAGAGGAAGGGGAGGACGAAGTAGAGAGTTAGACCCATTTCACACTGAAGCGTTTTTACAGCGTTTTAGCATTAAAAATAGCGCTATTAAAATGCTCATAAAACGCTCTCCATGCATCTCCATGGACCCTTTCACCCTGAGTCCTGCAAGCAGCATCTTTGGAGCAGCTCTCCATTGAAATGAATTGAAAAGCGCTGTAAAAACGCCTCCCCTTTCAGACTGAGGCGTTCCACTGGCGGGGCGTTGAGAAAAGTCCTGCAAGCAGCATCTTTGGAGCAGCTTTTGGGCGCTGAAAAAACGCTCCAAAAACACCCCTCTCCATTGAAATGAACTGAAAAGCGCTGTAAAAACGCCTTACCCTTTCGCACTGAGGCACTGCAAAAAAGCCCTAAAACGTTTCGGGCGCTGGCAGTGTGAAAGGGCTCTGAAAGCACTCGGGCTTTCCCATTGGGATTGTAGATGAGGTTTCGCTCAAATAACGCTCGAATAACGCTCCAATAACACTCCAATAACGCTCCAATAACTCTCCAATAACTCTCCAATAACTCTCGAGAAACACCCCAGTGTGAAAGAGGCCTTAAAGGTAGAGAAGAGATGATGGGGACGGGAGGTTGTAAATGAGAGTGCTAAAATAGGTCTGCTTGGCAGTGAGGAGGCAGCAATTATATTCTTGGAGGGCAGATTTATATTGGTTGAAATCTTTCTGAGTCTTACGCCACAGGTGCTCAAGAGGCTAAATTTTTTTAGACTTCTTGTGTCATCTGTTTGCCAAGGTTGTAGGGGTCGGGGCCTGAGAGGCGTGGGTGGGGCCAGTGTGTCTAGGGAGGATGACAGGGAAGTGTTGTAGACAGAAGTGGTCAGGTTGGGTAAAACAGGGTTGAGATTTTGCCATAGAGGTGGTCAGTAGCAGAGTAGAGAAGAGAAGGGTTGTGGTGGTGAAGGGTTTCTACAGGTAATTGTTAGGCGGTTGGAGCGAGAGGAGGTGGAAGAGAGTGAAACTAATAAGGTATTGATCAGAAAGAGGGAGAGGATTATTGGAGCATCGGTGGGAGAAAACAAGGTCGAGAGTGCTGCTATCAGAGTGAGTAGGAGCGTGTATCCATTGCTTCAGATCAAAAGAGTAGGTTAGACTGAAAAGTTTCGAAGTAGTAGGGGTATTAATATTAAAGAGGAAGTAAACCCTTTAAAACATTTCTTTGAAAAAAAAAAACCTGCAAGAGAAAGGCATGATGAGCTAGTATGCATAGCATACTTTACAGGCAGACTAAGGAGACCCCCCAGGCACGATATTTAAAGGAATATTTCATTTTTATTGTTTCACTTTAAGCATTATTATCACTGCTCCTGAAAAAATTGTCATTTAATTTTTTTTTTTGCATTGATACATAACCCCTGGGGCAGTACCAGGGTCCCCAAACACTTTTTATGGCAATAACTTTTTATTTTTCACGCTCGTGTCCCATAGTGGTCACACACATTTTTTGCCTGTTCGCATGTTCTAGTGCGAACCGAACCGGGGGGTGTTCGGCTCATCCCTATTTGACACCTAAAACGTCCAAATGATTTACAAAAAATATGTATTCAATATTGTAAGCATTCTGTATTGCCAATCGTCATCCATCAATCCAATGAAAAAAAATATATTGGACACTTGCTTGTTAGCCATATATAGCTCTGACATACATATCAACATTTATACATAATTGAGGTCCCTGTACTTGGAATAAAATGGAGAAAAGTATTAAGTGGAAATTGTAATGGTCAGGGGTTAACACCATTTATGATATTCCATTCCACCAACCCAAGACAGCTTATCCGAGACTCCACAATCCAGCAGACGGGACCCATTGGAATTCCCCAGACAAACGAGACAACACAGCTCTGTTCTCTGGTTTGAAATGAATGAATACTTTAATGGTAAACTCAGCTTGTTATATACAATTAGCAACCAAATATGGACAATGACTCAACTCCACCCACAACATGACACAAGGAACTTCAATACACATTCCTTTAGATAATGACATTCAGATAATCTACACGAACTAATTACTAGTCATTTCCCAGACATTCCGACTCCGCGACAAGCTATTCTCACCTGATACACAATACACATTCCTTTGTAGACGTAATTGACATGCTAATCCACTACAGCTGAAAAGTCAGCCATCTGGCCTTTCAGACTGCCAACCCCCAACAAATCTATCATCAATAGACTTTCACACAATGGAATATCTTAGGAGCCAGACTCAATTAACACATCAACAGTATGTGTCCCCACATGAATGAGTCACTCTCCTATTGACCTGTTGGGGTCAGAATTAACCACCTGTAATATTTCAAGATATCCTGCAATACATGAATTATCATTATTGTCCCATCTCATGTAATTCATGATGTAATTTCTCAGTCATCCTATGCCCCTATTGGACATGGGATGACCCTAGACCCAAGAGTCATTAGTGAAGCTGGCACAGGAGTACCCCGCATCCTTCAAAAGTCTCTGGGTATTCATGGGCCATTCCGTTACAGAAATATTATTATATTATTATACAGAGTTTATGTGACACCAACAGTTTGCTTTACAGACAGTACACTTACAATACAATTTAATACAGGAGGGATCAGAGGGCCCCGCTCATTAGAGATTATTATTCAAACTAAAGCTACATTCTTTTTCAAAATGTTTCCATTGATCAGATTTGTGCCAGTTAAAAAAAAAGCCTTATACAGTAGATTAATTAAAATCTTTGTAAAAAAAATATATAATTAGCAAATAGTCGTTTTTAGGTTAACCAAAGCAAACTGAAAGTACTACACTTGGTGTGTGGGTTACAATGACCTCTGGTCATGGAAGTGTATGCGTCTTCTCCGCCGCTTCCGGGTATGGGCTGCGGGACTGGGCGTTCCTATTTGATGGACAGGCTTCTGACGGTCGCATCTATCGAGTCACGATTTTCCGAAAGTAGCTGAACGTCGGTGCGCAGGCGCCGTATAGAGCCGCACCGACGTTCGGCTTCTTTCGGCTACTCGTGACGCGATAGATTTGACCATCGGAAGCCTGTCGGAAGCCTGTCAATCAGGTAGGAATGCCCAGTCCCGAAGACCATACCCGGAAGCGGCGGAGAAGATGCATCTCTAAAACAGTAAGTACGGCTTTGATTTTAAAAAAACTTCCCGATTCCCCTAGACAAAATGAGCATCAATCTAAGGTTAAAATTTTTTTTTCGGGTGAACTCCCGCTTTAAGTGATAATAAGACCTCAGCAGTGCCTCCATGAGATCTTTGTTCCTCAGGCTGTAGATCAGAGGATTCAGCAATGGGTTGATGAGGGCAGATATGACCGTAAACAGTTTATTTAATGTGATCATATCACTGGAGGAGGGAACAAAGTAAATAAAGATTATGGAGCCATAAAATATGGAGACCACGGTGAGGTGTGATGTGCAGGTGGAGAAGGCTTTCCTCTTTCCAGTCTTGCTACGGATTCTGAGGATGGTCCTGAGAATATAGACATAGGGAAGAAAGGTCAAAAAGACGGCTCCTAATCCAACACTAGCACCTGCTATGAATACGACCACCATGTTTATGAAGGGGTCAGTACATGTAATTTGATATAAGTGTGGAAGGTCACAAAAGAAGTTGTGGATGGAAGATGTTCTGCAGAAGGACAACCTGAGCAAAAATAAAGTATGAATCAAAGAGAGAGAATATCCTCCAACCCAGACCAGAGAGGCCATACAAGTACAGACCCTCCAAGACATAATTAGTTTGTAATGTAGGGGGTGGCAGATTGCAATGTATCGGTCGTAGGACATAGCTGAGAGCAAGAAAAATTCTGAGCTTATAAAGGAGTTGTAGAAAAAGTCTTGGGTTATACAGGCAGGAATGGATATCGATCGGCTTTTTGTGACCAAATCAAAGAGCATCCTTGGTGCCGTCACTGATGAATAGGACATGTCCAGAAATGCCAAGTTGGCAAGAAAAAAATACATTGGGTTGTGTAGATTGTAGTCAGTGAGGACCAAGAAAAATATAAGAAGGTTTGTGATAAGAGTCATCAGATAGATCGGAAGGAAGAACACAAAAAGTCCATTCATGGTCAGTGGATGGTCTGATAGACCCACAAGAGTGAAAGAGGAAATCTCTGACACATTCCTCATATTACAAATTGTTGTCTTTGTTTAAATGTATCACTATAACACAATTATACAATTATGGATCTGAGGATTAATAGGGAAACCTGTACGTTGTGTCTACATATTATACTCAGATTTCCATGTAGGCATTTCTACCAGCTAAATATTTATTCTTATATAAGATGTTGGAAGTCCTTCAGGACTGTCTTCTGTGTTGTAAAAACACAAAGCTGAAGGCTTATTAAAGGTCTCCTAAGATTTCATTGGTAACACCTTGAGAGACCCTTTTTTTATATTTGTGTACAGTCTTTAACATTTGAATTTGTATCATTTAATGATTTATTATTATATAAAATGTTGGCATCCCCTCAGGATAGAGTGTAAGAACACAAAGCTGAAAGTCTCATTAAAGGTCTCCTAAGATATAATTTATGACACCTTGGGAGCCCCTTTTCTATAACTGAGTACAGTCTTTCAAATTTGAATTTTAAATCCACTGAAAGTGTTTCTATCTTTTTGTCACCTATTTTACTTACTGGACAGAGTGATATAAAACAATATAAAAGGAACTTAAAGTTCAAACTTCCATACATACAGCCAGTGCTGTATCCTGGCCTAGGCCAACAAGGCCCAGGCCCAGGGCAGCACTTTGCAGGGGGGCAGCACGGAAATAGTCCCCGCCAGCTTGTGCTACACTGTTAGTGTAGTGCCAGTCTTATGGGCCGGACTGGGCTGAGAGGCAAATTAGTCCAGCGCCCCCATAAAGCGGCCGTATTGCTTCCGGTATGCGGGCGGCCAGCATTCCGCAACTTTGTGTGTGTGTGTGTGTGTGGGGGGGGGGGGCGCTGCTTCTAATTTTGACTGTCCTATCATCCTGGACAACAAATCTTCCTCACTGTGCTCTATGTTTTCTGCTGCACCATTGGCATGGTTATATCTTCTTAGTCTTCTCCATAAAATTATCGGAAATTTGTGCTTAAAGTAGAACTATAGGCAGCACTTTTTTTCATTTTGGATAGAGTAAGGGAGGGTTATAGCCCCTGTCAATTTATTTTTTACCATCCCTGTCCAATTGCAGAGATTTCCCTCCACTTCCTGCCCCAAACAGGAAGTGAGAGGACATTTATGCAAATTAAGGGAATCCATCACCCCCCCAGGCCCTCAGAACTAGTGTCCCCACTCAAAAAGTGCGGCGGGTCTAGAGTTTAGGGCGGGACCTAAACAGAAAGAGGTGTGGCTTTGACAGGAAGGGGTGGGTCATATTTAAATTAGGAGGTGCATGAGTTTAGTCAGGCCTAGGGCAGCACAAAACCTAAATACAACACTGCATACAGCACCACCTCCAGACTGGCACCTCTTGCAATCTCCTTGGGTGTCTCCACTTACTATTGGAAAATGTAGATGATTAGGAGCCACACACCAAAGACCTCTTCCATGTAAATGTTCTTTGTTGAACCATCCATCATTTATCTGCTTCCATGATCTCATTGCTCAAGGATCACCTTGCCTAATGCATCTACCTGAAACGGCTCGATGAAATGCGTTAAGAAATGGTTTTCCTTGGGCAGGGACATTATTATTAGACAGGATTTCTATAGTGCCAACAGTTTGCACAGTGCTTTACAACATGAGGGCAGACAGTACAATTACAATACAATACAGGAGGAATCAGAGGGCCTTGCTCATTAGAGCTTACAATCTAGGAGGGAGCGTCACGTGATACTCAACAATACTACATAGTCTGCTAAGGCAGGATGTGTGATAATATTTAGATGCATATACTTATAGTTACACTCTTATTGCAGTGCCTATGTTCTGTACAACATGAATAATATCTATTACTGTTTTACAGTTTGCCAACACCAGAATCCATAACAAATACCCAGATACATATCTATATCCATATTTATGATACACAGCAGTGGACATAGCATTCATCTTTAAACCATGTCTGTCCCTCACTTGCTGTCCCGGCAGTCTGCCGTCAGCCTCGCCCCTTCAGCTTCAGGCAGAATGCATTATGTGGCCGCCCCCCTGGGGAACCTCGGCTTCGCCGATCTGTACATATGGGGCTCCATTTGGGCCTCCACACATGGTTTGAGATTACGGGGCCCAGCAGAGCATTATTATTAGTTGGGGCTTCTATAAATTGTACCATGAAATTGTCTTGCTTATGCTCTTGCTAATCAAAATCAAATCCAATCCAAAATCCAATCAATACAATCAACAAAATACAATAATGAATATACAGTATTTACCTTCAAATTCTGAGTTCAAAATAAATCTTTATCAATCCAGAGTGGACTGTAGATCAGACTTCTCCTCTCTGATTGGACTGTCCCAAAACCCCTCACCTTGCATGGTGCCCATCCAGGACCCAACATCGGTGTTCTGTACATAATTTTCCTGCCCCAATGTGGAGGTATTGGAGGTAACATTCAACACCATACAATGTACCCGAGAGAGGGCATTGGCATTTTGATGTTGTCTCCCTGGTCTGTGCTCTATCACAAGATTAAATTCTTGGAGCGGTAGGAATGACCAAGTCACCCTGGCATTGGTCTACTTGTTTTGTCTCATCCAGGTCTATGGGGTATGGACCGACACAAGAGTAATCTTTTGCCTAGCAGAAACCAGCACAGAGAGTCCAAACCCACTTTATGGTAAGACATTATTGCTCCACCCCAGCAAACGATTTATCAACTGCCGTCAGTTTCCTACTGAGAAAAAACACAAAGTGCTCTTCCCCATTGACCACTTGAGACAGGATCGATCCTAAGCCCTCACTTGAGGTATCTGTCTGCACCACAAATTAGAAATATCAAGAGCCTTGAGCACTGGATGCTAGCACAAAGCTGCCTTAAATGGGTTGTAAATCCTCGAGGTTTGCATTCTATGCATTAAGGTGAAAAACCTCCTGTGAAGCAGCAGCCCCCCCAGAGCCCCCATTTTACTTACCTGAACCCGGTCTTTCCAGCGACAGGGACGAGCACACCAGATCCAGCCGTTGTCTTGGGTCCTGATTGGATAGATTGATGGCAGCACAGCCATTGGCTCCCACTGCTATCAATAAAATTCAATGATGCAGAAGCCGGGGGTGGGGCCTGCGGTCCGTGTCGATGGACGCAGCAGCAGGACACAGAAGCACGCCCGCACGAGTGGGAGCATTCCAGAAAAGAAGTAGCCATTTGTGAGAGTACTCACACAAATGCTCCGGATGCCTGATCCGATACCTGAGAGAGGTGGCGCAACTGGAAGTCAACGGGCGTAACAACGGATGAGGCTCCGTGTCGACATCAACGGTTGAGCATCCAGACGCGCATCTTGGTACACCCTGCACTTGGCCTCAGTAAGCCAGCAGCGGACATCTTGTTACACCCAGCCCATATAGTCTGGGCTGGGTGTAACAAGATGTCCGCTACTGCTTTTATGCGGCTGGGGGCAGGGTGTACCAAGATGGACATGGCAGGCAGCCTTTCCTCTCATGTCATTTATTGCTGGCTGCATTTCAGAGCCTGCCCATCAATACAAATTATTGAACTTAAAAAAACTAACAGGGGTAATAACTCTTCCTTACTTTATTCAAAATGAAAATCATTTTGCCTTATAGTTTAATGGATGCAGGTCCGCTTATCCAATAGACAAATGATGACGTGTTTCACAATTACAATTAGCTTCCTCTAAAACTATAAAACGAAATAAATTTACATACAGATTTTCTGCAAACCTTGTTGGACAGTAGGCATGGTCCCGATGTTTGAGTCAAACTTAAGTATATACTGTGTGTATATATATATATATATACTGTATATATACAGTGAAGTCAGTGTACAGTATATAATACAGTGTATTGCAGTGGTTAAGGGGAACCCTATGACAGAACAAAGAAAAAAAATGGCACAGGTTCCCTCCCCCAGATCACACCAGGTCCTTAAGGTCTGGCATAGATTTTAAGGGGAACTCCATGACAAAATATAAAAAAAATTTGCATTGGGTCCCCCCAAAATCCATGCCAGACCCTTATCTGAGCGAGAAGCCTGGCAGGCCAGGAAAGAGGGAGAACAGGTGAGCGACTCCACCCTCCTGAACCATACCAGGTTGTTTGCCCTTAATACAGGGGAGGGTGCTTTGTGGGGGCCTCGTCACCACAACCCTGGCCTGGTGGTTGTGGGGGTCTGCGGGTGGGGGGCTTATTGGAAACCCCCAGATCCTGCCCCCCATGTGAATGGGTATGGGGTACATTTTACCCCTACCCATTCACCCAAAAAAGTGTCAAAAAGTAAAACCAAAAAAAGACAGTTTTTAACAATTCCTTTATTAGAAAAGAAAAACAAAAAGTGTTCCGCGATGTCCATCCATGTTCAATCGTGCCGCCCAACGTACCACCCCAAAAAAAGAAGCTCTGCCTCGATGGGAGGTGTCCCAATGACTGCTGTCTCTTGGCTGTGACTGCTGTCATATAGGCCAGGACGTTGCCACCCAGTGACTTAACCGAGTGACCCCGCCCCTTCTGAGATTATGTGCCATCAGACTGAGGCAAAGTCATCCGGTTACATCAGCGGGTGGCCCCGCCCTTGCCTACATAAAATCTGGCACAGTGAAATTACAGCAGTCGGTGGGACGCC
The DNA here is from genome assembly GCF_905171775.1 of Rana temporaria. Lineage (NCBI taxonomy): Eukaryota > Metazoa > Chordata > Amphibia > Anura > Ranidae > Rana > Rana temporaria. Next base: position 2,686,507 of record NC_053495.1, on the reverse strand, counting down.
TCCCATGGAGGCGGAGTTTTTATTTTCTATTTTTCGGGTCCGTCAGGCGGCGTGATTGAAGATGGATGGACATCGTGAGACACTTTTAATAAAGGAATTGTCAGGAATTGTCCAAAACTGTCTTTTGTGGCTCTTACTTTGTGTACAATGTACCCGATACCCATTCACATAGGGGGGTGGGACCTGGCAGCCCCCCACCAGCATACCTCGACAACTCCCCACCATCAACTCCCTGACAATCACCGGGACAGGGTTGTGGGGACGAGGCTTTTGTCCCCATCAACATGGGGACAAGGTGCTTTGGGGGGCTTGGTATGGTTCAGGAAGGGGGCGCTTTATCGCCCCCTCATCCTGTGATCTAGGCTGAATGCTCAGATAAGGGTTTGGTGTGGATTTTGGGGGGGGAATGCCATTTTTTTTATTTTGCTGCGGAATTACTCTTAAAATTTCTACCAGACCCGAAGGGCCTGGTATGGACTGGGGGGGATATGTATTTAATATTGTAAGTATTCTGTTTTGGCAATCGTCATCAATAAATCCAATGAAAACAATATGTTGGACACTTGCTTATTAGCCATACAGCACTGACAAACATATCAACACTTACACATATTTGAGGTCCCTGTACTTGGAATAAAATGGAGAAAATTATTTAATCAAAATATTATATTATTATTATTATTATTATTATTATTATTATTATTATTATTATTATTATTATTATCATTATACAGGGTTTATATAGCACCAACAGTTTGCTTTACAACATGAGGGCAGACAGTACAGTTACAATACAATGTATTACAGGAGGAATCAGAGGGCCCCGCTCGTTAGAGCTCATTATTCAAACTAAAGCTACATTTTCTCAGAATTTTTTCTATTTATCAGATTTGTGCCAGTTAAAAAAAAGCTTTATACAATAGATAAATTCAAATCTATGTAAAATAAATAAATAATTGAAGATAGTCATTTTGGGGTTAACCAAAGCAAACTGAAACAACTACACTTGGTGTGTGGGTTACAATGACCTCTGTTCATAGAAGTGTATGCAAAACTACGAGCACCCGGCATGTTTACATTTTTATAAAGAACCTTGCTGAGGTTTCTAGTCAACTGAAAATGGCACGGAAATCCAAATCTTGTCAAAGTTCAGAATGATATTTTTAACATGCCGACCTTAAGTGATTATAAGACCTCATAAGGGCCTCCATGAGATCTTTGTTCCTCAGGCTGTAGATCAGAGGATTCAGCAATGGGTTAATGAGGGCAGATATGACTGTAAACAGTTTGTTTAATGTGATCATATCACTGGAGGAGGGTACAAAGTAAATAAAAATTAGTGAGCCATAAAAGATGAAGACCACAGTGAGGTGTGATGTGCAGGTGGAGAAGGCTTTCCTCTTTCCAGTCTTGCTACGGATTCTAAGGATGGTCCTTATAATATAGACATAGGGAATAAAGGTCAAAAGGATGGCTCCTAATCCATCACTAGCACCTGATAAGAATACGGCCACCATGTTTATGAAGGGGTCAGTACATGTGATTTGATACAAGTGTGGAAGGTCACAAAAGAAGTTGTGGATGGAAGATGTTCTGCAGAAGGACAACCTGAGCAAAAGTAAAGTATGAGCTAAAGAGATAGACCATCCTGCAACCCAGACCAGAGAGGCCATACGAGTACAGACCCTCCAAGACATAATTAGTGTGTAATGTAGGGGGTGGCAGATGGCAATGTAGCGGTCGTAGGACATAGCTGAGAGCAAGAATGGTTCTGAGCTTATAAAGGAGACGTAGAAAAAGACTTGGGATATACAGGCAGGAATGGATATTGATCGGCTTTTTGTGACCAAATCAAAGAGTATCCTTGGTGCCGTCACTGATGAATAGGACATGTCCAGAAATGCCAAGTTGGCAAGAAAAAAATACATTGGGTTGTGCAGATTGTAGTCAGTGAGGACCAAGAAAAAAATAAGAAGGTTTGTGATAAGAGTCATCAGATAGATGAAAAGGAAGAACACAAAAAGTCCATTCATGGTCAGTGGATGGTCTGATAGACCCACAAGAGTGAGAGAGGAAATCTCTGTCACATTCCTCATATTCCGCAATTTTTTCTTTGTTTAAATGTATCACTATAACACAGAAATACAATTATGGATCTGAGGATTTAATAATAGGAAAACCTCTAAGGCGTGTTCACACCTTATACTCAGATTTCCATGTAGGCATTTCTATCAGCTGGATATTTATTGTTATATAAGATGTTGGAAGTCCTTCAGGACCGTCTTCTGTGTTGTAAAAACACAAAGCTGGAAGCTCATTAAAGGTCTCCTAAGATTTCATTGGTAACACCCTGAGAGACCCTTTTTTCTATAATTGTGTACAGTCTTTAACATTTGAATTTGTATCATTTAATTGACTTATTATTATATTAAATGTTGGCATTCCCTCAGGATAGAGTGTAAGAACACAAATATGAAAGTCTCATTAAAGGTCTCCTAAGATTTATTTTATAACACCTTGGGAGCCTTTTTTATTTAATTCAGTACAGTCTTTAAAATTTGAATTTAAAATCCACTGAAAGTGTTTCTATCTTTTTGTCACCTATTTTACTTACTGGACAGAGTGATATAAAACAATATAAAAGGAACTTAAACTTCAAACTTCCATACATACAGCACTCCTCCAGACTGGCACCTCTTGCAGTCTCCTTGGGTGTCTCCACTTACTTTTGGAAAATGTAGATTATTAGGAGCCACATACCAAAGACCTCTTCCATGTAAATGTTCTTTGTTGAACCATCCATCATTTATCTGCTTCCATGATCTCATTGCTCAAGGATCACCTTGCCTAATGCATCTAACTGAAACGGCTCGATGAAATGCGTTAAGAAATGGTTTTCCTTGGGCAGGGACATTATTATTATACAGGATTTCTATAGTGCCAACAGTTTGCACAGCGCTTTACAACATGAGGGCAGACAGTACAATTACAATACAATCAGGGCCAGTGCTAGCTCAAGGTAACATGGGCACTTGCCTTACGGTGCCAGCGCCGGCCCTGGGGGGGGCACCAAGAAAAAGCTCCCTGCTCAGAAAAAATTCCAACCCAGGCTGTCCTTCTACGGCTGCGGCCCGCCGGGCCGCCTCCCGCACTATAGCCCGAACGGCGGGACTGCACTTCACTTATCTGTTTTTTCATCCCTTCCGCCTGGTTGGCTGGTGGAACTGTCTGTCTCCCTCAATGTGGGGGTGGCGGGGAACACCAGCCAACCAGGGGGAAGGGCTGAAAAAAACAGATAATGGCGCAGGAGCCCAAGTAAAGTGGGACATTTTTTTTCCTAGACTTGTTTACGCGATTGGCGGGCGGAGGAGTGGGAGGCGCTGTGCCTCTGTGGTGCGCTGATTGGCCGTATGGGATATGATGCCCATGACGTGTACACAACGTGTTTACAGTGTGTTTACAGTGTGGCAGCGGCGCCAAGTTTGGTTTTCTCCATCTGGAGAATCCAGCAAGGTAATAAAAACACTCTCTCCTGTACCGCAGGGGAGAGAGAGACAGTGAGCAGTGCTCAGGTGGTCAGACGCTATAGCTAGCTACTGTGCACTTCAACTAAAGCAGCCCCATTTCCCTTAAGCCAAGCAGGCCTACAGGTACTTGGTTGCCCCCCAGGACTGAAACACAATGCTATAGTGTCTGGCTAGCCCACCTGGGCAGACGCAAACAGATTACTTGCAGTTTAGCAGATAGCGTCGTTCTAAGACCAGGTAGAAAAGCAGACTGCGTTCAGGGGACAACCCAGTCTAATCCGGGTCAAACACAAGGGATCCAATGACAGACAAGGCAGCCTAACAGGGGCTTGGTCTAGAACAATACAGGTAGATGTGTCTCTATCACAAGCGAGGCATAGAGTGTTCAGTTTGCTTAAATCAGGTGACTGATTTATAACCTAACAGGTGAACACAGACAGGGAGAATGCAAGAGCCAACACCCGGCTGCTGGAATTGGGAGAAGGAGCACTTAAGTGGTCATGACACCTGGCAGCAGCATTCATGATGGACTGAAGGGGGGATAGCCTATGGGAGTGAGCTAGGAGCTTAGTGGAGTTATTGATTAGGAAGGGGAATATTTTGGAGTTGTTGTGGAGTTTGAGGCGGGATTTGGATAGTGATTAGATGTGGGGCCTGGACGGATAGTTCAGAGACCAGGATTACACCTAGAACCTTGGCATGCGAGAACAGGTTTATAGTTGTGCCATCGATTTTGACAGAGATATAAGGGGAAGGGACATGTGGGGGAGGAAATATTATGAAATCGGTTTGGAGAGATGGAGTTTGAGGAAGTGGTGTGACATCCAGGCTGATATATCGGTCAATAAATTAGTGATACGTGAGGAGACTAAAGCAGTGAGCTAAGAGGTAGAGAGATAAATTTGGGTGTCATCAGCATAGAGATGGCATTTGAAGCCATGGGAGGCTGACCCAGGGAGGAGGTGTAGATGGAGAATAGGATAGGTCCAAGAGGAGAGGAGGAAGTAGAATTGTAAGTAACGCTAAAGGTGTGATTGGATAAGTAGGAGGAGAACCAGTGAAGTTTCAGTGGAGTGTTGAGGGAACAATCCAGACTAATGCCCTGTACACACGATCAGTTCATCTGATGAAAACGGTCTGAGGGATTTTTTTTATCAGATATCCGATGAAGCTGACTGATGATCAGTCGTGCCTACACACCATCGGTTAATAAACCGATCGTGTCAGAACGCGGTGACGTGAAACACAACGACGTGCTGAGATAAATGAAGTTCAATGCTTCCGAGCATGCGTCGACTTGATTCTGAGCATGCGCAGATTTTTAACCAATGGACGTACCACAGACGATCGTTTTTTTCTATCGTTTTTTAACCATCAGATAATTTTAAAACAAGTTCCTAGTTTTTTGACTGATGGATAAAAAACCGATGGGGCCCACACACGATCGGTTTGTCTGATGAAAACGGTCCATCAGACCGTTTTCATCAGACGAACTGATCGTGTGTACGCGGCATTAAGGGGATCAAGAAGGTTATTCTTAGGGAGACGGTTGTAGACCAGACATTCAAGTCCAAGAATTCAAGGAGTTTGGAAAAAAAGGGGAGCAAGGAGAAGGGCGTAGGTTGTTCAAATTGGTTGGGTCCAATGAGGGCTTTTTAAGTACGGGGGTGACTAGTGCTTGTTTTAGAGTTTTGGGGAAGATGGCAAAAGAGAGGGAGAGATGGAAGATGTGAGTTAGAGAGTGTAGGATAGAGCCAGAAGGTGAAGGTAGCATTTGCGATGAAACACGGTCCAGGGGGCTAGTTGGACGTTATAAAAAAGTTTAGCAAGCTTGTCTTTAGTGGTGGGGTTGAATGAGTGTAGTGATTGTACCTGTGGACATAGGGTGTTAAGTGGGGAAGGTATCTTTTTAGTGGAGATCTCCTCACAAATTGAATTAATTATATTTTTAAAGTGATTGGCGATCTCCTGGGCAGTGAGTGAGTTAGTGGGTGGAGGCAGTGGAGGAAGAAGTAGAGAGTTAAAAGTAGAGAAGAGTTGATGGGAACGAGATGATACGTTGTAAATGAGAGCGCTAAAATAGGTCTGCTTGGCAGTGAGGAGGCAGCAGGCGCTCAAGAGGCTACTTTTTTTTAGACTTCTGGTGTCATCTGTTTGCCAAGGTTGTATGGGTCGGGGCTTGATTCTTAGAGGCGTGGTGGGGTCAGTGTGTCTAGGGAGGATGACAGTCATGTGTTGTAAATAGAAGTGGTCAGGTTGGGGTAAAACAGGGTTGAGATTATGCTATAGAGGTGGTCAGTAGCAGAGTAGAGAAGAGAAGGGTTGAGATGGTGAAGGGTTTCTACAGGTAATTGTTAGGCGGTTGGAGGGAGAGAAGGTGGAAGAGAGAGAGAGAGAAAGAGAGAGAGAGAGAGAGAGAGAGAGAGAGAGTGAAACTAATAAGGTATTGATCAGAGAGAGGGAAAGGATTATTAGAGAGTAGGTGGGAGAAAACAAGGTCCAGGACAGGGGCGGACTGACAACTCATGGGGTCCCTGGGCAATAGGAGATTATGGGGCCCCCGGGCAATAGGAGACTATGGGGCCCCTATGGAGCTATAATCTTGGGATTTTTTTTTAGAAAATACAGATTTTTACATACTGTCCCTAGTTTTACTGAGGCTGGCAACCCTGATGGGGTCCCCTAGTGGCACGGGGCCCTCGGGCAGTGCCCGAAAACCCGAATGGTCACTCCCCCCCTGGTCGAGGGTGTTGTTATCAGAGTGTGTAGGAGCGTGTATCCATTGCTTCAGATCAAAAGAGTAGGTTAGACTGAAAGGTAGCAGGAGTATTAATATTAACAGGGATCTTGAAGTCACTGAGAATGATTGTGGGAATTTATGGATGGTTCAATAAAGAACACTTTGCAGATTTTGCCGTTTTTCCATTTGGACTTCATTTTTGGACTTTATTTATACACATGTCACTGGGTTGTTATATATATTGTTAATTTGTTATGTTTCACATTTATTTGTCTATAACAATAAGTCCTCATTCAGGTACACTGACCTGGATTGTTGTTATCTAGGTTCATTACCATTTCCACCTATTGATTGTGGAACTACACTTATTAATTGTGTTATTACATTTGTTCAATACCTCATTTTCCCTTTTAAGAGGGATCTTCATTTAGTCACTTGTCTTAGCGCAGCTTTTTTTGTATCCATTGATTTTTTTTTTTACCTTGAAATTACAATAAAGACAAAAAAGTGAAAATTAAAAGAAAAATCCCAAATTTTGAGTTGTCCCCCAAAAAGTAGCAGAGGGGAAACCTTCCAATGGGGACACTAGTTCTGGTGACCTAGGAGGCCCCAATAGAGTCATTTAATTTGCAGGAATTTTCTCTTACTTCTAGTTTTGGTTATGGGACAGGAAGAGAAAGTAAATCTCGTCAATGGGACACAGAGGGCAAAAAATAAATAAAAATAAAAACTTGCAGTGGTTATTATAACCCTCACTTACATAAAAAAAATGAAAATAGCTTTGCCTATAGTTCTCCTTGAATGGATACAAGTAGGGTTGTCCCGATACCACTTTTTTAGGACTGAGTACAAGTACCGATACTTTTTTTTATGTACTCGCCGATACCGAATACCGATACTTTTTTTTAAATGTGTCCCCAAATGCAGCCATGTCCCCCGTATAACAGCCATGTCCCCCGTATAACAGCCATGTCCCCCGTATAACAGCCATGCCCCCCGTATAGCAGCCATGTCCCCCGTATAGCAGCCATGTCCCCGTATAGCAGCCATGTCCCCCGTATAGCAGCCATGTCCCCCGTACAGCAGCCATGTCCCCAGTACAGCAGCCATGTCCCCAGTACAGCAGCCATGTCCCCAGTATAGCAGCCATGTCCCCCGTACAGCAGCCATGTCCCCCGTACAGCAGCCATGTCCCCAGTATAGCAGCCATGTCCCCAGTATAGCAGCCATGTCCCCAGTACAGCAGCCATGTCCCCAGTATAGCAGCCATGTCCCCAGTACATCAGCCATGTCCCCAGTACATCAGCCATGTCCCCAGTACAGCAGCCATTGTCCCCCTCACAGCAGCCATTGTCCCCCGTACAGCAGCCATTGTCCCCTGTACAGCAGCCATTGTCCCCCGTACAGCAGCCATTGTCCCCCGTACCTACTGTTATCACCGCGGCGGGGAACATTACAGACAGCGTTCGTTTGAACAGCTGTTTTCCCCGCTGCGCATAGACACTCCCCCTTGGACGGATCTGTCCAATCGCGAGCAAGGGGGAGTGTCTATGTGACTCCCCCTTGTTCAAACGAACGCTGTCTGTAATGTTCCCCGCCGCGGTGATTAACGTGGCAGCGGCGGCGGGGGGGGGGGAAGTATTCTATTTTAGTATCGGGGGTATTAGCGGGAGTACGAGTACTCCCGCTAATACTCGGTAGCGGTCCCGATACCGATACTGGTATCGGTATCGGGACAACCCTAGATACAAGTCTGCTTGTGAGATAGATAAAGAGGCAGCTAAATGATAGATTTCACAATTACCTTCCTCAGAATACAAAAACCAAAACAAGAAAAAAAACATGAGCTTTACATAAAGATTTTTTCATAGCCTTGTTTGACACCTAAAAAGTCCAAATGATTTAATAAACAAATTTTTCTTTAATATTGTAAGCAATGTGTTGTCAATGATCACCCACCAATTAATTAAAAACAATATATTGTACACTTGTTAATCAATCATACAGCACTGACACGTATATATCTAATTTTACACATTTTTGAGGTCCTTGTACTTGGGATAAAAAGGAGCAAAACATTTTAGTGAAAATAGAGGGAATGAGCCAGATACACATAGAAATACGTTACGCTGCGGCGGCGTAACGTATCCCATTTACGCTACACCGCCGCAGGTTTACAGCGTAAGTGCCTGATTCACAAAGCACTTACCTGTAAACTTGCGGCGGTGTAACGTAAAGCCCGCCTAATTCAAATGGGGTGGGCACCATTTAAATTAGACGCGTTCCCGCGCCGAATGTACTGCGCATGCTCCGTCCATAAAATTAACCGACGTGCATTGCGCTAAATGACGTTGCAAGGTTTAACGTAAATGGCGTCCAGCGCCATTCACGGAGGACTTACGCAAACGACGTGAAATTAAAAAATTGGGCGCGGGAACGACGGCTATACTTAACATTGGTTAGACCACCTAGAGGGCATGCCTAGTTTTACGCGATGCATCTCTACGGAAACAACGTAAATTTAGATCGACGGGCAAAGCGGACGTTCGTGAATCGGCGTAACTAGTCATTTGCGTATTCTACGCCGACCGCAATGGAATCGCCACCTAGCGGCCTGGCCTAGAATTGCAGCCTAAGATCCGACGGTGTAAGTCAATTACACCTGTCGGATCTTAGGGCTATCTATGCGTAAATTATTCTATGAATCAACCGCATAGATACGACAATCGTATCTCAGAGCTACGACGGCGTATCAGGAGATACGCCGTCGTATCTCTTTTGTGAATCTGGCCCAGTATATTTTATGCAAAATATGTTCGCTCATTAATCAAACTAAAACTACATTTTTTTTGTTGTTCAATCATCAGCTTTGTGCCATTTAAACACCTTATAGATCCAAAAAAAAATCTATGTAAAACAATTATGGAAAGCAAAAATAGTCATTTTAAGGTTAAAACCAAAACTTATTGGAACTGCTACATTTGTTTTTTGGGTTACAAAGACCTCCGGTCATGTAAGGGTAAGTACAAGTTCAAGCCCCTGACATGTTTACATTTTATAAAGGACATTACTGAAATTTCTAGTCAATAAAAATGGCACAGAAATACAAAAAGTTTCACATTTCACAAAAATATTTTCAGAATGATGGCTGGAATAACTTTGTTCTTCTCTCTTCATTGTTTTCTCTGTATTGTTATGCTCTGTTTTACTGTGTTTTATGTTTAAAGGGGTTGTAAAGGTAAAAAATGTTTTCCCTAAATAGCTTCCTTAACCTTAGTGCAGTCCTCCTTCACTTACCTCATCCTTCCAATTTTGCTTTTAAATGTCCTTATTTCTTCTGAGAAATCCTCACTTCCTGTTCTTCTGTCTGTAACTCCCCATAGTAATGTGATGCCGCATACACACCATCACTTTATGTGATGAAAAAAAACGACATTTTCTGTGAAGTAAAAAATGACGTTTTTGAAACTTCAATTTTCAAAGACGAAGTTGCCTACACACCATCGTTTTTCTCACAATGTTCTAGCAAAGCGAGGTTACGTTCCACCACGTTTTTCCATTGAAGCTCGCTTCATAAGTAGCTTCTGGGCATGCGCGGGTGAAAAAACGTCGTTTTAAACGACGTTTTTTGCTACACACGGTCAATTTCTGTGAAGTAAAAGTTGACATTTTGAAAAACGACACATAAAATTGAAGCATGCTTCAATTTTTTTTGGTCGTTTTTTAGAAGACATAAAACAACGTTTTCCCCCACACACGGTCAATTAAAGTGACGTTTTTAAAAACGTCATTTTTTTTCATCACATAAAGTGATGGTGTGTACGGGGCATGAGGCTTTTTATCCTGGTGTGGAGAAAGCCTCTTGAGGGGGCGAGCAGGAGTGTCAGGACGCCCTTAACACACAGATCCTTTTTCTATCTGCAAAGCAGAGAGTGTCCTGACCCTCCTGCTCGCCCCCTCAAGAGGCTTTCTACACACCAGGGAGAAAGCCTTGCATTACTGTGTGGAGTTACAGACAGAAGAACAGGAAGTGAGGATTTCTCAGAAGAAATAAGGACATTTAAAAGCAAAATAGAAGGATGAGGTAAGTGAAGGAGGACTGCACTAAGGCAAAGGAAGATATTTAGGGAAAAAAATTGTTTCCTTTACAACCCCTTTAACTGCAATGTTCTATTGTTACTATGTTTTCTCATGTTTGCTTTTCAGGTGTGTTTTACATTTCACAATAATATTTTCAGAATGATGGCTGGAATAACTTTAAGTGATGATAAGACCTCATAAGTGCCTCCATGAGATCTTTGTTCCTCAGACTGTAGATCAGAGGATTCAGCAATGGGTTAATGAGGGCAGAGATGACTGTAAACGTTTTATTTAAATTGAACATATCGCTGGACGTTGGAACCAAGTAAATAAAAATTAAAGAGCCGTAAAAGATGGAGACCACAGTAATATGTGATGTGCAGGTGGAGAAGGCTTTCCTCTTTCCAGTCTTGCTACGGATTCTGAGGATGGTCCTGAGAATATAGACATAGGGAAGAAAGGTCATAAGAACGACTCCTGATGCAATACCAATACCTACTATCAATAGGACCATCACGTTTATGAAGGGGTCAGTACATGAAATTTGATATAAGTGTGGAAGGTTACAAAAGAAGTTGTGGATGGAAGATGTTCTGCAGAAGGACAACCTGAGCAAAAGTAAATAATGAACCAAAGAGATAGAACATCCTGCAACCCAGGACAGACAGGCCAGACGAGTACAGACCCTCCAAGACATAATTAGTGTGTAATGTAGAGGGCGGCAGACGGCAATGTAGCGGTCGTATGACATAGCCGAGAGCAAGAAAACTTCTGAGCAAACAAAAAAGAAGTAGAAGAAGGCTTGGGCTATACAGGCAGGAATGGATATTGATCGGCTCCTTGTGACCAAATCAAAGAGCATCCTTGGTGCCGTCACTGATGAATAGGACATGTCCAGAAATGCCAAGTTGGCAAGAAAAAAATACATTGGGTTGTGCAGATTGTAGTCAGTGAGGACCAAGAAAAAAATAAGAAGGTTTGTGATAAGAGTCATCAGATAGATGAGAAGGAAGAACACAAAAAGTCCATTCATGGTCAGTGGATGGTCTGATAGACCCACAAGAATAAGAAAGGAAATCTCTGTCACATTCCTCATATTATTTTTTTCCTTTTTCTTTGTTTACTATAATACAATAACAAAATTATGGATCTGAAGATACAATGCTTGGAAAACCTGTGCGGTGTGCGTACACATTGTACTCACATTTACATCTGTACCTTTGTATCAGCTAATTATATATATGAGATGTTGGCATTCCCTCAGGACCGTTTGTTGTGTTGTAAGAACACAAAGCTGAAAGTCTCATTAAAGGTCTCCTAAGACATAATTTATAACACCTTGGGAGCCATTGTTCTAAAAACTGAGAAGAGTCTTTAATATTTGAATTAAAAATCAACTGAAAGTGTTTTTATCACTTTGTCATCTATTTTTACTTATCGATTAGTGGACAGAGTGATTGAAAACAATATATTTAAATGTTTTTATTGAAGGTAAAAAAACAAAAAAACGTATAAAATGTTACATAAAAAGGACACATTTAATCAGGTATTCATAGCCATAAGAACACAATAATGATGCTTAGAAAAAATGATTAAAAAAATCATCGAATATAGGTCACTGAATACCAGAGAGCCCTCTGGTAGACGCCCTAAGGAACAAGAACGGTAACTCCAATCAACTATGCCCAGCTTCCCTGTCCCTGCTGAAAAAAAGCATCCCCACCACATGATACCACCACCATGTTTCACGTGGGGATGGTGTGTTCAGGGTGATATGCAGTGTTAGTTTTCCCCACACATAGCATTTTACTTTTAGGCCAAAAAGTTGAATTTTGGTGTCATGTGACCAGAGCACCTTCCTCCACATGTTTTCTGTGGCCCCTCCCCCACATGGCTTCTCGTAAACGGCAAACAGGACTTCTTATGTCTCTTTCTCCAATGTCTTTCTTCTTGTCACTCTTCCATAAAGGGCAGATTTGTGGAGAGACCACTAATAGTTGTCCTGTGGACAGATTCTCCCCCCTGAGCTGTGGATCTCTGCAGCTCCTCCAGAGTTACCATGGACCTCTTGGCTGCTTCTCTGATGAATGCTCTCCTTGCCCGGCCCGGTCAGTTTAGGTGGACGACCATGTCTTGGTAGGTTTGCAGTTGTGCCATACTCTTTTTATTTTCCGATGATGGATTAAACAGAGCTCCGTGAGATGTTCAAAGCTTGCAATATTTTTTTATATAACCTAACCCTGCTTTATACTTCTCCACACCTTTTCCCCTGACCTGTCTGATGTGTTCATTGACTTTTATGATGCTGTTTGTTCACTAAGGTTCTCTAACAAAGCTCTGAGGGCTTCACAGAACAGCTGTATTTATACTGAGATTCAATGACACACACGTGGACTCTATTTACTAATTGGGTGACTTCTGAAGGCAATTGGTTCCTCTAGATTTTAGTTAGGGGTATCAGAGCAAAGGGGGCTGAATACAAATGCCCCATGCTTCGGGATATATGTTTTACTCTTTTTTTGGCACAGATTGTTGTTGTTTTACTGAGTTAATGTTTTATTGTTACCATTGTTTGCTTTTCAGGTACGCCATTGAGCTGCAGCACTGATTTATTTATTGTGACAGCAACTGGGTTTGCTCTCACAATACGTATATCAGCGACTCCAGCGCTGTAGGTGGTGATTTCACCACCACAGTTAAAAAAATGGTGCATGGCCCAGCAACATACTGGTATGTTTCTGGACTTTGAGTGATTATACCAGAATGATGTCTGCAGGTTTAGGTATCATCTTGGTATCTTTCTTTTCAGCTCGCTAGACTGCTTTTACAAGCAGTGGGAGTGAAAGTCCCCCCTTCTCCCGCCGCCTTCCATGGTTTTCTCTGGCTCTCCTGTCCCACCAAGGAACCCGAGAATGCAGCCGGTGGTTCTGCCAGTTGACCATAGAGCTGATCCGAGACCAGAATGGCTCCAATCATCTCTATGGCATAAGAAACAGGAAGCTATTAGCATTTCATGACTTCGGTTTCGCCGGATATAAACAGCGCCATTTGGAAATTGGGAAAGCATCTTTTCACACCGATCTTGGTGTGGTCAGATTCTTTAAGGGCTGAGGAGAGATCTAGAGTCTAATAGACCCCAAATTTTTCAAAAAAGAGTACCTTTCATTACATATTTCTATTATAGGGGATATTTAAATTCCTTGTGATAACAAAAAATGATAACAAAATAAATAAATGAAGGGGACAGTGTAAAAATAAAATAAAAAGCAAAATTAATAATACAAAATAAATAAAGCACCCCTATCCCCCTGTTGAACGCAAATGTTGGTCTCATGTCATATGTAAACAACAATTGTGCCATGCATGTGAGGTATCACGGCGAATGTCAGATTGAGGGCATAAATTCTAGCAGTAGACCTTCTCTGTAAATTTGAAGTGGTAACCTGTAAAGGCTTTTAAATATGTATGTGGTTTGTCGCTGCTGCATGGTTGTGTGAAATTTTAAAGCATGTCGTGTTTGGTATCTATGCACTGGGCATAAGATCATCTTTTATATTTCCCCAATATAGTGCATTAAAATAAAAAAAAAAGTGTTTTTTCCCCCACAAAAATTGCATTTGAAAAATTGCTGCGCAAATACTGGGTGAAAAAAAATTGCAACCCCCACCATCTTAATCTGTAGGACCTTTGCTTTTTAAAAAAATATATAATGTTTGGGGGTTCAAAGTAATTTTCTAGCAAAAAAATATATTGTTTCATGTAAACAACAAGTGTCTGAAAGGGCTTTGTCTTCAAGTGGGCGATGTGTGACATAAGCTTCTAATGTTGTGCATAAAATGCCAGGACAGTTCGAACCCCCCCCCCCCCCCCCAAATGACCCCTTTTTGGAAAGTAGACACAACAAGCTATTTGCTGATAGGAATGTTAAGCCCATGGAATATTTTATATTTTGTCACAAGTTTCAGGAGAATGAGACATTTTTACACAATATTTATTTTGTACACAAAGTTGTCACTAAATGATATATTGCTCACACAAAGTTGTCACTAAATTATATATTGCTCACACATGGCATGGTTATATGTGAAAATACACCCCAAAATACATTCTGCTGCTTCTCCTGACTACGGGGATACCACACGTGTGAGACTTTTTCGAATGCCGTATCTAAACTAATCAAGCGTTACAAATTAATAATAATAAATAATAATAAAAACTTTTTATTAATATTATTATTCTTTTTTTTTATTAATTCGTTCTGTTCCATTTATTTTGGATAATTCAAAACTTCGGAAAACTTTGTATTTGTTACGTTCACTAACAGTCAGGCCCCATACACACGAGAGGATTTATCCGCAGATACGGTCCAGCGGACCGTATCCGCGGATAAATCCTCTCAAAGATTTCAGAGGATTTCTATGCGATGGCGTGTACACACCATCGCATTGAAATCCGCGCTGAAATCCTCTGCCGATGACGTGTCGCGCCGTCGCCGCTATTATGACGCGGCGACGGGCGCGACGCTGTCATATAAGGAATTCCACGCATGCGTCAAGTCATTACGACGCGTGCGGGGAATCCCTTTAGACGGATGGATCCGGTAAGTCTGTACAGACGAGCGGATCCATCCGTTGGAATGGATTCCAGCAGATGGATTTGTTGAGCATGTCAGCAAATATCCATCTGCTGGAAATCCATCCCAGGGGAGATTTATCTGCGGATAAATATCCCACGGAGTGTACACACCATAGAATCTATCCGCTGAAACCCGTTTGCACGGATTTATCTGCGGATAGATTCTATGGTGTGTATGGGGCCTTACATTTGAAACGAAATTCCAATACCTACAATTTAATAGTAATTATTAGTAAGTTAGTTATTCTTTCACATTTTCAGATTTTCTTTCCTATTTTTGGATTTTTTAATTTTTTTATTTTACTAATTTATGAATGTACCGAATTGCGATTATAATGAATGACACAATAAATGAAAAAAACAAAAAAAACAAATGAAATGAAAACTAACAAATTTTTCGACCATGCACATGTCTAATATACAGTGGGGCAGATCCTCAAAGAAATTACGCGGCGTATCTCTTGATACGCCGCGTAATTTCCAATTTTGCGCGTCGTATCTTTGTTTTGGTATCCACAAAACAAGATACGACGGCATCTGTGTTAGATCCGACAGGCGTACGTCTTCGTACGCCGTCGGATCTTAGATGCAATTTTTCGGCGTCCGCTAGGTAGCGTTCCCGACGTAATCCGCGTCGAGTATGCAAATTAGCTATTTCCGACGATCCACGAACGTACGACCGTCCGTCGCATTTTTTTACGTTGTTTCCGTTCGGCTTTTTCCGGCGTATAGTTAAAGCTGCTATATGGTGGCGTACTCAATGTTAAGTATGGCCGTCGTTCCCGCGTCTAATTTTGAAAATTTTACGTTGTTTGCGTAAGTCGTCCGTGAATGGGGCTGGACGCCATTTACGTTCACGTTGAAAACAATGACGTCCTTGCGACGTCATTTGGAGAAATGCACCCTGGAGGTTTGCACCCCGCGCATGCACAGTTCGTTCGGCGCGGGGACACGCGGGGACACGCTTCATTTAAATGAAACACGCCCCCTACCCGCCCAATTTGAATTCCGCCGCGAGAGATACACTCGACGCAAATTCGTTGAGGATTCAAACCAAAGCCAAGTAAGTTACAGCGGCGTAGCCTATCTTACATCTGCGCCGGGCGCAGCGGATGTATGTGGATCTGCCCCAGTATATCCACACTTAAACCCTGTACACACGATCTGTTTGTCCAATGAAAACAGACGGATGGACCGCTTTCATCGTGTGTGGCCCCCATCGGCTTGTTTTCCATCGGTGAAAAAAAATATAACATGTTTTAAATTTTTCCTATGGATAAAAAAACGATAGAAAAAAACGATCGTCTGTGTGGAAGTCCATCGGTCAAAAATTCATGCATGCTCAGAATCAAGTTGACGTATGTTTGGAAGCATTGAACTTCATTTTTCTCAGCACGTCGTTGTGTTTTACGTCACCGCATTTTGGCACGGTCAGATTTTTGACCGATGGTGTGTAGGCAAGACTGATGAAAGTCAGCTTCATCAGATATCCGACGAAAAAATCCATCGGATTAGATTCCATCAGATATCAGATTGTTTGTACAGGGCTTTACAGTTTAGGTTTGAGGCCCCTGTTCTTGGGATCAAAAGGGGGAAATAATTAAGCGAAAATTAAGGGAATAATATTATTTTATGCAAAATATATTGTTCAATATTCCAAAAAAAAAACATTTTCTTTTTAAATTTTTCCATTTGCCAGCTTTGTGCTAGTTAAAGGCCTTAAGATGCATTAAAATTTTTGTAAACAAATTATGGTTGGCAAAATAGTCATTTTGAGGATAACCAAATAGTATTGAAACTGCTACATTTGGTCTGTGGGGTACAATGACCTCTGGTCATGTATGGGTAAGTACAACTATGACTGTACAAGTACAACCAATGACTGCATATTCCTACAAGATACTTATGTGGAGACTTCAATATCACTTATCCCTTACCACCGGATGTTTACCCACCCTAACCCGGGAACGAGTTTGTGGATTACTTCCAGATCATCAACCTGGGGAGTGCGGATGTGACATCTGTGGCTGGTCGTATCTGAGAGGTTCCCCTAAAGCTCCAGTGAGGACCATCACTCTGCTGAGCCTGATTTGACCCCCTGAGAAGGGTGGTCACTGGCTAGTCGGTAAGCCTTCAATTCTCCACCTGGTGGCGGGTCTCTCCAAGCATCGGATGTCACTTATTTGCTCGTCTCTTATCACTGAATGTTTGCACAAACTGATTGAACTTCTATTTTTTTCTCCAGATTGGGGATATTCACATAGATTTATATGAAGTTTATTGATTCACTTTTTATCATAATTGTGGTATTTTTACACTCTTTTTATCGTATATATTCACACATTGAACTATATGGTTGCATATGGTCTATTGTCCAGCGCTATACTTTTATTGTATATAAGTACAACTAATAGCTCCCGACATTACCTTACATTTTTATGAAAGGCATTACTGGAGTTTTTAGTGAACTGAAAATGGCAAAGAAATATAAAAAATTATATTTTCAGAATGATGCCCGGATTAACTTTAAGTGATAATAAGACCTCAAAAGTGCCTCCACGAGATCTTTGTTCCTCAGGCTGTAGATCAAAGGATTCAGCAATGGGTTAATGAGGGCAGATATGACTGTAAACAGTTTGTTTAAATTTACCATATCACTGGAAGAGGGAACAAAGTAAATGAAAATTAAAGAACCATAAAAGATGGAGACCACGGTGAGGTGTGATGTGCAGGTGGAGAAGGCTTTCCTCTTTCCAGTCTTGCTACGGATTCTGAGGATGGTCCTGAGAATATAGACATAGGGAAGAAAGGTCAGAAGAACGACTGCTAATGTAACACCAATACCTGCTATCAATAGGACCGCCATGTTTATGAAGGGGTCAGTACATGTAACTTGAATCAGGTGTGGAAGGTCACAAAAGAAGTTGTGGATGGAAGATGTTCTGCAGAAGGACAACCTGAGCAACAATAAAGTATAAACCAAAGAATGAGAACATCCTCCAACCCAGACCAGAGAGGCCAGACGAGTACAGACCCTCCAAGACATAATTAGTTTGTAATGTAGGGGGTGGCAGATGGCGATGTAGCGGTCGTAGGACATAGCCGAGAGCAAGAATGTTTCTGAGATAGCAAGGGAGATGTAGAAAAAGACTTGGGTTATACAGGCAGGAATGGATATTGATCGGCTTTTTGTGACCAAATCAAAGAGCATCCTTGGTGCCGTCACTGATGAATAGGACATGTCCAGAAATGCCAAGTTGGCAAGAAAAAAATACATTGGGTTGTGCAGATTGTAGTCAGTGAGGACCAAGAAAAATATAAGAAGGTTTGTGATAAGAGTCATCAGATAGATGAGAAGGAAGAACACAAAAAGTCCATTCATGGTCGGTGGATGGTCTGATAGACCCACAAGAGTAAGAGACGTAATCTCTGTTATATTCCTCATTTACTTTTTTTTTTCCTTTGTTTAAATTTATCACTATAACACAGAAATTAAACTATGGATCTGAGGATTCAATAATTGGAAAACACGTACAGTGTGCCTACACATTCTGCTCAGATTTACATCTGTACATTTGTTCCAGCGAATGATTTATTCTTATATAAAATGTTGGCGTTCCCTCATGACAGTCTGCTGTGTTGAAAGAACACAAAGCTGAAAGACTCATTATTGATCTCTAAAGATATCATTTATTACACCTTGGGGAGCCCATATTCTATAATTCAGAAAAGTCTTTAAAGTTTGAATTTAAAATCCACAGAAAGTGTTTTTATAATTTTGTCACCTATTTTACTTATTGGTTAGTGGACAGAGTGACCCAAAACTCTATTTAAGGAACTTATAGTTCAAACTTCCATACATACAGACTAGTGCCTCATGCAATCTTCATGGGTGTCTAGGGTTCTGGCTCAAAAAGCCTATCTTTGCCTACTGTTGGAAAATTTTGATGAATCACACGAAAGATCTCTTCCTCCTAA
Source organism: Rana temporaria (assembly GCF_905171775.1). Lineage (NCBI taxonomy): Eukaryota > Metazoa > Chordata > Amphibia > Anura > Ranidae > Rana > Rana temporaria. The sequence continues at coordinate 2,667,547 of NC_053495.1, read as the reverse complement.
TGCCCTGTACACGATCGGTTCTTCCGATGAAAACGGTCCGACGGACCGTTTTCATCGGACGAACCGATCGTGTGTGGGCCCCATAATTTTTTTTTCCTGTCAGTGAAAAAAAATAGAACCTGTTTTAAAATGTTCTGATGGTTAAAAAACCGTTAGAAAAAAAACGATCGTCTGTGGGGAAATCCATCGGTCAAAAATCCACGCATGCTCAGAATCAAGTCGACGCATGCTCGGAAGCATTGAACTTCATTTTTCTCAGCAGGTCGTAGTGTTTTACGTCACCGCGTTCTGACACGAACAGATTTTTAACTGATGGTGTGTAGGCACGACTGATGAAAGTCAGCTTCATCGGATATCTGATGAAAAAATCCATCGGTCCTTTTTCGTCGGATGAACCAATCGTGTGTACGTGGCATAAGTGTTCTTTATTGAATAATCCATAATATATCTCCTCCCATGATGTCCCTGCCCAAATGAATCACCTTGCTTTAAAGCATTTAAAGCGAAGCTCCACCCTAAAGTGGAACTCCCGCTGATCGGAACCCTCCCCCCCTCCGGTTCACTTCCTGGTTCCCTCACCGAGGTTGGTGGGGGGGGCAGCAGAGTGACGAGCGATCGCTGGACTACCCCCGTATTATTAAAACGGGGGGATAGGGTTGGGACTTTGAATGAGGCATATGATAGACACGTCTACAGGCCTCCATCCCTGTAAATGGATAAAAAAGGGGGGAGAGTTGGGACTTTGAATGAGATGCGTTTTTAGCAATATGCGGTTAAATATATATATGGAATATAAAAAATGTTTCCATAATAGCTAGGCTCAAAGTTGCCACCCAAAAAAGCACTAAACCAAATAGATCTGTCAAACTGTATGTAATTAAAAACAGAGGTTTAGTTGTATGTATTTGCAAATACCTGTTTAAGCTGCAGGCCAAACGTCAAGGCCTCCACCGATCTACCAGGCATGTTTTGGTTCCACTCCTGTATTTTTTTTGTTATTCCAGTGCTCTTTTTTGCCAGACCAACTATAGGTAGCGTGGGTTTAGGTTACCACCTGCCCCCTATCTATTGATTAGCACGCCTGTGCTCCTTATTAGGAGGCTTTAAAATCATAGCTAGGACTGCAGTACACAGAGTGCCTTGACGTTTGGCCAGCAGCTTAAACAGGTATTTGCAAATACATGCAACTAAACCTCTGTTTTTAATTACATACAGTTAGACAGATCTATTTGGTTTCGTGCTTTTTTGGGTGGCAACTTTGAGCCTGGCTATCATGGAAATATTTTTTATATTCCATATATATATTTAATCGCATATTGCTAAAAACGCATCTCATTCAAAGTCCCAACTCTCACCCCCTTTTTATTGTGTCCTAATATTCAAAATCAGCAGCTGAAGTATTTGTAGCTGCTGGCTTTTAATATTTTTTTTTTTAGCGGACATCCGCTTTAACCGAATAAGCTTCATGAAACGCATTAAGTCATGGTGATCCTTGGGCAGGAACATCATGGAAGCAGATATGGATGGTTCAATAAAGAACACTTCGAAGAAAGATCTTTGGTGTGTGGTTCCTGTTTATCTACAGTACAGACCAAAAGTTTGGACACACCTTCTCATTCAAAGAGTTTTCTTTATTTTCATGACTATGAAAATTGTAGATTCACACTGAAGGCATCAAAACTATGAAGTAACACATGTGGAATTATACAGAACAAAAAAGTGTGAAACAACTGAAAATCTATTTCATATTCTAGGTTCTTTCACCTTTTGCATCAGACACATCTCTAGAACTGGTAAGAGGAGACTGTGTGAATCAGGCCTTCATGGTAGAATATCTGCTAGGAAACCACTGCTAAAGAAAGGCAACAAGCAGAAGAGACTTGTTTGGGCTAAATAACACAAGGGATGGACATTAGACCAGTGGAAATCTGTGCTTTGGTCTGATGAGTCCAAACTTGAGATCTTTGGTTCCAACTCCCGTGTCTTTGTGCGACGCAGAAAAGGTGAACGGATGGACTCTACATGCCTGGTTCCCACCGTGAAGCATGGAGGAGGAGGTGTGATGTGTGAGGGTGCTTTGCTGGTGACACTGTTGGGGATTTATTCAGAATTGAAGACATACTGAACCAGCATGGCTACCACAGCATCTTGCAGCGACATGCTATACCATCCATCAGGACAATGACCCCAAACACACCTCCAGGTTGTGTAAGGGCTATTTGACCAAGAAGGAGAGTGATGGGGTGCTGCGCCAGGTGACTACCTCTTGAAGCTCATCAAGAGAATGCCAAGAGTGTGCCAAGCAGTAATCAAAGCAAAAGGTGGCTACTTTGAAGAACCTAGAATATGAAATTTATTTTCAGTTGTTTCACACTTTTTTGTTATGTATAATTTCCACATGTGTTACTTCATAGTTTTCATGCCTTCAGTGTGATTCTACAATTTTCATAGTCATGAAAATAAAGAAAACTCTTTGAATGAGAAGGTGTGTCCAAACTTTTGGTCTGTACTGTATCTACAGTATTACTATAAAAGGAACACGGCTTTCCTTAATTTTGTAGTTGCCGATCAGCAACTTCATTGGATCACACAGTTGATAGTCAGTAAGGAAAGCTGTAACCCTTAGGCCTCATACACACGACCTGATCTATCCGCTGGAATTGATCCGCGGATCAGTTCCAGTGGACAAATCCGGTCGTCTGTACGGCCTAGCGGATATTTATCCGTGGAGATTCCTCGGGCCGGACCATTTCAAGCGGATAGAAATAGGAGAAATCTAGAGTCTAATAGACCCCAAATTTTTCAAAAAAGAGTACCTTTCATTACATATTTCTATTATAGGGGATATTTACATTCCTTGTGATATCAAAAAAAATGATAACAAAATAAATAAATGAAAGGGACAGTGTAAAAATAAAATAAAAAGCTAAATTAATAATAAAAAATAAATAAAGAACCCCTTTCCCACTGTTGAACGCAAATGTTGGTCTCATGTCATATGTAAACAACAATTGTGCCATGCATGTGAGGTATCACGGTGAATGTCAGATTGAGGGAAGAAATTCTAGCAGTAGACCTTCTCTGTAAATTTAAAGTGGTAACCTGTAAAGGCTTTTAAAAATGTATGTGGTTTGTCGCTGCTGCATGGTTGTGTGAAATTTTAAAGCATGTCGTGTTTGGTATCTATGCACTGGGCATAAGATCATCTTTTATATTTCCCCAATATAGTGCATTAAAATAAAAAAAAGTGTTTTTCCCCCACAAAAATTGCGTTTGAAAAATTGCTGCGCAAATATTGGGTGAAAAAAAATTGCAACACCGACCATCTTAATCTGTAGGACCTTTGCTTTTTAAAAAAAATATATAATGTTTGGGGGTTCAAAGTAATTTTCTAGCAAAAAAATATATTGTTTCATGTAAACAACAAGTGTCTGAAAGGGCTTTGTCTTCAAGGGGGCGTTGTGTGACATAAGCTTCTAATGTTGTGCATAAAATGCCAGGACAGTTCGAAACCCCCCCCCCCCCCCCAAATGACCCCTTTTTGGAAAGTAGACACAACAAGCTATTTGCTGATAGGAATGTTAAGCCCATGGAATATTTTATATTTTGTCACAAGTTTCAGGAGAATGAGACATTTTTACACAATATTTATTTTGTACACAAAGTTGTCACTAAATGATATATTGCTCACACAAAGTTGTCACTAAATTATATATTGCTCACACATGGCATGGTTATATGTGAAAATACACCCCAAAATACATTCTGCTGCTTCTCCTGAGTACGTAGATACCACACGTGTGAGACTTTTTCGAATGCCGTATCTAAACTAATCAAGCGTTACAAATTAATAATAATAAATAATAATAAAAACTTTTTATTAATATTATTATTCTTTTTTTTTTATTAATTCGTTCTGTTCCATTTATTTTGGATAATTCATAACTTCGGAAAACTTTGTATTTGTTACGTTCACTAACAGTCAAATTTGAAACGAAATTCCAATACCTATAATGTAATAGTAATTATTAGTTAGTTAGTTATTCTTTCACATTTTCAGATTTTCTTTCCTATTTTTGGATTTTTTAATTTTTTCATTTTACAAATTTATGAATGTACCGAATTGCGATTATAATGAATGACACAATAAATGAAAAAATAAATAAAAATGAAACGAAAACTAACAAATTTTTCGACCATGCACATGTCTAATATACAGTATATCCACACTTAAACCCTGTTCACACGATCTGTTTGTCCGATGAAAACAAACCAATGGATCGTTTTCATCGGACAAACCGATTGTGTGTGGCCCCCATCGGCTTGTTTTCCATCGGTGAAATTTTTTTTAATTTTTCCTATGGATAAAAAACGATAGAAAAAAACGATTGTCTGTGTGGAACTCCATCGGTCAAAAATCCACGCATGCTCAGAATCAAGTTGACGCATGTTTGGAAGCATTGAACTTCATTTTTCTCAGCACGTCGTTGTGTTTTACGTCACCGCGTTTTGGCACGGTCGGATTTTTGACTGATGGTGTGTAGGCAAGACTGATGAAAGTCAGCTTCATCGGATATCCGACGAAAAAATCCATCGGATTAGATTCCATCAGATATCAGATTGTGTGTACAGGGCTTTACAGTTTAGGTTTGAGGCCCCTGTACTTGGGATCAAAAGGGGGAAATAATTAACCACTTCCCGACCGCCCACTGTATATGTACGTCCTCTTTTTAAAGATGAATATCTCAGTAACGGCAGCAGCTGCTGCCACAACCGAGGTATCCATCTTTTCAGTGGGCGGTCCGGTAAACAATAACGGCGGTCTCCGCGGCGGATTCGCCGCGAGATCGCCGTTATCGGTGGCGGGAGAGGGCCCCCCCTCCAGCCGCTCTCCCGCGTCCTCCGCCGATTACCGGAGCCGTCGGTATCGGCGGAGGAGATCGGGTGCTGCTGCCCAGTGTGTGAGGACTCGAATGAGGGCAAGATGGCCCCCACCTGTCCTCATAGCTCTGCTGGGCGGAAGTGACGTCAAAACGTCAGTCCCGCCCAGCGTCTTAAAGAGACAATTTTTTTGTTGTCATTTTTTTAAATGACAAATTTTCCTTTTTTTTTTTTCTTGCATTTAAGTCTAAATATGAGATCTGAGGTATTTTTGACCCCAGATCTCATATATAAGAGGACCTGTCATGCTTTTTTCTATTACAAGGGATGTTTACATTCCTTGTAATAGGAATAAAAGTGATACATTTTTTTTTATTATTTCAGTGTAAAAAATTATAAAATCAATAATAATAAATAGGAAAACCCCAAAAAAATATTTTAAAGCGCCCCGTCCCGACGAGCTCGCGCGCAGAAGCGAACGCATACGCGAGTAGCGCCCGCATATGAAAACGGTGTTCAAACCACACAAGTGCGGTATCGCCGAGATCGTTAGAGCGGGAGCAATAATTCTAGCCCTAGACCTCCTCTGTATCTCAAAAAATGCAACCTAGAGAATTTTTTAAACGTCGCCTATCGAGATTTTTATGGGTAAAAGTTTGACGCCATGCCACGAGCGGGCGCAATTTTTAAGCGTGACATGTTGGGTATCATTTTACTCGGCATAACATTATCTTTCAGAATATATAATAAAATTAGGCCAAATTTATTGTTGTCTTATTTTTTAATTAAAAAAAGTGAATTTTTTCCAAAAAAAGTGCGCTTGTAAGACCGCTGCGCAAATACGGTGTGACAAAAAGTATTGCAATGACCGCCATTTTATTTTCTAGGGTGTTAGAAAAAAATATATATAATTTTTGGGGGTTTTAAGAAATTTTCTAGCAAAAAAAAATGTTTTAGTCTTGTAAACGCCGAATCTGAAAAACACCTTCTGTCCTTAGGTGGTTAAGTGAAAATTAAGGGAATAATATTATTTTATGCAAAATATATTGTTCAATATTAAATTTTTTTTTTTTTTTTTTTAATATTTCCATTTGCCAGCTTTGTGCTAGTTAAAGGCCTTAAGATGCGTTAAAATCTTTGTAAACAAATTATGGTTGTCAAAATAGTCATTTTGAGGATAACCAAATAGTATTGAAACTGCTACATTTGGTCTGTGGGTTACAATGACCTCTGGTCATGTAAGGGTAAGTACAACTAAGAGCTCCCGACATTACCTTACATTTTTATGAAAGGCATTACTGGAGTTTTTAGTGAATTGAAAATGGCAAAGAAATATAAAAAATTATATTTTCAGAATGATGCCCGGATTAACTTTAAGTGATAATAAGACCTCAGCAGTGCCTCCATGAGATCTTTGTTCCTCAGGCTGTAGATCAGAGGATTCAGCAATGGGGTAATGAGGGCAGATATGACTGTAAACAGTTTGTTTAAATTGACCATATCACTGGAGGAGGGAACAAAGTAAATAAAAATTAAAGAACCATAAAAGATGGAGACCACGGTGAGGTGTGATGTGCAGGTGGAGAAGGCTTTCCTCTTTCCAGTCTTGCTACGGATTCTGAGGATGGTCCTGAGAATATAGACATAGGGAATAAAGGTCATAAGAACGACTGCTAATGTAACACCAATACCCGCTATGAATAGGACCACTATGTTTATGAAGGGGTCAGTACATGTAATTTGAATCACATGTGGAAGGTCACAAAAGAAGTTGTGGATGGAAGATGTTCTGCAGAAGGACAACCTGAGCAAAAATAAAGTATGAACCAAAGAGGCAGAACATCCTCCGACCCAAACCAGAGAGGCCATACAAGCACAGACCCTCCAAGACATAATTAGTTTGTAATGTAGAGGGTGGCAGATGGCGATGTAGCGGTCGTAAGACATAGCCGAGAGCAAGAACGTTTCTGAGATAGCAAGGGAGATGTAGAAGAAGACTTGGGCTATACAGGCAGGAATGGATATTGATCGGCCTTTTGTGACCAAATCAAAGAGCATCCTTGGTGCTGTCACGGATGGATAGGACATGTCCAGAAATGCCAAGTTGGCAAGAAAAAAATACATTGGGTTGTGCAGATGGTAATCAGTGAGGACCAAGAAAAAAATAAGAAAGTTTGTGATAAGAGTCATCAGATAGATGAGAAGGAAGAACACAAAAAGTCCATTCATGGTCGGTGGATGGTCTGATAGACCCACAAGAGTAAGAGACGTAATCTCTGTTATATTCCTCATTTACTTATTTTTTTCCTTTGTTTAAATTTATCACTATAACACAGAAATTAAACTATGGATCTGAGGATTCAATAATTGGAAAACACGTACAGTGTGCCTACACATTCTGCTCAGATTTACATCTGTACATTTGTTCCAGCGAAGGATTTATTCTTATATAAAATGTTGGCGTTCCCTCATGACAGTCTGCTGTGTTGAAAGAACACAAAGCTGAACGTCTCATTATTGATCTCTAAAGATATCATTTATTACACCTTGGGAGCCCATTTTCTATAATTCAGAAAAGTCTTTAAAGTTTGAATTTAAAATCCACAGAAAGTGTTTTTATCATTTTGACACCTATTTTACTTATTGGTTAGTGGACAGAGTGACTTAAAACTCTATTTAAGGAACTTATAGTTCAAACTTCCACACATACAGACTAGTGCCTCATGCAATCTTCATGGGTGTCTAGGGTTCTGGCTCAAAAAGCCTATCTTTGCCTACTGTTGGAAAATTTTGATGAATCACACCAAAGATCTCTTCCTCCTAATGCCCTGTACACACGATCGGTTCTTCCGATGAAAACGGTCCGACGGACCGTTTTCATCGGACGAACCGATCGTGTGTGGGCCCCATAATTTTTTTTTCCTGTCAGTGAAAAAAAATAGAACCTGTTTTAAAATGTTCTGATGGTTAAAAAACTGTTAGAAAAAAAACGATCGTCTGTGGGGAAATCCATCGGTCAAAAATCCACGCATGCTCAGAATCAAGTCGACGCATGCTCGGAAGCATTGAACTTCATTTTTCTCAGCAGGTCGTAGTGTTTTACGTCACCGCGTTCTGACACGAACAGATTTTTAACTGATGGTGTGTAGGCACGACTGATGAAAGTCAGCTTCATCGGATATCTGATGAAAAAATCCATCGGTCCTTTTTCGTCGGATGAACCAATCGTGTGTACGTGGCATAAGTGTTCTTTATTGAATAATCCATAATATATCTCCTCCCATGATGTCCCTGCCCAAATGAATCACCTTGCTTTAAAGCATTTAAAGCGAAGCTCCACCCTAAAGTGGAACTCCCGCTGATCGGAACCCTCCCCCCCTCCGGTTCACTTCCTGGTTCCCTCACCGAGGTTGGCGGGGGGGGGGCAGCAGAGTGACGAGCGATCACTCGTCCTCTGTTGCGGACGGTGCTGGACTCCAGGACAGGTAAGTGTCCTAATATTAATAAAAAGGGGGGATAGGGTTGGGACTTTGAATGAGTCATATGATAGACACTTCCACAGGCCTCCATCCCTGTAAATGGATAAAAAAGGGGGGAGAGTTGGGACTTTGAATGAGATGCGTTTTTAGCAATATGCGGGTAAATATATATATGGAATATAATTTTTTTTCCATAATAGCCAGGCTCAAAGTTGCCAACCAAAAAATCACTAAACCAAATACATCTGTCTAACTGTATGTAATTAAAAACAGAGGTTTAGTTGCATGTATTTGCAAATACCTGTTTAACCACTTCCAGACCTGCGCACGACGATGTACGTCCTATTTTTAAAGATGGATATCTCGGTAACGGCAGCAGCTGCTGTCACAACCGAGGTATCCATCTTTAGTGTGCGCGGTCTGGAATCCGATAATGGTGGTCTCTGCGGCGGATTCACCGCGAGATCGCCGTTATCGGTGGCGGGAGAGGGGCCCCCCACCCTCCCGCCCCTCTCCCGCGCCTTCCGCCGCTTACCGGAGCCGTCGGTAGCGGCGGAGGCGATCGGATGCTGTCGGCTGGTGAGCGGGGACGAGACTGAAGGAAAAATCTCCTTCGCCCGTCCCCATAGCTCGGCTGGGCGGAAGTGACGTCAAAACGTCAGTCCCGCCCAGCCTCTTAAAGAGACAAATTTTTTTTTTGGTCATTTGAAAAAATGACATTTTTTATTTATTTTTTATTTTTTGCATTTAAGCCCAAATATGAGATCTGAGGTCTTTTTGACCCCAGATCTCATATTTAAGAGGACCTGTCATGCTTTTTTCTATTACAAGGGATGTTTACATTCCTTGTAATAGGAATAAAAGTGATCAAATTATAATTTTTTTTTTTCAGTGTAAAAAATAATAAAATAAATAAAAATAAATAAGAAAACAAAAAAAAAATGTTTTTAAAGTGCCCCGTCCCGACGAGCTCGCGCGCAGAAGCAAACGCATACGCGAGTAGCGCCCGCATATGAAAACGGTGTTCAAATCACACAAGTGAGGTATCGCCGCGATCGTTAGAGCGAGAGCAATAATTATAGCCCTAGAGCTACTCTGTAGCTCAAAAAATGCAATCTCTAGAATTTTTTAAACATCGCCTATCGAGATTTTTAAGGGTAAAAGTTTGACGCCATGCCACGAGCGGGCGCAATTTTTAAGCGTGACATGTTGGGTATCATTTTACTCGGCGTAACATTATCTTTCAAAATATATAAAAAAATTGGGCCAAATTTATTGTTGTCTTATTTTTTAATTCAAAAAAGTGAATTTTTTCCAAAAAAAGTGCGCTTGTAAGACCGCTGCGCAAATACGGTGTGACAAAAAGTATTGGAATGACCACTATTTTATTCTCTAGGGTGTTAGAAAAAAAAAATATATAATGTTTGGGGGTTTTAAGTAATTTTCTAGCAGAAAAAACTGTTTTAGTCTTGCAAACACCGAATCTGAAAAACACCTAAGGTCTGGAAGTGGTTAAGCTGCAGGCCAAACGTCAAGGCCTCCACCGATCTACCAGGCATGTTTTGGTTCCACTCTTGTTTTTTTTGTTATTTCAGTGCTCTTTTTTTGCCATACCAACTATAGTTAGGGGCGGGTTTAGGTTACCACCTGCCCCCTATCTATTGATTAGCACGCCTGTGCTCCTTATTAGGAGGCTTTAAAATCATAGCTAGGACTGCAGTACATGGAGTGCCTTGACGTTTGGCCAGCAGCTTAAACAGGTATTTGCAAATACATGCAACTAAACCTCTGTTTTTAATTACATACAGTTAGACAGATCTATTTGGTTTAGTGCTTTTTTGGTTGGCAACTTTGAGCCTGGCTATCATTTTTATATTCCATATATATATATAATCGCAAATTGCTAAAAACGCATCTCATTCAAAGTCCCAACTCTCCCCCCTATTTTATAGTGTCCTAATATTAAAAATCAGCAGCTGCAATATTTGTAGCTGCTGGCTTTTAATATTTTTTTTCTTTAGCGGACATCCTCTTTAACCAAATAAGCTTGATGAAACGCATTAAGTCATGGTGATCCTTGGGCAGGAACATCATGGAAGCAGATATGGGTGGTTCAATAAAGAACACTTCGAAGATCTTTATCTTTGGTGTGTGGTTCCTGTTTATCTATATATTACTATAAAAGGAACACGGCTTTCCTTAATTTTGTAGTTGCTATAACCCTTTGGCTTGAGCATGTAAAAAATTGTATAGGGTCACCAAAGTCTGAAAGGAAAGGCACAAGACACAGGTTCCTAAAAAAAAACACACACATCAGAGCATCAATCCTTACATTTGGGTTGCAGTTGACAATCTAAAGTGACGACGGCACCAACAAGCCTAAAATTGGAGGCACAAGTCACAGGGAGGTGACCAGAATGTTATGAATTTTATACGAGGTGTTTGTTAGATCTGGGTCTTTTATGATGCCAAATAAGTTTATCAATATGATGTATAGTGAATTTAGGAACATACAATGGTAGGGCATGCAAAAAATAATATTTTGGAAGGAAATACCGTATTTATCGGGGTATACCGCGTGCGGGCGTATAACGCGCACCCCAACCTTAGAAAGGTAGTTTAAGGAAAAAAAGAAAACTTAAATTTTTTCCCTGCGTCCATCGGCGGCCTTGTCCGGCGTCCGTCTGCGGCCTTGCGCGGGGTCCGTCCAGCCTTGTGAGTGTCTGTCTGCGGCTTCCTTGCGTGGGGTCCATCCAGCCTTGTGGGTGTCCGTCTGCGGCTTTGGAGGTGTCCGTCTGCGGCCTCCATCCAGGTGTCCGTCTCCGTCCAGCGTGTCCGTCTGCGAGTCCATCCGCACCTTGCCCGGGGTTGCAGTGGTGTTTGTTTTTGGATTTGGCGCAGAGAGGAACAGTATTTCCTGTGTGTTCGGCTTGTCTCGGCTTCTCCCGGCTCCTCTCGTGTGGCTGTGGGCGGAGCTGAGCGTGGCCGAGCCTAGCCGAGTGCGCAGTACACTCGGCTCGGCTCTAGGCTGCGGCGGGCGGAGCCGAGCGTGGCCGAGCCTAGCCGAGTGCGCAGTACACTCGGCTCAGCTCTAGGCTCACAGAGACAGCAGGGAACGGCGTTATATCGCGCACCCACGATTTCCCCCTGATTTTAAGGGGAAAAAAGTGCGCGGTATACGCCGATAAATACGGTACATCTTAACAGCTGTCATTATACACAAGAAAAATATAAGACAAGGTTCCCCTTGACCTGACTTTTTTTTACTGTTATTACATTTGAAGATTTTTGGGGCTTTGTCCTCCCCTCTTTTGCAATTTGTCTTTCATTTAGAATTTTTTACATATTCTGTTTTATTCTTTGTAATTTTCAAATGATGATAGTTTTCGTTCATTAACCACTTCAGCCCCGGAAGCCGGACTCGCGCATGCGCCATAGGGAACCGGGCAGTGAAGCCGGACCTTGCCTGTTTTTCAGATTTGGTGTTTACAAGATTAAAACTGTTTTTTTTTGCTAGAAAATTACTTAAAACCCCCAAACATTATATATATATATATATTTCTAACACCCTAGAGAATAAAATGGCGATCATTGCAATACTTTTTGTCACACCGTATTTGCGCAGCGGTCTTACAAGCGCACTTTTTTTGGAAAAAATTCACTTTTTTTAATGAAAAAATAAGACAACAGTAAAATTAGCACAATATTTTTATACGCCGAGTAAAATGATACCCAACATGTTACGCTTCAAAATTGCGCCCACTCGTGGAATGGCGTCAAACTTTTACCCTTAAAAATCTCCATGGGCGATGTTTAAAAAATTCTACAGGTTGCATATTTTGAGTTACAGAGGAGGTTTAGAGCTAGAATTATTGCTTTCGCTCTAATGATTGCGGTGATACCTCACTTGTGTGGTTTGAACACCGTTTTCATATGTGGGCGCTACTCACGTATGTGTTCGCTTCTGTGCGCGAGCTCGTCGGCACGGGGCGCTTTAAAATTTTTTTTTTGTTTTCTTATTTATTTTTATTTATTTTATACATTTTACACTAAAAAATGGGTCATTTGCTTTCCTATTACAAGGAATGTAAACATCCCTTGTAATAGAAAACATCCCTTGTAATAGAAAAAAGCATGACAGGTCCTCTTAAATATGAGATCTTGGGTCAAAAAGACCTCAGATCCCATATTTAGACTAAAATGCAAAAAATAAATAAAAAATTTGTCATTTGAAAAAATTACAACAAGAAAATGTCCCTTTAAGCCTTGTACACACGATCAGTCCATCCGATGAGAACGGTCTGATGGACCGTTGTCATCGGTTAACCAATGAAGCTGACTGATGGTTCATCGTGCCTACACACCATCGGTTAAAAAAACGATCGTGTCAGAACGCGGTGACGTAAAACACAACAACGTGCTGAAAAAAACGAAGCTCAATGCTTCCAAGCATGCGTCGACTTGATTCTGAGCATGCGTGGATTTTTGACCGATTGTTGTGCCTGCTAACGATCGTTTTTTTTCCCATTGGTTAGGTATCCATCGGTTAAATTTAAAACAAGATTGCTTTTTTTTTAACCTATGGATAAATAACCGATGGGGCCTACACACGATCGGTTTGGTCCGATGAAAAGGGTCCATCAGACCGTTCTCATCAGTTTGACCGATCGTGTGTACACGGCATAAGTGATACATTTCAGATTTTTTTTAGTCCGCGCCGCCCAGGGCTGTCAGCTTCTCCATGCCATCGGCAGCGTCTGCATCACATGGTGGACAATTATTTGGGGGCAAAAACAGAGATGAAGAGCTTTCCAGTCGACGATCCACTGGCTTACTGGGTCATGAAAACAGACCATTGGCCAGAACTTGCCCAGTATGCAATTGAGCTGCTGGGCTGTCCTGCATTTAATGGGGCAGATCCACGTAGAATGGTGCATTAATCCGCCGGGCGTAGCGTATCTAAGATACACTACGCAGCGGTAACTTATTTTTTTTCCGAATCCTCAAAGAATTTGCGCCGTAAGTTACGGCGGCGTAGTGTATCTTTGGCGGCGTAAGGGCGGGGAATTCAAATGGATGTGATGGGGGAGTGTTTTATGTAAATACGTTGTGACCCGATGTAAACAACGTTTTTTTTTAACGGCGCATGCGCCGTCCGTGGAGGTATCCCAGTGCGCATGCTCGAAAATAAATCGGAACAAGCCAATGCTTACGACGGTGATGTCATTCTACGCAAATCCGTATTCGCGAACGACTTACGCAAACAACGTAAAAAATTCAAAATTCGACGCGGGAACGACGGCCATACTTAACATTGATTACGCCTCATAATAACAGCTTTAACTATACGCCGGAAAAAGCTGAACGCAAACGACGTAAAAAAATGCGCCGGACGTACGTTCGTGGATCGGCGTAACTAGCTAATTTGCATACTCGGCACGGAATTCGACGGAAACCCCACCTAGCGGCCGGCGGAAAAAATGCATCTATGATCCGACAGCGTACTAAGACGTACACCTGTCGGATTGATCCGAGATGCAGTCGTATCTTGTGATGTAGATACAAAACAAAGATACAAAGCGGGAAATTTAAAATTACGCGGCGTATCAATAGATATATATTGATACGCTGGCGTAATTCTTTTGTGGATCTGCCCCATGGTTTTTTCTGAACGGCATTCAGTGCTGCTGGATATTTTATTACTGATAATAGAATGTATCTGTCCACAGACTCCGTAGACCGTCTGACATTTATCAAAATGAATTAGTCCTGGATTACCAGCAGCTATGAACCTCTGATGCCGATGTCACCGATTAAGTGTTTTTGGGATGTGAAATCTCTGCAGGACTTCTAGGCTGTCTAGTGTTGTGGGTGTTGATTTCACCTGGAGGAATGTTTGTTGGTGTAGGTTTCATGGGCACAATAAACATCCAAGAACCAATTTTTCCGCACGTGTTTGACAAGTGTATATCAGTGCAATTTTTGACAAAAAGGAATATTCTAGCTTTCATCAAGTGTACCTCAATAGGGTTACTGTGTGAAGGCACCACCGACACCCAAAGCCCAATTTTTCCATACCCATTACTTCTATCCAAAGTCTGTGGAAAAAACACCAGAATTTATCCCAAAAATCTCTAATCTTGTTCCCCATGCACTACATTGTGGTCTCATCATACAGACTGGCTCCCCAAGCCGTTGCTTACAAAATAAAGAATGCTTGCAGGGAGAATTGTATTATTACATTTTTTGGCTTTATATGTGCAATTATTGCTACAGCAGCTTCTATACACAGTACAGATGTGCCACTTTACAAGTGGACTAAGAAGACCCCCCCAGGCACTAAATTGAAATAATTTTTTAATTTTTTTTGCTTTCACTTTAAGAATCAATAAATCACTGCTCATTTAAAAATGTTTTTTTTTTACAAATTTGTTTTTCATTTTCCATTGTTACATGTCCCCCAGGGCAGTTCCTGGACCCCCATAACCATTGTGTGCCCAATTACTTACATATAAGCCTTCAAAATGGGTACTTTTTACAGTTCGGGTCCCATAGACTTTAATGGGGTTCGTTATTGGGTTCTGAACATTCGCGATGTTCGAAAGTTCTGGTGCAAACCGGAAAAAGGGGTCTATGTAACTCTATTTCTCTTACCTGACTTTTACCGTACCTTGCCTGTTGGTCATTTATATCAAGGACACCATACATATAATGTCATTTATTGCAATAGCTCACCTGTCCAGCATTTAATAAAACTTATGTAAAAGAATAAGTAAAATGATACAAAAAGAGTAAAATATAGTAAATGAATTAAAAATTTAAAGGATATCCTCCCCACTTAGGCCCCGTACACACGACCGGATCGATCCGCTGGGATTGATCCGCGGATCAGTTCCAGCAGATAGATCCAGCCGACGGATTCCCAGCGGATAAAAATGTCTTAGCATGCTAAGAAATCTATCCGCTGGAATCCAGTCCAGCGGACTGATCCGGTCGTCTGTACAGACTCACCGGGTCAGTCCGTCTGCTCCCATCCCTCGCATGCGTCGTAATGATTCGACGCATGCGTGGAAGTATTTACCTTCCAGGGTCGCGCACGTCGCCGCGTCATCGTCGCGACGACGGCGCGGCCACGTCACCGCGGATGTATTCCGCGGGTATTTCGATCTGATGGTGTGTACAGCCATCAGATCCAAATCCGCCAGCGGACCGTTTCCAGCGGATATCCTCTCGTGTGTACAAGGCCTTACACACACACAGTACATACGAAGTCAGGACGCATGTACGTACATAAACTCCAGATACACATCCCTGCACACACCAGAGATTGAATAATAATTTATATTATTATAATAATTTTGGAGCTATTATTTTAGTTTAGGTCTGACATGATAGGCTGTAAAGCCCTGTACACACGATCAGATATCTGATGGAATCTAATCCGATGGATTTTTTCGTCGGACATCCGATGAAGCTGACTTTTATCAGTCTTGCCTACATACCATCGGTCAAAAATCCGGTCGTGTCCAACGTGGTGACGTAAAACACTACGACGTGCTGAGAAAAATGAAGTTCAATGCTTCCGAGCATGCGTTTGACTTTGAGCACGCATGGATTTTTGACCGATGGACTTCCACACAGACGATCGTTTTTTTCTATCGGTTTTTTATCCATAGGAAAAATTTAAAACATGTTCTATTTTTTTTCACCGATGGAAAACAAACCAATGGGGCCCACACACGATCGGTTTGTCCGATGAAAACGGTCCATCGGTCTGTTTTCATCAGACAAACCGATCGTGTGTACAGGGCTTAACAGTTTTTAATACATGGCCTGTTTGTTAAATGACACATATTTGGGGACCCTGTAGTTGGGATAAAAAGGAGAAAATAAGTTATTCAAAATATTGGGAAAATATGTTGCTCATTAATCAAACTAAAACAAATTCTTTCACATTTTTGTCCATTTGTGAGCTTTTAAAACACTGAGCTGGGTATTTATAAAAGCTTCATGCTGCTTAAAGGCCTTAAAAATATATGTAAAACAATTGTAAGAAAAACTGTCACAGAGTTATTTTAGGTTAACCAAAATATACTAAAACTGCTAAATTTGGTCTGTGGGTTTGCAATGACTCCTAGCCGTGCAAGTATATGTACAACCATGAGCTCCTGATATGTTTACATTTTATGAAGGATAATACTGACATTTTTATTCATTATTCAATCTAAAATTACATTTTTTTCCATTTGTCAGACTCGTGCCAGTTAAATGCCTTATAGGTGCGAAAAAATATTTGTAAAAAAAATTACAGTAGGCAAAATAGTCATTTTGAGGATAACCAAAGCTGGAACTGCTACATTTGCTCTTTGGGTTACAATGACCCATGGTCGTGCAATGGTAAACAGGGCCTTGTCTATAAAAGTGAAGGTACATTTTCCCTTTTTCTGCCTAAGGCGCCTTATGCTGGTGCCGGCCCTGAGGGTAAGTAAAGCTATGAGTACCTGATATGTTAACATTTTTCAGAGGACATTACTGAATTTTAGTCAACTGAAAATGGTGAAGGAGTAAAAAAGTGTCAATGTTCACAATGATATTTTCATCATGATGCCTGGAATAACTTTAAGCGATAATAAGACCTCATAAGGGCCTCCATAAGGTCCTTGTTCCTCAGGCTGTAGATCAGAGGATTCAGCAATGGGTTAATGAGGGAAGATATGACTGTAAACAGTATGTTTAAATTGACCATATCACTGGAGGCGGGAACCAAGTAAAGAAATATGAAGGAGCCATAAAAGATGAAGACCACGGTGAGGTGGGATGTGCAGGTGGAGAAGGCTTTCCTCTTTCCAGTCTTGCTACGGATTCTAAGGATGGTCCTGAAGATATAGACATAGGAAAGAAAGGTCAGAAGAAAGACTCCGAATCCAGCACTAGCACCTGTTGAGAATACGACCACCATGTTTATGAAGGGATCAGTACATGAAATTTGATATAAGTGTGGAAGGTCGCAAAAGAAGTTGTGGATGGAAGATGTTCCACAGAAAGACAACCTAAACATAAATAAAGTATGAACCAAAGAGAGAGAACATCCTACAACCCAGACCAGAGAGGCCATTCGTATACAGACCGTCCAAGACATCATTAGTTTGTAATGTAGAGGGTGGCAGATGGCAATGTAACGGTCGTAGGACATAGCCGAGAGCAAGAAAACTTCTGACCAAACAAAAGAGACATAGAAAAAGACTTGGGCAATACAGGCAGGAACGGATATTGATCGGCATTTTGTGACCAAATCAAAGAGCATCCTTGGTGCCGTCACTGATGAATAGGACATGTCCAGAAATGCCAAGTTGGCAAGAAAAAAATACATTGGGTTGTGCAGATTGTAGTCAGTGAGGACCAAGAAAAATATAAGAAGGTTTGTGATAAGAGTCATCAGATAGATGAGAAGGAAGAACACAAAAAGTCCATTCATGGTCAGTGGATGGTCTGATAGACCCACAAGAGTAAAAGACGTAATCTCTGTCAGATTCATCATTTATTCTTTTTTTTATTATTTATTGTTTAAATCTCTCACTGTAAAACAGTATTAAATGTAAGGATCTGAGGATTTAATATTTGGGAAGCATGTACGTTGTGCCGGAAAATTACACTCAGGTGTACATGTAGACATTTGTACCAATGATAATTTGCGAATGATTTATTCTTATATAAGATGTTGACTTTCCCTCTGGACAGGCTGCTGTTTTGTAAGAAAGGTAAAAAGATCTCCTAAGATGTAATTTATAACACCTTGGGAGCCCCTTTTCTTTAATTGAGTACAGCCTTTAAAATTTGAATTTAAGATTCACTGAAAGTGTTTTTATAATTTTGTTGTCTATTTTAAGTATTGGTTAGTGGACAGAGTGATCTCAAACGCTATAAAAGGAACTTAGGGTTAAAACTTCCAGAACCACCTCCAGACTAGAACCTTGAGCAATTTCAGTGGGTGTCTAGGGTTCTGGCTCAAAAAGCCCATCTCTGCTTACTATTGGAGAATGTAGATGAGTAGGAGCCGCACACCAAAGATCTCGTCCGTCTAAGTGTTCTTCATTGAGCCATCCATAAAATATCTCCTTCCATGAGGTCATTGATCAATGATCACCTTCACTCAACACATTTTACTGAAACGGCTTGATCGAGCTGCTTCGGTGAAACTCGATAAGTCATGGTGATGGTTGGGCATCATGGAAGCAGCTATATTATGGATGGATCAACAAAGAACACTTAGAAGAGATCTTTGGTTCTTCTATACATTACTATGAAAGGAACACTGCTTAGCTACCATAATTTCGTACTTACATTTTTCAAAAGCTGACGATTAAAAACGTCCATGGATTACACAGTTGATAGTTGGTAAGGGAAGCTAAAACCCTAAGGCCTCAGTCTCATCTGAGCTATTTTCAGGTTGAAAATCACACAGCTATGAAGCTGAAGAATGCCCAACAAGCCATATCTCATTAATTTCAATGGCCCCTGTTCACATATGTATGAGCATTCTGTCACCTGAAGAAAAACGCCTGATCCAAAAAATACATGAGTTTATTTTTGGCAGATTGCATGCATTTTTGGCCCCATAGAAATGTCTGAAAACATGTGATTTGAGTGTGTTACAAGTGTTTTGTAGCTCTTTTTCTGCTCAAACAGCAACTCTCCACCCTAATTAGATGTGCAGAACAGAAAAAATAGTTTCTTTGTTTCGTTTTCCTAAAATGTTGTTTTGTTTCTTAATTTTCGAAGGAATTACAATTTTTACGTATGATTGGAATCCGAATCGATCGAAAAATGATTGACCGATTCAAATTCTGTGTGAAGAGTATATAGTTGCTAAGCAGCGGGCCAAGAAGCCGATGGCCGCATCCTTAACAACCAATGAGTCATCAGCTGTCAGTGGGCTTTCCCACTGAAAGCTGAATAAAAAAAAGAATGGCGGCATTAAAAATAAATGGAAAAAACAGCATGGGGTCCCCCCCAAAAATTCAAAGCAGACCCTTATCTGAGCATGCAGCCCGGCAGGCCAGGAAAGGGGGGACGAGCAAAGACCCCCCTCCAGAACATACCAGGCCACATGCCCTCAACTTGGGGGGTGGTTTGGGATGCTCTGCTCCCCACCCCAAAGCACCTTGTCACCTTGTTGATGGAGACAAGGACCTCTGCCCCTCAACCCTGGACTGTGGTCGTGGGGGTCTACCAGCAGGGGGCTTATCAGAATCTGGAAGCCCCTTTAAAAAAGGGCCCCAGATCCCACCCCCCACACATTCACCAAAAAAGTGTAAAAAAAGTGAATAAAGACACAACAAGAGTTTTTGACAATTCCTTTATTAAAAAATAAAAAACAATGTCTCCCGATGTGGATCCATCATCATTCACAACATCCGTCACCACCACCGGACACGAAAAAAAAACTCCGCTCATAACAAAGGCTAACCGCCGACAGCCCGCTTCTTCATCTGACATTTCTTAAAGCGGAGGTTCACCCATGGAGAACACATTTTCCCCTTAGATTAATGCTCGTTTTCTCTAGGGGAATCGGCTAGTTGTTTTAAAATATGATCCGTACTTACCGTTTACGAGATGCATCTTCTCCGCCGCTTCCGGGTATGGGCTGCGGGACTGGGCGTTCCTTCTTGATTGACAGTCTTCCCGAGAGGCTTCCGACGGTCGCATCCATCGCGTCACGATTTTCCGAAAGAAGCCGAACGTCGGTGCGCAGGCGCAGTATAGAGCCACACCGACGTTCGGCTTCTTTCGGCTACTAGTGACGCGATAGATGCGACCGTCGGAAGCCTCTCGGAAGACTGTCAATCAAGAAGGAACGCCCGCTCCCGAAGACCCATACCCGGAAGCGGCGGAGAAGATGCATCTCGAAAACGGGTAAGTACGGGTCATATTTTAAAACAAATAGCCGATTCCCCTAGACAAAACAAGCATCCAGCTATGGGGAAAAGAGGAAAAAAAACACAAATGGGTGAACTCCCGCTTTAAATAGCTAAAGGGCGGAGTCACCTGATGATGTCATGTCTGCTGTAAATTTTGCTGAAGCCCAGAGCCCCTGAACAGCAGTAAATGTTTAGACTGAAGCCATGAAGAATAATTATTCCTTTGACTAAAAGCTGGTGCGAACGAGGGATCACCTAAATAGGATGTCAAAGGTGAGATAGGAGAGGCTGGGTCATACTTCTTGTGGTACTTCTAGCAAAGGCGAAGGGAGTGGGGAATCATTTCATTAAACAACCTCATGCCGCGTACACGCCATCGTTTTTCCTGACGTTCAAAAAGCCATCGTTTTTCACAATGTGATTCCTCTCCAGCATGACTTGCATATACACGTTCATCCAAAAAAACGACCAAATCGCGGTAACGTACAACACGTACGATGGAACTATAAAGGGGAAGTTTCTTTCAAATGGTGCCACCCTTTGGGCTGCTTTTGCTGATTTTGTGTTAGTAAAAGTTTGGTGAGTGGCGATTCACGCTTTTCAATCTTCGTGCTTTTCAGTCCGTTAAAGCGTGACGAATGTGCTATCTCCATTACGAACGCTAGTTTTACCAGAACGAGCCCTCCCATCTCATACTTGATTCTGAGCAGTGAGCATGAGTGTTTTTTCCCCTCGGAAACGCATACACACGACCGTTTTTCGTAACAAGAAAAAGACTGACGGCAAACACAACGAGAAAAAAGAGAGCTGGTTTCAATTTTTTTTGCGGGCAGTTTTTTTCGTTGAGAAAACTGCTGGGGAGCCCACACACGACCAGTTTTCTCCACCAATATAAAAAATGGCAGTTTTCTCGTCGTGAAAAACGGTCGTGTGTACAAGGCATCAGAAGTCCTCAAAATGCACCGATTTGACCCAAAATAGAAATAATACAGTAATCTTGAAGAAGACTCAAAATGCAAGCATTTGATGTTAGGTGTGAGGATATGTCATTCAGCCAGTTGGGCTAATCTAGCTTCCAGATAATAATATCTGAAATTCGGGAGGCCTAGGCCACCAGAATGGTATAAGAACTGCTTGTTGAATTGGGGTATTTTATGAAGAATGTGATCGATAGTGAATTAAAAGGTAAATAGCTTCACTCCAGCAAAACGAGTATCAGTCACGCGAGGGTTTTACCCACATAAAGAAAAGTTAATTCAAGCCCAGGGCCGTTTTAAGGGATTTGGGGGCCCCAAGCAAGAAGCGGGGGAAGGGGTGTTGCTGAGTTTCAAGTTGAGTAGCGGGGGGGGGGGGGTAAGTTGACAAGTGTAAAAAAATATTCTGCTATAAACAAGATAAGCGGGGGGGGATGCTGCTGCCGAACGTCGGCTAGTACTTCTTCTGACTGCCTCCCCCCATGTTCTTTTTAACCCCCCCACCCCTCCCTACCGCATACCGCTGCATACAGCTGCTGCCCCCCTCCCTACCGCATACCGCCACATACAGCTGCTGCCCCCTCCCTACCGCATACCGCTGCATACATCTGCTGCCCCCCTCCCTACAGCGTACCGAGGCATACAGCTGCTGCCCCCCCTCCCTACTGCATACCGCCGCATACAGCTGCTGCTGCCGAACGTCAGCTAGTACTTCTTCTGACTGCCTCCCCGGCTCCCACCATGTTCTTTTTACCCCCCCCTTACCGCATACCACGCTGCAGGAGATTCAGTTTGCTGTTCCCAGCCGGACTAAAAAGGAAGTGAGCACTGAGTGTGTGCACTTCCTGTCAGTCTGGCCGGGAACAGCAAACTGAATATCCTGTACCACGCGGTTACGGTTCCCGGCCGGACTGCAGGAGGAATTAGGAAAGGAGCTCGGCCACGCTACAGGCTGCAGCATTTATAGGAAGCGGTGGTGCGGCGGCGGCGGCGCTATGCTGGGGCCCCAGGCCAGCTCGGGGCCCCAAGCAGTTGCTTGTTTTGCCTGTCCTGTTCCGACGGGCCTGTCCAAGCCCTTCTCAGCAGCTTCCAGCAGACATGCAGCCCTTCAGACACTTCGGTATCCTCTCAAAACTGCTAGTACTCCACTCCTCTAGGAGCTTCCTGTCTTTAACTATTTGCTGACCAGCTGCCTTCATTATAGGGCGGCAGGTTGGCTCACGTGTGTGAATCACCATAGCTGGACTCGATGTCCTCCGGTGACCTGCAATCGCCTAGTACAGAGGCGATTTGTAAACAAGGCAAATCCCCGTTCTGACAGATGACATGACAGAGATCTACTGTTCCCAGTCATCGGAAACAGTGATCTCTGTCATGTCCCTGGCAGCCCACCCCCCCTTTACAGTTAGAACACACCCAGGGAACGCATTTAACCCCTTGATTGCCCCCTAGTTTTAACCTCTTCCTTGCCAGTGACATTTTTACATTGATCAATGCATTTTCATAGCACTGATCAATGTAATAATGTCACTGGTACCCAAAAAGTGTCACTTAGAGTCCTCCGCAATGTCGCAGTCCCGCTAAAAATTGCAGATTGCTGCCATTACTAGTAGAAACACTAAAAATAAATAAAAGTCCCTTAAGCTTTCCCATAGTTTGTAGACCTGATAACTTTTGCGCAAACCAATCAATATACGCCTATTGCGATTTTTTTTAACCATAAATATGTAAAAGAATACATATCGGACTAAACTGATGAAGAAATTTGTTTTTTATATATTTTTTGGGATATGTATTATAGCAAAAAGTAAATTTTTTTATTTTTTTTAAAATTGTCACTCTTTGTTGGTTTATAGCGCAACAAATTAAAACCGCAGAGGTGATCAAATACCGCCAAAAGAAATCTCTATATGTGGGAAAAAATTATGAAAATTTTGATTGGATAGAACGTCGCATGACCGCGCAATTGTCAGTTAAAGTAACTCAGTGCCGAATCGCAAAAAATGGCCTGGCCATTAAGGCAAATCCTTCCGACCCTTAAGTGGTTATATGATATTTCCCGGAGATAGGCTTAAAGTATAACTAAAGGTAAAACTTTTTTAGGGATTGGAACGTCTGTCAGTTTTTATTACTGTCCCCCCTGTTAAGGAGATTGACCCTATTTTTTTGTCCCGTTTACCATCATCGGTAAAAAAAAAATCCCAATTTTTGGGTTGTCCCCAGAAAAGTAATAGAGGAGAAATCTTCTAATGGGGACACTAGTTCTGGTGACCTGGGGGTCCCCAAGGAATTCCCATAATTTGCATGGTTTTCCTCGTAATTCCTGTTTGCCTAATGGACAGAAAGTGAAGGTGAATCTCCACAATGGGACACAGATGGCGAAAAAAAATCAAACAGGGGTTATAACCCTTCCTTGCTCTATCAAAAAGTCCCGGCAGACCCTCTGATTGGACACAAAAAATACATTTATTTAGTTACTCCAGAAATTCATTTTTATTTATTTAGTTTTTCGTTAGAAATTGCATTAGTCCGAAAATCCGAATTAAGGGGGCATTCCACGGCGCTTTTTTGCTGCAAATGCCCCATAATGTTCGGTATTCACCGAACGGGCAAACACCCGATGTTTGAGTCGAACTTACGCTCGTCTCGAACATCGGGCTCATCCCTACTGGTGAACCCACAATAGGGAAAAAACTTTTCAGTGAAAGGGATTTTAAAAAGACACGCGGCCACTCACTAAAATTAGAAGAGAAGCAGTTTAACTTTATACTGCCTAGATGGTTCTTTACTGTAAGAGCGGTAAGGGTGTGGAATTCTCTTCCACAAGCAGTGGTCTCAGTGATGATTTAAAAAAATTATTTGATGGGTATCTTAACGATCACAACATACAGATGTATACATTATACTATTAACATACAGTAAATGCACACACACAGGTTTAACTAGATGGACTTGTGTCTTTTTTCAACCTCGCCTACTATGTGACTATGTAATATATTGGCCATTTCCTATTCAGTCATACAGCACTGACATATGTATCAACACTTACACATATCTCCCTGAGGTCCCTGTATTAAAAATAAAAAAGAGATTTTTTTAATGAAAATATGAATTATTATTATTATTATTATTATTATTATACAGGATTAATACAGTGCCAACAGTTTGCACAGTGCTTTACAACATGAGGGCAGACAGTACAATTTCTAATACAATTTAATACCGGAGGAATCAGAGGGCCTTATTCATTAGAGCTGATAATACAAAAGGTAACATTGGGAGCAATATTATTTTATGCAAAAAAATGTTGCTCATTAATCAAACTAAAGCTACATTTTTTTCATACTTTTTTCCTTTGTCAGCTTTGTGCCAGTTAAACACATTAAAGATGCATTAAACTCTTTGTAAAAAGAATCATGGTAGGCAAAATAGTAATTTTGAGGATAAACAAAGGAAACTACTACATTTGGTTTGCGGGTTACAATGACTCCTGGTCATGCAAGGGTATGTAAATCTACAAGCACCTGACATTTTATACATTTCATTACTGACATTTTTAGTCAGCTGAAAATGGCACAGACATACAAAAAGTGTCATGATGACACAGTGTCACAAAGTTCACAATGATATTTTCAGAATGATGCCTGGAATAACTTTAAGTGATAATAAGACCTCAGCAGTGCCTCCATGAGATCTTTGTTCCTCAGGCTGTAGATCAGAGGATTCAGCAATGGGTTAATCAGGGCAGATGTGACTGAAAACAGTTTGTATAAATTGAACATATTAATGGAAGATGGAACCAAGTAAATAAAAATTATGGAGCCATAAAATATGAATACCACGGTGAGGTGTGAGGTGCAGGTGGAGAAGGCTTTCCTCTTTCCAGTCTTGCTACGGATTCTGAGGATGGTCCTGAGAATATAGACATAGGGAAGGAAGGTCATAAGAACGACTCCTAATCCAAAACCACCGCCTGCTACAAATACGACCACCATGTTTATGAAGGTGTCAGTACATGTGATTTGATATAAGTGTGGAAGGTCACAGAAGAAGCTGTGGATGGAAGATGTTCTGCAAAAGGACAACCTGAGCAAAAATAAAGTATGAACCAAAGATACAGACCATCCTACAACCCAGACCAGGGAGGCCATACGAGTACAGACCCTCCAAGACATAATTAGTGTGTAATGTAGGGGGTGACAGATGGCAATGTAGCGGTCGTAGGACATAGCCGAGAGCAAGAGCGTTTCTGAGATAGCAAGGGAGATGTAGAAAAAGACTTGGGCTATACAGGCAGGAATGGATATTGATCGGCTTTTTGTGACCAAATCAAAGAGCATCCTTGGTGCCGTCACTGATGAATAGGACATGTCCAGAAATGCCAAGTTGGCAAGAAAAAAATACATTGGGTTGTGCAGATTGTAGTCAGTGAGGACCAAGAAAAAAATAAGAAGGTTTGTGATAAGAGTCATCAGATAGATGAGAAGGAAGAACACAAAAAGTCCATTCATGGTCAGTGGATGGTCTGATAGACCCACAAGAGTGAAAGACGTAATCTCTGTCACATTTTTCATATTATTCTTTTTTTTATTGCTTACATTTCTCACTGTAGAACAGAATTAAATTTATGTATCTAAGGATTTAATAACTGGAAAACATGTACGTTGTGCCTGTACAGTACACTCAGGTGTACATGTAGGCATTTGTACCGGCAAATGATTTATTCTTATATAAGATGTTGGCGTTCCCTCACGACAGTCTGCTGTTTTGTAAGAAAGGTAAAAAGGTCTCCTAAGATTTAATATGTAACACAGTCTTTAAAATTTGAATTTAAACTCCACTGAAAGTGTTTTTATCATTTTGTAATACATTTTAAATATTGGCTAGTGGACAGAGTGATCTATAACAATATAAAAGGAAACCTGTTTGAACTTCCATACATACAGCACCCTTTTTCCTTCTAAGGCCCCGTACACACGACCGGATCTGTCCACTGGGATTTATCCGCGGATCAGTTCCAGCAGACAAATCCGGTCATGTGTACGGCCTAGCGGACATTTTTCGGCGGACATTTGTCCAGCCGACCGGTTTTCAAGCGGATAAATATTTCTTAGCATGCTAAGAAATCTATCCACTGGAAACCTGTCCTTCGGACTTATCCGGTCGTCTGTACAGACTCACCGGATAAGTCCGTCCGATCCCCATCCCTCGCATGCGTCGAAATGATTTGACGCATGCGTGGAAGTATCTACCTTCCAGGGTCGCGCACGTCGCCGCGTCGTCGTCGCGGCGACGGCGCGGCCATGTCACCGCGGATGTTTTCCGCAGGGATTTTGATTTGATGGTGTGTACAGCCATCAGATCAAAATCCGCCAGCGGACATATCCGATGGAAACGGCTGGCGGACCATTTTCATCGGATATCTGCCCGTGTGTACAGGGCCTAAGTGCTTTTTATGGAACCATCCATAATATATCTATTTCGATGATGTCATTGCTCAATGATCACCTTCGCTTTACACATTTAACCGAAACGGCTTGATCAAGCTGTTTTGGTGAAACTCCTTAAGTCATGGTGATGGTTGGGCATCATGGAAGCAGCTATATTATGGATGGTTCAACAAAGAACACTGAGGCCGCGTACACGCGGCCAGACAAAACCGATGAGAATGGACCGAGGTTCAGTTTCATCAGTCCAAACCGACCGTGTGTATAGCCCATCAGTCTGTTTTCCTTCGGTCCAAATATTTAAAACATGCTTCAAAACGGAACCGATGGACCGATGCCCGATCGGTTTAAACCGATGGTTAGTACAGAAAAGCATCGGTTCAAAACCCGCGCATGCTCAGAATCAAGTCGACGCATGCTTGGAAGCATTGAACTTCATTTTATTCAGCACGTCGTGTGTTTGACGTCACCGCGTTCTGACCCGGTCGGTTTTTGGAACGATGGTGTCCCTCACGACAGTCTGCTGTTTTGTAAGAAAGGTAAAAAGGTCTCCTAAGATTTAATATGTAACACCTTGAGAGCCCCTTTTCTATAACTGAGAACAGTCTTTAAAATTTGAATTTAAACTCCACTGAAAGTGTTTTTATCATTTTGTAATACATTTTAAATATTGGCTAGTGGACAGAGTGATCTATAACAATATAAAAGGAACTTATAGTTCAAACTTCCATACATACAGCACCCTTCCAGACTAGAACCTTGTGCAATCTCAGGGGTTATCTAGGGATCTGGCTTAAAAAGCCCATCTCTGCTCAATATTGAACAATTTAGATGAGTAGGAGCCGCACATCAAACACGCTGCTGTCACACTCATCCACAGAATAGGCGCGGTTTGAAAGTGGTTAAAACTTTGTTAGTGAATATTTTTACACATATATAATTAAAAAAAGTGCAAAAAAATAAATGTATTTCATTGTAAATAACTTTTCAATGCTTTGTACCATAAAGGCAGGAGATAAATCCGAGAAGCAAGCCATGGTCAGGGGGTTGGAGAGAGTAGGGTAGTCCGGGATTCAAGCCAAAGGTCAAGGATAGGAGAAAGCAACAGTCCGGGAAACGTAGCCAAGGGTCAGGTAATCAGGAACAAGGTAGCAGGTTTTCAGCAGAAATACACTCAGATGCTGTGACAAGCCAGCAACCTGACAGGAGGAAGAGGGCAGTTTAAATAACCCGCTCAGGCCTCTGATTGGGCGCATGCGCGCACCCGGCGCAAACAGGCGCGATCGCGCGGCTCTATGGAACTGGGCAGGATTGGTGCCCTGATACATGGATTCATGAAGAATTGTTCTTACCAAACCAATCTACTAACCTACTAACTTTCTATGAGGAGATAAAGGAAGGCCTGTAGATGTGGTGTGTCTAGATAAAGGAAGGCCCGTAGACGTGGTGTATCTAGATAAAGGAAAGCCCGTAGACGTGGTGTATGTTAGATAAAGGAAGGTCCGTAGACGTGGTGTATCTAGATAAAGGAAGGCCCGTAGATGTGGTGTATCTAGATAAAGGAAGGCCCGTAGATGTGGTGTATCTAGATAAAGGAAGGCCGGTAGACGTGGTGTATCTAGATGAAGGAAGGCCCGTAGACATGGTGTATCTAGATAAAGGAAGGCCTTTAGACGTGGTGTATCTAAATGAAGGAAAGGCCCGTAGACATGGTGTATCTAGATAAAGGAAGGCCCGTAGACATGGTGTATCTAGATAAAGGAAGGCCTTTAGACGTGGTGTATCTAAATGAAGGAAAGGCCCGTAGACATGGTGTATCTAGATAAAGGAAGGCCCGTAGACGTGGTGTATCTATATGAAGGAAGGCCCGTAGATGTGGTGTATCTGGATAAAGGAAGGCCCGTAGACGTGGTGTATCTAGATAAAGGAAGACCCGTAGACGTGGTGTATCTAGATAAAGGAAGGCCCATAGATGTGGTGTATCTATATAAAGGAAGGCCCGTAGATGTGGTGTATCTAGATAAATGAAGGCCCGTAGATGTGGTGTATCTAGATAAAGGAAGGCCCATAGACGTGGTGTATCTGAAAAAAGGAAGGCCCGTAGATGTGGTGTATCTAGATAAAGGAAGGCCCGTAGACGTGGTGTATCTAGATAAAGGAAGGCCCGTAGATGTGGTGTATCTAGATAAAGGTAGGTCCGTAGACGTGGTGTATCTAGATAAATGAAGGCCCGTAGATGTGGTGTATCTAGATAAAGGAAGGCCCATAGACGTGGTGTATCTGAAAAAAGGAAGGCCCGTAGATGTGGTGTATCTAGATAAAGGAAGGCCCGTAGACGTGGTGTATCTAGATAAAGGAAGTACCGTAGACGTGGTGTATCTAGATAAAGGAAGGCCCGTAGACGTGGTGTATCTAGATAAAGGAAGGCCCGTGGACGTGGTGTATCTAGATAAAGGAAGTCCCGTAGAAGTGGTGTATCTAGATAAAGGAAGGCCCGTAGACGTGGTGTATCTGGATTTAGCAAAAGCATTTGACACAGTTCCCCATAAACGTTTACTGTACAAAGTAAGGTTTGTTGGCATGGCCCATAGGGTGAGTACATGGATTGAGAACTGGCTACAAGGGCAAGTTCAGAGGGTGGTGATAAATGGGGAGTACTCGGAATGGTCGGGGTGGGTAATGGGGTCCCCCGGGGTTCTGTTCTGGGATCATTCCTATTTAATTTATTCATAAATGACATGATGGGGTAAACAGTTCAATCTCTGTATTTGTGGACGATACTAAGCTAAGCAGGGCAATAACTTCTCCTCAGGATGTGGAAAACATGCAAGAAGATCTAAACAAATGAATAGGGGGGGGCAACTACATGGCAAATGAGGTTTAATGAAGAAGTAAAGTAATGCATTTGGGTGCCTAAAATGTGAATGCAATCTACTCGCTAGGGGGAGAACCTCTGGGGGAATCTAGGATGGAAAAGGACCTGGGGGTCTCAGTAGATGATAGGCTCAGCAATGGCATGCAATGCCAAGCTGCTGCAAGCAAAACCAACAGGACATTGACATGCATTAAAAAGAGGATTCACTCCAGAGATAAAATGATAATTCTCCCAGTATACAAGACACTGGTCTGGCCACACCTGGAGTATGTTGTCCAGTTCTGGGCACTAGTCCTTAGGAAGGATGTACTGGAACCAGAGAGAGTCCAGAGAAGGGCAACAAAGCTAATAAAGGGACTGGAGGATCTCTGCTATGGAGGAAAGACTTCAAACATTAAACTTATTCTCTCTGAAGAAGAGACACTTAAATGCTTTGGGGGGGACCCCAAAGCACCCTCCCCATGTTGAGGGCATGTGGCCTGGTAGGTTAGGAAGGGGGGGCACTCTCTCGCCCCCCCTTTCCTGCAGCCTGTGAGGTTGCATGCTCGAATAAGGGTCTGGTATGGATTTTGGGGGACCCCACAACATTTTTTTTATTTTGGTGCGGGTTCCCCTTAAAATCGATACCAGACGTGAAGGGCCTGGTATGTATTTTGGGGGGACCCCCATGCCATTTTTATTCTTTTAATTTGGCACAGGGTTCCCTTTAACCACTTTAATACACTGTGTTATATATATATATATATTACACTGACTGCATTGACAGAATATAGGGTCTACATGGAATATCGAGTCTACACTAAATGCATAGTATATATATATATATATATATATATATATATACACACACACTAGGCTGTATGTATATATATATATTTATATATATATATATATATATATATATATATATATATATATATATATATATCAAATACACTGCCTGCACACCACTAACTAGCCTAATCTCTCTTCATTCATAATTACACTATATATGGCGCGAAGTAAGCAGTCTTATATAGTGTGGGGCATGGACTTAGCCCCCTGACCCCTGCCTTTAGCCAATTATGGCTCTCTCAGCAACATGCACTGTGATTGGCAAAGGATGCAGGTCAGGTGCATGCTTTGACCAATCATAAGACCCCAATGGCAGTGCATCATGGGGCATCCACAGGGCTTGAATTTGCCGCAAATGCCCCATAATGTTCGGTATTCACCGAACAGGCAAACACCCGATGTTTGAGTCGAACTTACATTCGTCTCGAACATCGAGCTCATCTCTACAGGTGAACCCTCAATAGGGAAAAAACTTTTCAGTGAAAGGGAATTCAAAAAGACACACGGCCATTCACTAAAATTAGAAGAGGAGCAGTTTAACTTTAAACTGCCTAGAGGGTTCTTTACTGTAAGAGCGGTAAGGATGTGGAATACTCTTCCACAAGCAGTGGTCTCAGCGGGGGGGGCATTGATGATTTCAAAAAACGATTTGATGGGTATCTTAACGATCTCAACCTCACCTACTATGTGCCTATGTAATATATTGGCCATTTCATACAGCACTGACATATGTATCAACACTTACACATATCTCCCTGAGGTCCCTGTATTAAAAATAAAAAAGAGATTTTTTTAACGAAAATATGAATTATTATTATTATTATTATTATTATTATTATTATTATTATACAGGATTAATACAGTGCCAACAGTTTGCACAGTGCTTTACAACATGAGGGCAGACAGTACAATTTCTAATACAATTGAATACAGGAGGAATCAAAGGGCCCTGTTCATTAGAGCTGACAATCTAAGAGGGAGGGTCAAGAGATACAAAAGGTAATATTGGGAGAAATATTATTTTATGCAAAAAAAATGTTGCTCATTAATCAAACTAAAGCTACATTTTTTTCATATTTTTTTCCATTTGTCAGCTTTGTGCCAGTTAAACACCTTAAAGATGCTTTGAAATCTTTCTAAAACGAAATATGGAAGGCAAAATAGTAATTTTGAGGACAAACAAAGGAAACTGAAACTTCTACAATTGGTCTGTGGGGTACAATGACTCCTGGTCATGTAGGGGTAAGTAAAACTACAAGCCTCTGACATGTTTACATTTCAAAACTGAAAAAAAAAAAGAAATAAAAAAAGTGTCACAAAGTTCACAATGATATTTTCAGAACGATGCCTGGAATAACCTTAAGTGATAATAAGACCTCAGCAGTGCCTCCATAAGGTCCTTGTTCCTCAGGCTGTAGATCAGAGGATTCAGCAATGGGTTAATGAGGGCAGATATGACTGAGAACAGTTTGTTTAAATTGAACATATTAATGGAAGATGGAACCAGGTAAATAAAAATTAAAGATCCATAAAAGATGAAGACCACTGTGAGGTGTGAGGTGCAGGTGGAGAATGCTTTCATCTTTCCAGTCTTGCTACGGATTCTGAGGATGGTCCTGAGAATATAGACATAGGGAATAAAGGTCATAAGGATGACTCCTAATCCAAAACCACCGCCTGCTACAAATACAACCACTATGTTTATGAAGGGGTCAGTACATGTAATTTGATATAAGTGTGGAAGGTCACAAAAGAAGTTGTGGATGGAAGATGTTCTGCAGAAGGACAACCTGAGCAAAAATAAAGTATGAACCAAAGATAAAGACCATCCTACAACCCAGACCAGGGAGGCCAGACGAATACAGACCCTCCGAGACATTATTAGTGTGTAATGTAGAGGGTGGCAGATGGCAATGTAGCGGTCGTAGGACATAGCCGAGAGCAAGAACATTTCTGAAACAGCGAGGGAGATGTAGAAAAAGACTTGGGTTATACAGGCAGGAATGGATATTGATCGGCTTTTTGTTACCAAATCAAAGAGCATCCTTGGTGCCGTCACTGATGAATAGGACATGTCTAGAAATGCCAAGTTGGCAAGAAAAAAATACATTGGATTGTGCAGATTGTAGTCAGTGAGGACCAAGAAACAAATAAGAAGGTTTGTGATAAGAGTCATCAGATAGATGAGAAGGAAGAACACAAAAAGTCCATTCATGGTCAGTGGATGGTCTGATAGACCCACAAGAGTGAGAGAGGAAATTTCTGTCACATTTCTCATATTATTATTTTTTTTTAATTTTTTTATTTATCACTATAACATGGTAATAAAACTATGGATCTGAGGATATAATAATCAGAAAACATGTACGAAGTGTCTACACAGTACACTGAGGTTTACATGTAGGCATTTCTACCATTGAATGATTTATTCTTATATAAAATGTTAGCATTCCCTCTGGACAGTCTGCTGTGTTGTAAGAACACAAAGCTGAAAGTCTTATAAAAGGTCTCCTAAGATGTAATAATGTCTAACACCTTGGGAGCCCTTTTTTTTATAATTGAGTACAATCTTTAAAATTAGAATTTAAAATCCACTGAAAGTGTTGTTTTTTTTCACATTGTCACCTATTTTACTTACTGGACAGAGTGCCCTAAAACACTATTAAAGGAATTTATAGTTCAAACTTCCATACATACAGCACCACTTCCAGGCTAGGGCCTTGTGCAATCTCTGTGGGCATCTCGGGTGGTCAAGATCTCCACTTACTATTGGAAAATGTAGATGAATAGGAGACACACACCAAAGACCTCTTCCATGTAAATGTTCTTTGTTGAACCATCCATCATTTATCTGCTTCCACGATCTCATTGCTTAAGGATCACTTTAACGCGTCTAACTGAAACGGCTTAATGAAACACGCTAAGTTAGGGTTTTCCTTGGGCAGGGACATTATTAATGTACAGGATTTATATATCACCAACAGATTTAAAAACACTTTACAACACAAGGGCAGACAGTACGGTTACAATACAATTCAATACAGAAGAATTTAGAAAGCCCTGATTTTTAGAGCTTACAATCTAGGAGGGAGCGTCAAGTGATACAAAAGGTAATAGCTGTGATGGAGAAAATAAAAGTACAGTTATTAGGTGGGGGCAGGATAGGCTTCTCTGAAGAGAAGGGTTTTTAGGGATTGTCTAAAAGTGGATAGGGAAGAAGATAGTTGGACAGATTGGGGTAGGGAGTTCCATTGGATGGAAAAGACATTGGAAAGTCTTTGAGGTGAGCATGGGAGGAGGTGACAAGGGAGCAAGAGAGCAGGAGGTCTTAGCAGGAACAAAGAGAACGATTAGGTTGGTATTTTGAGACCAGGCTAGTCAATGGAGGAATTGGCAGGGAGGAGTAGCAGACACAGAACGGTTGGTAAGGTGGATGAGTCCGGCAGCAGCATTCACGATGGACTGAGGGGGGATATAAAGGGGTATATTTTGGAGATGTTGCATAGGTTTAAGCGACAAGATTTTATTATACATTATTATTATACAGGATTTATATAGCACCAACAGCACTTATGGACAGATTTGGACAGTGATTGGATGTGGGGCCAAAAGGAGACCTCAGAGTTCAGGATTACACCTTGAATCTTGGCCTGTGGGGATGAGTTGCTAGTTGTGCCATCAATCTTGACAGAAAAACCAGGGGATGGGGCACAAGGGGAAAAAAATACTATGAGCTCAGTTTTGGATATATTGAGTTTGAGGAAGTAGTGTGACATCCAGGCTGATATGTCAAGGAGGAGACTGAAGGAGTGAGCAGAGGGGTTGAGAAGTACATTTTGGTATCGTCGGCATAGAGATGACATTGGAAGCCATGGGAGGCTGTTACCTGACCCAGGGAGGAGGTGTAGCTGGAGAATAGAAAAGGTCCAAGAACAGAACCTTGGGGGACCCTGACTGAGAAAGGAAGAGGAGAGGAAGAAATATAATTGTGAGTAATGCTAAAGGTGCGATTGGATAAGTAGGATGAGAACCAGCAAAGAGTACAGTCATGGAGATCAAAGGCATAGAGTGTTTTGAGGAGGAAGGGGTGGTCCACTGAATAAAAGGCAGCAGAGAGGCTGATCGGAAGCCAGTGGAGGGATTGGCAGAGAGGAGTAGCAGACACAGAACGGTTGGTAAGGTGGATGAGTCCGGCAGCAGCATTCACGATGGACTGAAGGTGTGCAAAGGGGCGTATTTTGGAGATGTTGCATAGGCTGAGGTGACAAGATTTGGACAGTGATTGGATGTGGGGCCAAAAGGAGACCTCAGAGTCCAGGATTACACCTTGAATCTTGGCCTGTGGGGACAAGTTGCTAGTTGTGCCATCAATCTTGACAGAAAAACCAGGGGAAGGGGCACAAGGGGAAAGAAATATTTTGAGCTCAGTTTTGGATAGATTGAGTTTGAGAAAGTGGTGTGACATGCAGGCTGATATGTCAAGGAGGAGACTGAAGGAGTGAGCTCTGGGTTGAGAGGTACATTTTGGTATCGTTGGCATAGATATGGCATTGGAAGCCATGGGAGGCTGTTTCCTGACCCAGGGAGGAGGTGTAGCTGGAGAATAGAAAAGGTCCAAGAACAGAACCTTGGGGGAGCCTGACTGAGAAAGGAAGAGGAGAAGAAGAAATATAATTGTGAGTAATGCTAAAGGTGCGATTGGATAAGTAGGATGAGAACCAGCAAAGAGTACAGTCATGGAGATCAAAGGCATAGAGTGTTTTGAGGAGGAAGGGGTGGTCCACTGAATAAAAGGCAGCAGAGAGGCTGAGCGGAAGCCAGTGGAGGGATTGGCAGAGAGGAGTAGCAGAAACAGAACGGTTGGTAAGGTGGATGAGTCCGGCAGCAGCATTCACGATGGATTGAAGGGGGATAGCCTATGTAAAGGTGTGCAAAGGGGCGTATTTTGGAGATGTTGCATAGGCTGAGGCGACAAGATTTGGACAGTGATTGGATGTGGGGCCAAAAGGAGACCTCAGAGTCCAGGATTACACCTTGAATCTTGGCATGTGGGGACGAGTTGCTAGCTGTGCCATCAATCTTGACAGAAAAAACAGGGGAAGGGGCACAAGGGGAAAGAAATATTTTGATCTCAATTTTGGATAGATTGAGTTTGAGGAAGTAGTGTGACATGCAGGCTGATATGTCAAGGAGGAGACTGAAGGAGTGAGCAGAGGGGTTGAGAAGTACATTTGGGTATCGTCGGCATAGAGATGGCCTTGGAAGCCATGGGAGGCTGTTACCTGACCCAGGGAGGAGGTATAGCTGGAGAATAGAAAAGGTCCAAGAACAGAACCTTGGGGGACCCTGAGGCCTCATACACACGATAGGTTAACCAGAGGACAACGGTCTGAAGGACCGTTTTCATCGGTCCAAGCCGATCGTGTTTAGGCCCCATAGGTTATTTAACCTTCGGATTAAAAAATGTCAACTTGCTTTAAAATTTAACCGGTGGATTGCTAACCGATAGGTCAAAACCGATCGTTAGTACGCACAACCATCGGTTAAAAATCCATGCATGCTCAGAATCAAGTCGACGCATGCTTGGAAGCATTGAACTTCGTTTTTTTCAGCACGTCGTTGTGTTTTACGTCACCGC
The DNA here is from genome assembly GCF_905171775.1 of Rana temporaria. NCBI lineage: Eukaryota > Metazoa > Chordata > Amphibia > Anura > Ranidae > Rana > Rana temporaria. Next base: position 2,631,501 of record NC_053495.1, on the reverse strand, counting down.
GTTCTGACACAATCGTTTTTTTAACTGATGGTGTGTAGGCACGACGGACCATCAGTCAGCTTCATAGGTTAACCTAGGACAACGGTCCTTCAGACCGTTGTCCTCTGGTTAACCTATCGTGTGTACGAGGCCTGACTGAGAAAGGAAGAGGAGGGGAGGAAATAGAATTGTGAGCAATGCTAAAGGTGCAATTGGATAAGTAGGATGAGAACCAGCGAAGAGAACAGTCACGGAGACCAAAGGCATAGAGTGTTTTGAGGAGGAAGGGGTGGTCCACTGTATCAAAGGCAGCAGAGAGGCTGAGGAGTAGGAGTATAGAATAGTTTCCATTGGATTTAGCCATTAGCAGATTGTTTGTAAGTTATAGGAGGGAAGTTTCAGTTGAGTGTTGAGGGCAAAATCCAGGCTGAAGGGGATCAAGAAGGTTATTCTCAGTGACATGGTCACTCAGTCAACCAATCAGTGAGGTGATCACTCAGTCAGTTGTAGACCAGACATTCAAGGAGTTTGGATAAAAAGGGGCACAAGGAGAAGGGCATAGGTTGCTAACCACTTTCAGCCCAAGGCCGTCATACGACGTCCTTGAGTTTCAGTAAGAATATCTGAATGATGGGAGCAGCTACAGGCATCATTCAGATATCTTCTTCTTCAGCCGGCAATTCTGTGCACCATAAGAATGATCACAGCGGCATTTTCACCGCTTGATCATTCTTACAGGCGATGGGAGGGGACAACCCCCTCCCCGCCATCCGGTGCTTCTCCGGGCTCTCCCGTGCCTTTGGGGGACTGGGCCGATGCACCTCCCGCCCCAGTGTGAAAGGGACCTTAATGTCCCTCCCCAAAAGGTCAGGTGGTATGGGTCTACCAGAATTTAAACTCTATTATTTTACAACACACATGTCCAGAATAATTAACTGGAACTGCCAGGCACTCAACAAAGATTGGATTAACCTAGAAAGCACTTGGTCAAACCTTCCTTTAAAATTCCTCTGCTGGATCCCCAATAATTCCTTAACCCCAAAGATCAAACAACACTACACTAGAAATAAAGGTAAACACTCCTCTAGTCCAGGTCCACTGATCCAGATAGCAAACAACCCAGAGACCCCACCAGAAATGTACAATAAAAACACCCCTTTTAAAAACCAAGCATTCCCACTCCTTGCTAGACATGTGCACTGCCGAAAAATTTGTTTGTTTTTATTCATTTTTTCGACACATCACTGATTGGATGCTCCCAAAGAGAGGGAGCAGACGATCAGTGCTGTGTCACTCGGCAGAATAGGGAGATGCCTTGTTTACAAAGACATCCCCCCGTTCTGCCGTTCTGTGACCCTTTTAGCGGCAGACATCGAGTCCAAGGGTCACGCGGGCACAGTTGTGTGCCCTCTAGGGGGCAGGTGCAAAAGCAACATATATATACATTGCTTTGCCTACCCGTGGAATTCTGCCGACGGAAATCTACGCGAGGCAGTCGGCAAGCAGTTAAAAGAAAATCCCAAATTTTGGGTTGTCCCCGAAAACAGTAGTAGAGGGAAAACCTTCTAATGGGGACAATAGTTCTGGTGACCTAAGAGGCCCAAATTGATTCCTTTAATTCACAGGAATTTTCTATCACTTCCTGTTTTGGCTATGAGACAGAAAGTAAAGCTAAATCTCCCCAATGAAAAAAAAAAACTGTCAGTGGTTATAACCCTCACTTACTCTATCCGAAATTAAAATAGTTTTGTCCATAGTTCTACTTGAATGGATACAAGCCCGCTTGTGCGATAGATAAAGAGGAAGCTAAATGATGATGCATTTCGCAATCAGGTTTCTCAAAAAAAAAAAAAAACTTGAGTTTTACATACAGATTTTTCTGATAGCCTTTTTCGACACCTAAAAAGTCCAAATGATTTAATAAAAACATTTTCTTTAGTATTGTAAGGAATGTGTTGTCAATGATCACCCACCAATCCATTGAAAACAATATATTGGACACTGTCCCTGAATTATATATATAAATTACACATATTTGAGGTCCCTGTTCTTGGGATAGAAAGGAGAAAACAATTTATCAAACATACAGGGATTAGAATTATGTTATGCAAAATATGACCCGTATTCACAAAGCACTCACGCCGATGTATCTCCAGATACGCCGCGTAAGTGAAAATACGCGCCGTCGTATCTGTGCGCCGGGCCCACAAACTAAGATACGCCTAAAAACAGGCTTCATCCGACCAACGTAAATTGTCTACGCCGGCGTAGAGTGGGCGCATATTTACGCTGGACGCATTTGGCGCTCCCATTGATTTTCTATTCACATATGCAAATGAGGGAGATACGCCGATTCATGAACGTACGTGCGCCCAACGCAGTGCACATAAAGTACTACGTCTGGCGTAAAGTTATGCCCCATAAAGGAGGTGTAACTCAGCAGCATCCATGCAAAGGGCTGCACCAGGGAACACAAGCCAACGTATTTTACGAAGTTTACGTAGGATGTGAATATGACTAGGCGTAGGTTACGTTCACGCCGCAGACAGTGATCCGGCGTATCTTATGGAGTAGTTCCAGTGTGATTCTGAGCATGCGCACTGGAATGCGTCCACGGGACGGCGCATGCGCCGTTTGTTTTACGTATCTGTCTGAGACTCAGCCCATCATTTGCATGGGGTCACGCCTCATTTGCATGGCTCATGCCCACTTCCACCTATGCCGGCTTACGCCTAGGAAACCCAGCGCAGTTTTGGGAGCAAGTGCTTTGTGAATTCCATACTTGCCTCTCTGCGCTGCGTCGGCGTAGCGTAAAGGAGATACGATACGGCGGCATAAATGTGCGCCACTGTCTGTGAATCCGGACCAATGTTTCTCAGGTTTTTTTTGTCAGGTTTGTGCCAGTTAAAGGCCTTATAGATTAATTAAATCTTTTATAAAAAAATATATAGTAATTTTGAGGATAATTAAAGCATACTGAAACTGCTACGTTTGTTGTGTGGGTTACAATGGTCCCGATCATGTAAGGGAAAGTAGGGGGCCGGTGCAAATATTTTTGTCTATACGGTTGGAGGTGCATTTTACCTAATTCTGCCTAAGCTGCCTTATGCTGGTGCCGGCCCTGAGCGTAAGTAAAGCTATGAGTACCTGACATGTTTACATTTGATAAACGACATTACTGATATTTTTAGTCAACTAAAAATGTCAAAGAAATACAAAAAAATTCACATTTCATAATGATGTTTTTAGAATGATGCCTGGATTAACTTTAGGTGATAATAAGACTTCATAAGTGCCTCCATGAGCTCTTTGTTCCTCAGGCTGTAGATCAGAGGATTCAGCAATGGGTTAATGAGGGCAGATATGACTGTAAACAGTTTGTTTAAACTGACCATATTACTGGAAGTGGGGACCAAGTAAATAAAAATTAAGGAGCCATAGAAGATGAAGACCACGGTGAGGTGTGATGTGCAGGTGGAGAAGGCTTTCCTCTTTCCAGTCTTGCTACGGATTCTGAGGATGGTCCTGAAAATATAGACATAGGGAAGAAAGGTCAGAAGGAAGGCTCCCAATGCAACACTAGCACTTTCTAGGAATATGACCATCATATTTATGAAGGGGTCAGTACATGTGATTTGATATAAGTGTGGAAGGTTACAAAAGAAGTTGTGGATGGAAGATGTTCTGCAGAAGGACAACCTGAGCAAAAATAAAGTATGAAGCAAAGAGACAGAGTATCCTGCAACCCAGACCAGAGAGGCCATACGAGTACAGACCCTCCAAGACATAATTAGTTTGTAATGTAGGGGGTGGCAGATGGCAATGTAACGGTCGTAGGACATAGCCGAGAGCAAGAAAACTTCTGAGGAAACCAAAGACATGTAGAAATAGACTTGGGCTATACAGGCAGGAATGGATATTGATCGCCTTTTTGTGACCAAATCAAAGAGCATCCTTGGTGCCGTCACTGATGAATAGGACATGTCCAGAAATGATAAGTTGGCAAGAAAAAAATACATTGGGTTGTGCAGATGGTAATCAGTGAGGACCAAGAAAAATATAAGAAGGTTTGTGATAAGAGTCATCAGATAGATGAGAAGGAAGAACACAAAAAGTCCATTCATGGTCAGTGGATGGTCTGATAGACCCACAAGAGTGAGAGAGGAAATCTCTGTCAGATTCCTCAATAACTCATTTTTTTCCATTGTTTAAATCTTTCACTGTAAAACAGAATTATATTTATGGATCTGAGGATTTAACACGTCTACATATTGCATTCAGATTTACATGTATGCAGTTGTACCGGCAAATGATTTATTCTTATATAAAATGTTGGCATTCCCTCAGGAGAGTCTGCCGTGTTGTAAGAACACAAGGCTGAAAGTCTCATTAATGGTCTCCTAAGATGTAATTTATAAAGCCTTGGGAGACTTTTTTTTATAATTGAGAACAGTCTTTAAAATTTGAATTTAAAATCCACTAAAAGTGTTTTTATCTTATTGTCACCTATTTTACTTATTGGCTAGTGGACAGAGTGACCTAAAACAATATAAAATACACTTATAGTTCAAACTTCCATACATACAGCACCCCTCCAGACCAGTGCCTGTGCAATCTACTAACCAAAATTTACTCCAGATACCCAAGGCCAGATACAAGTCCAAAGGAGAACGAAGATTTGCAGTCCAAGGACCTAGACTGTGGAATGCTTTACCAACCAGGATCCGAATGGAAGTGAATCACCAGGCCTTCAGAAAAAAACTCAAAACCCATCTATTCTGAAGGCAAAATATAGTAGGAAATGGATGCCAAGCGCCCCGTGGCGATTCAGTTCGCATGTGTTGCGCTATACAAGTTTTTCACTCACTCAATCTCTGTGGGTGTCTAAGGCTCTGGCTTGAAAAGTCCATCTCTATTTACTATTGGAAAATTTAAATGAATAGGAGCCACACACCAAAGACCTCTTCATTCTAATGCCTCGTACACACAACCATTTTTCTCAGCAGGAAAAAAAACAACGTTTTTCCTGACAGGATTCCTCTCAAGCCTGCCTTGCATACACACATTCAGGCCAAATACCGCCCGTCCAAAGCGCGGTGACGTACAACACGTACGACGGGACTATAAAGGGGAAGTTCCATTCAAACGGCCCACCCTATGGGCTGCTTTTACTGATCCTCGTGTTAGTAAAGGTTTGGTGAGAGACGATTTGCGCTTTTCAGCCTCGTGCTTTTCAGTCCGTTACAGCTTGACGAATGTGCTATCTTCATTACGAACGCTAGTTTTTCCAGAACGAGCGCTCCTGTCTCATACATGGATGAGTTCTTGCTAGAAAAAAACTATTTAAGCAAACTATTTAAAGCAACAGACAGCATGGATTCATGAAAGACAGTAGTTGTCAGACAAACCTGATTACCTTTTATGAAGAGGTAAGTAAAACCCTGGACAGAGGAGTGACTGTGGACGTGGTATACTTGGACAGAGGCGTGGCTTTGGACGTGGTATACTTGGACAGAGGCGTGGCTGTGGACGTGGTATACTTGGATTTTTGCAAAAGCGTTGGATACAGTTCCGTACACACGGCTCATGTGTAAGGTAAGGTCTACAGGATTGGATATATCAGTTTGTAAATGGATAGAAAACTGGCTAAAAGACAGAATTCAGAGAGTCGTGGTTAACGATTCTTACTCTGAATGGTCCAAGGTTATCAGCGGTGTACCCCAAGGTTCAGTGCTGGGACCCTTACTTTTTAATATCTTTATAAATGATATTGGGTCTGAGATCAAAAGTAACATTTCTGTCTTTGCAGATGACACCAAGCTATGCAGGGGAATAACGTCCTTACAGGATGTCTCCAATTTACAAGCCGACCTCAATGCTCTGTCTGATTGGGTGACTATGTGGCAGATGAGGTTTAATGTTGATAAATGTAAAGTTATGCACTTGGGGGCTAAGAATATGCATCATACATACTAGGGGGAGTACAACTGGGGGGCTATGTAGTGGAGAAGGATCTGGGGGTCTTGGTAGATCATAAGCTCAATAATAACATGCAATGCCAAGCTGCGGTTTCCAAAGCGAGGGAAGTCCTTTCTTGTATAAAGAGGGATGGACTCCAGAGAGAGAGATATCATTTTGCCCCCTCTGTACAAATCATTAGTAAAACCTCATCTGGAATATGGAGTTCAGTTTTGGGCCCCAGTTCTCAAAAAGGATATAGGAGAACTGGAGAAAGTGCAGAGAAGGGCAACCAAACTGATAAGAGGAATGGAGGAGCTCAGCTATGAGGAAAGATTAGAGGAATGGAATTTATTCTATCGAGAAGAGGAGAATTAGGGGGGATATGATCAACATGTACAAATATATAAGAGGTCCATACAGTGAACTTGGTGTTGAGTTATTCACTTTACGGTCAACACTGAGGACAAGGGGGCACTCTCTACGTCTAGAGGAAAAGAGATTTCATCTCCAAATACGGAAAGGTTTGAAAATGTGGAACAGACTCCCTCCAGACGTGGTTATGGCCAGCTCAGTAGATTGCATTAAGAAAGGCCTGGATTCTTTCCTAAATGTACAGAATATAACTGAGTACTAAGATTTGTAGGTAAAGTTGATCCGGGGAAAATCCGATTGCCTCTCAGGGGATCAGGAAGGAATTTTTTCCCCTGCTGTAGCAAATTGGATCATGCTCTGCTGGGGTTTTTTGCCTTCCTCTGGATCAACTGTGGGTATGGAGTTGGGTGTATAGGATTGTATTGTGTTTTTTCTTTTGTTTGTTTATTTTATTTTATTTTTGTGGTTGAACTGGATAGACTTGTGTCTTTTTTCCAACCTGACTAACTATACTTGATTCTGAGCATGCGCATTTTTTCTCCTCGGAAAAGCATACATACAACGTGAAAATGTCCGCCGGGAAAAAATAAAACATGTTCTCTTTTTTTCCCCCGCAGTTTTCCTGTCGGGAAAACTGCGATGGAGCATACACACAGCCGGGATTCCCAGCCAAAAGTTCTCATGGCCGTGTGTACGAGGCATTAGTGTTCTTTATTGAGCCATCCATAATATATCTCCTTCCATGATGTCATTGCTCAAGGATCACCTTTCCTTAACACATTTAACCAAAATAGCTTGAGCAAGCTGTTTTGGGGAAATGCATTAACTCATGGTGATCCTTTGGAAGGAGATATATGATGGATGGTTCAACGAAGAACACTTATGCCGCATACACACGCTCGGAATTTCCAACAACAAATGTTCGATGGGAGCTTGCTGTTGGAAATTCTGACCGTGCGTAGGCTCCATCGGACATTTGCCGTCGGCAAACACAGAGGGCTAGATTCAGTAAGACTTACCACGGGTGTATCAGTAGAGTAAGTCCGAATCCGCGCAGTCGTATCTTTAAGCGTATGCTCAATTTGAGATACGCTTAAATGTTGCTAAGATACGACCGGCGTAAGTCTCCTAAACCGTCGTATCTTAGGGTGCATATTTACGCTGGCCGCTAGGTGGCGCTTCCATTGATTTCTGTGTAGAATATGCAAATGAGCTAGATACAGCGATTCAGAAATGTACGTGCGCCCAGCGGATTTTTTTACGTCGTTTACGTAAGGCTTTTTCCGGCGTAAAGTTCCCCCTGCTTTATGAGGCCTAGTCAATGTTAAGGATGGACGTTGGGACATCGTCAAATTTTCCGTCGTTTCCGTCGTTTGCATAAGTCGTTCGTGAATAGGGCTTTGCGTAAATTATGTTCATGTCGAAAGCATTGACTATTTGCGACGTGATTAGGAGCATGCGCAATGGGATACGTTCACGGACGGCGCATGCCGTCCAGATTGTTTTATGAAAAAGTATCAAAATGTAATAATTGTTAAAAACTATTTCCAACGGTTATTAGAGACCACAGTAGTTACAAAAGCAAGGTATGTGACAGTATGCAGGTAGCCAACAAGTTTCGCACAGATGTGCTTGAATAGTGTAGTCAATTCTGCTAAATACTGAGTCAGATGTACCAGAACGCAACCCAGAGGTCCTATTGGCGAGACAAACAGAATGCCAAGACAGTCGCTGCCTTGAGAGAAGGAGACACAAACTCTTACTCAGTTGCCTGAAAGAACATATATATTGTGCACTGCATCGGATGGTATATCCCTCATCATCTTTCAGAAATTTAACACCAGCCTTACTATTCCCAGACGTCTGTCTGGTTGCCGGGCTCTCCAAAAGCTCTAACATCCGCACATCTTCTGACCTAGTGGACCTGACTACCACTGGTCACTGTCTTGGCATTCTGTTTGTCTCGCCAATAGGACCTCTGGGTTGCGTTCTGGTACATCTGACTCAGTATTTAGCAGAATTGACTAAACTTTTCAAAAGAAAAGTTGCAAGGCCCTGACGAAGCACATCTGAGCGAAACTTGTTGGCTACCTGCATACTGTCACATACCCTGCTTTTGTAACTACTGTGGTCTATAATAACCGTTGGAAATTGTTTTTAACAATTATTAAATTTTGATACTTTTTCATAAAACAATCTGTGTTTAGTGTTTTTGCCTTTTTACAGCAAGTGACACCTCTCACATTAAAATCCCCAAATTTGGGGGAGTTTTTTCTCTCCCAAATTGTTCTCTTTTCTTTTAATTAGTATCGAATAGAACAAAGAAAATTAAGTACTGTCCGTGATACTTTTTTTATTTGCACTAACATATCATTTTTCATGGATGAGCTTTCGGGGTATGTCCCCTTTTTTCAAGGTCCAAGCAGTACCTAGTGTCGCAATCGCACTAATACAGCTACAATCACCTCAAGTATCAAATAGAACAAAATAGAAAATAAAAGAATAGAGAAGGACTGATTAGAAAATAAAATAAAACAATAGAATGTAATAGACTAGAACAGAAGAGAAGAAAATAGAATGGAATAGAATAGGATAGAATAGAATAGAACAAATATAGCTGTCTTTGTAAATTAGAATTTTGAATAATTTCAAATTTCAAATCAATTTGAAATAAATAATAAAAATAATAAATTCCCCCAAAAAATCATTCTAACATAATAAACATGAGAAAACAAAATGATTAACTTACGAATGAATCCAAAATTAAACTAAACAAATGTTTCCATTGTGCACATCTATACCCTTTTATCCTTTTGTATGATTATTTAATTTAATATTTTTGTGGATTGTTGAACCAAGGAATATACAATTGCCTCCAGGGGATCAGTTTCCCCCCCCCCCCCCCACTGGAGCAACTTAGACCATGCTTCATAGGGGTTTGTTTTGCCTTTCTCTGGATCAGTATAGGCAATAGGGGACAGCCCTGTTGGGTTCTATTGAGGATGGAGAAGGGGCTCGACAGTGTCAGAAACCATGAATCAGACCGAGACAGAAGTGCAGTTAAATCACACTTGTTTAATATTAAAAGTAAATAGAACAAACTTAGTCAAAACATAGCCAACATTCGGATAGTCAGACAAGCAGAAAGTCAGGAAGCCAGGGATCAGCGTAGTGGAACAGCAAGCAGGATCTGGAGCCAGAAGGACCATCAGCCAAGCAAGTCTTTAACAGAAATGCAGGCGATAGTCTCTGTGACGTTGACCAGGTGAAGGCAGAGATCATCTGGGCCGGATGGCTTATGTAAGCAGGACTGACGAGCAGGAAATCCTCAACAGGTGGGTGACTGTGGAGAGATAGGAGCTGGCAATAAACCGACAGCTGAGAGGCCAGGTCAAAGAAGTAAGACGGAGGATAATTAAAGCATTAAAGCATACTGGAACTGCTACTTTTGGTCTGTTGGTTACAATGGTCCCAGTCATACAAGGGTAAGTAGGGGGTCGGTACAAGGATTTTGTCTATACAGGTGAAGGTGCATTTTACCTAATTCTGCCTAAACCACCTTATGCTGGTGCCGGCCCTGAGGGTAAGTAAAGCTATGAGTTCCTGACATGTTTACATTTCATAAAGGACATTACTGAGATTTTTAGTCAATGAATAATATCACAGAAATACCAAAACATTTCACATTTCATAATGATGTTTTCAGAATGATGCCCGGATTAACTTTAAGTGATAATAAGACCTCATAAGTGCCTCCATGAGATCTTTGTTCCTCAGGCTGTAGATCAGAGGATTCAGCAATGGGTTAATGAGGGCAGATATGACTGTAGACAGTCTGTTTAAACTGATCATATCGCTGGAGGTGGGGACCAAGTAAATAAAAATGATGGAGCCATAAAAGATGGAGACCACCGTAATATGTGATGTGCAGGTGGAGAAGGCTTTCCTCTTTCCAGTCTTGCTACGGATTCTAAGGATAGTACTAAAAATATAGACATAGGGAAGAAAGGTCATAAGAAAGATTCCCAATCCAAGAATGGCACTTTCTAGGAATAAGACCACCATGTTTATGAAGGGGTCACTACATGAAATTTGATATAAGTGTGGAAGGTCACAGAAGAAGTTGTGGATGGAAGATGTTCTGCAGAAGGACAACCTGAGCAAAAATAAAGTATGAACCAAAGAGACAGAACATCCTCCAACCCAGACCAGAGAGGCCATACAAGTACAGACCCTCCAAGACATAATTAGTTTGTAATGTAGGGGGTGGCAGATGGCAATGTAGCGATCGTAGGACATAGCCGAGAGCAATAAAGTTTCTGAGCAAACAAAGGAGAGGTAAAAGAAGACTTGGGCTATACAGGCAGGAATGGATATTGATCGGCTTTTTGTGACCAAATCAAAGAGCATCCTTGGTGCCGTCACTGATGAATAGGACATGTCCAGAAATGCCAAGTTGGCAAGAAAAAAATACATTGGGTTGTGCAGATTGTAGTCAGTGAGGACCAAGAAAAAAATAAGAAGGTTTGTGATAAGAGTCATCAGATAGATGAGAAGGAAGGACACAAAAAGTGCATTCATGGTCGGTGGATGGTCTGATAGACCCACAAGAATAAGAGAGGAAATCTCTGTCACATTGTTCATATTATTCCTTTTGTTTCTCTGTTTTAATGTATCACTATAACACAGTAAAACAAATGATGGATCTGAGGAATCAATCATTGGAAAACACGTACAGTGTGCCGACACATTACACTCAGATTTACATCTGTACATTTTTACTAGCGAATGATTTATTCTTATATAAAATGTTGGCGTTCCCTCAGGACTGCCGTGTTGTGAAAAAACAAAGCTGAAAGTCTCATTAAAGGTCTCCAAAGATTTAATGTAAAAAAAAACTTGGGAATACCTTTTCTATAATTGAGTACAGTCTTTAAAATTTGAATATAAATTAAGTATATATATATATATATATATATATATATTTATATGTATATATATATATATATATATATTTATATATATATATATATATATATATATATATATATATATATATATATATATATATATATATATATATATATATATATATTTGTCACCTCTTTTACTTATTGGTTAGTGGACAGAGTGACTACAAAAGAAAATTATAGATCAAACTTCAATACATACAGTTCCAAAATTATTCAAAACACACCCACGCCTGGATAATAGTGTGAAAAAGCCACTCACACAATTTGTTAACAAACACATTGAAATAAATAACTTAAAACATAGTAAACATTTCCTTGTCAAAAAAGATTTATTGCACAATAAAATGAAAGTACATTGTTACATATACAAGGCTAAATATAAATAAGCTCTTTTGTTAAACAATAAAACAATAACAATAATTAATGTAGCTGACATAGTATAATTTGTTTGTGTTAAACTTCATCATGTTAGTATGAATATTGCAACTATTAATACCTAACAAAGGTTATCCTAAACTACTTTGTATATACAGTATTTACATCTATCATGTATTGATATTGAGCTGATATACAGTAGATAAAAAAAAATATACCTTAACTTAACCACATCAATACCGGCACTCCCCCCCCCCCCCTTCCTTCCCAGACCAATTTTCAGCCTTTTCAATAACAATTGCGCGGTCGTGCTACACTGTACCCAAATAAAATTTTTATAATTTTGTTTTCACAAATAGATCTTTCTTTTGGTGGTATTTATTCATGACTCCATTTTTTATTTTTTGCGATATAAGCGAAAAAAGAGCAGAAATTTTAAAAGAAATCCAATAAAATATAATTTTGTCATAAATTTAAGCCAAAATGAATTCTGCTACATGTTTTTGGTAAAAAAAATCCCGTTGAGTGTATAATAATTGGTTTGTGTGATCACGGACATATGTACACAAATGATCATGTACAGATGTGCGCAGGAGATCACGGACATATGTGTGCAAATGATCATTGGGACATATGATTTTACTGTTACATAAAGTACAGACCAAAAGTTTGGACACCCCTTCTCATTCAAAGAGTTTTCTTTATTTTCATGACTATGAAAATTGTAGATTCACACTGAAGGCATCAAAACTAAATATAAAAATAAATAAAATATATTTCATATTCTAGGTTCTTCAAAGTAGCCACCTTTTGCTTCGATTACTGCTTGGCACACTCTTGGCATTCTCTTGATGAGCTTCAAGAGGTAGTCACCTGGCGCAGCACCCCATCACTCTCCTTCTTGGTCAAATAGCCCTTCCCCCGCCTGGAGGTGTGTTTGGGGTCATTGTCCTGTTGAAAAATAAATGATGGTCCAACTAAATGCAAACCGGATGGAATAGCATGCCGCTGCAAGATGCTGTGGTAGCCATGCTGGTTCAGTATGCCTTCAATTTTGATTAAATCCCCAACAGTGTCACCAGCAAAGCACCCCCACACCATCACACCTCCTCCTCCATGCTTCACGGTGGGAACCAGGCATGCAGAGTCCATCCGTTCACCTTTTCTGCATCGCACAAAGACACAGGGGTTGGAACCAAAGATCTCAAGTTTGGACTCATCAGACCAAAGCACAGATTTCCACTGGTTTAATGTCCATTCCTTGTGTTCTTTACCACAAACAAGTCTCTTCTGCTTGTTGCCTTTCTTTAGCAGTGGTTTCCTAGCAGATATTCTACCATGAAGGCCTGATTCACACAGTCTCCTCTTACCAGTTCTAGAGATGTGTCTGCTGCAAAAGGTGGAAGAACCTAGAATATGAAATAGATTTTCAGTTGTTTCACACTTTTTTGTTATGTATAATTCCACATGTGTTCATTCATAGTTTTGATGCCTTCAGTGTGAATCTACAATTTTCATAATCATGAAAATAAAGAAAACTCTTTGATTGAGAAGGGGTGTCCAAACTTTTGGTCTGTACTGTATGTGGGGGAGAGGTGTTTTTACTATGTGGGGACATGTGTGTGGGGACATGTGTTTTTACTATATGGGAACATGTGTTTTTACTATGTGGGGACATGGTTTTACTGTGTGGAGACATGTGTGTATGGGGACATGTGTTTTGGGGGACATGTGTGTTTACTGTGTGTATTTTACATTGTGTGTGAGACTAGGCTGGTGATCAGTGATTAAAAAAACAGCTCATACACACTGATCACCAGCTGGGCTGCAGCGATCCCTCTCCTCTCCTCACCAACAACTTCTGTGTGAAGAGGAGAGCTGATTGCCTAGCAACGGGCTCTGTGTTTACATCACATGATGGCTGTGATTGGACACGGCCGTCATGTGATCAGGAGGGCCAATCACAGAGCCCTCCTGCTGATCTGAGATGCGCCGTGTCGGTTGACACAAGTGCATCGGGATCGTGCCGCTGCACGCGTGACCCCCCTCCTTCTTTGTTTTTTTTTTAGTGTATTTTTTGTGCATGTACTCGAGAGAGGAGCCAGACTGCAGGAGTTGGGAGAAGGCAGGCCTCCCCCAGAGGCAATCTGCCACCTTTCTCCATGCCCCGGGTGGCAATGGTGGGTGTGTGAGGGGGTCCTCCCACACAGCCCGCCCTACCTGCTCCGCTTTGAAGCCCAACGGGGCAGAGGGACTCCCTATAAGGGAGTGAGAGGATCTAGCCTGCTCAACCAACCCGTTAGTCCTTCACCTTTCTTTTTTAGAGACCGCGTGGTCAAAATGCGTGCATGTTAACCCAATTTCGAGTGCGTGTGTAAGTGTGGTGGTTTTTGTGGGAGGGGGGTGGGCGTACTAGGCGCAGGCTTACCTCACATAGCACACCCACCGGGAGCCGGGCTCAGACCACCAAACTCAATTCACATGTAGCCGAGAGCGGGATCCGAACCCCTAGCTGCAGAGGTGAATGGCTTGTCAGCGCAGTGCCAATCGCGTTGAGCCACCACAGCTCCGATCCCCCTCCTTCTGAGGGACGTTCCCGAACAACCACTCAGAAGGAGAGTAGTTAAAAAGAAAAAAAAGTTAAGAGAAAAGGGGGGGGGAGGATAGTGAGAGAGTAAGTTCGCAAGGTCGGTCAAGGTACCAGGGCGTGGTTCAGTGGTTACACGGTTTTGTTAAATAATCAGTTACTATGACTGAAGGACTGAATCATTAAAATTTGGGGGTAAAGTCTTTATCCATGGGTTCCACATTTTCTTGAATTTCGGAATATTGTTACATTCAATAGCTCACATTTTAGCATGGGACATTGCAGAATTCATTCTGTTCTTAGTTTCAGCCAATGCCAGTATTGGTGATTTCCATGCTTTCACCATTGTTTGCTTAAAAGTTGAACAAAAAGCTTAAATTGGGAGAATGTTAGATGATCTGGTTTCAGATTAAGTAAAGCTATGGCAGGGTCTGGTGCTAGCGGCTTTTGGAACATTTTCGAGGCTAATTCAAAGTTTTTCCCCCCAAAAGGACATGTCCACCATATATGCATGTGTGTACCTGTACAGCCCCTGAACCAGAGGGCTGAATGATTGGGAGTGTATTTAGCCACTCTGGAAGGTACAAGATACCAGCGTGTTAGGACTTTATAATTTGCTTCCGTCCCAGCATGAAGAAGTCCCAGCATAAAGTTCAAGAAAGGCTGTAGACACCTGAAATGTGCCCAAGAAAACACACGTGAATATAAGCCGTACACACCGTCACATGCGAGTTCACAAAGCCTCTTACCAGAACGTATGAACCCTCAACTTACGGAGTGGTCAAATAACGCTTAAAATTATTGTAAAGGCTGAAGGTGCCTTCTATGCATGGAGGCAAACAATTTCTGTGTGCAGCTCCCCCCTCAGCCCCCACCCAATACGTACCTTAAGCCTCGTACACACGGCTGGGAATCTCGTCGGGAAAAAAACATTGTTTTTCCCGACGAGATTCCTAGAG
This sequence comes from Rana temporaria, assembly GCF_905171775.1. Classification (NCBI taxonomy): domain Eukaryota; kingdom Metazoa; phylum Chordata; class Amphibia; order Anura; family Ranidae; genus Rana; species Rana temporaria. Next base: position 2,616,295 of record NC_053495.1, on the reverse strand, counting down.
ATACGCCGTCGTATCTCTTTTGTGAATCTGGCCCCTAGTTTCTTTGAAGCTTAGAATATTTGTTGACTCCTGGCTGCTTTGCTGTAAAACATTTTATTACTGTTTATTATTATTTTTTCCCTGTATTATAATCTTTTTTTCTTTGTCTGTAAGGTATTTAATTTTTTTTACTTTTGCTAGTAGTATCCTCTTTGGAGTAGTAGCTTAATGTAGACATGTGCACTGTCGAAAAATGTATTTGTTTTGGTTTCATAATTTTTTTTTCAGTTTATCAGGTCATTCGTTATAATCGCAATTGGTTCATCAATTTGTAAATTTGAAAATTTAAAAATCCGAAAATAAGAAATATAACCTGAAATTCTAATTAAATGGACTGGGAAGAATTATTATTAGTAATAATAATAATAATAATAATAATAATAAAAATATTTTATTATTACTATTGTTATTTATTGTTATGAACGCGTTACATACCATTCATTTCAATACGGCATTCGTTATTTCGGATAATTCGTAACTTCAGATAAATTCATATTCTTTACGTTCACTAACAGCCACATTTAATAGTTAGTATTAGTTAGTTATTATTTCAGATTTTCGAATGTTCTGGTTTTCGGATTTTTGAATTTAGAATTTCAGAATTTTCGCATTTTCACAATTTCGCATGTTCGAATTTACAAATTTACGAATTTTAGAATATTGGAAAAATTGGTTAAATGGGTTTTCGTTAATTTTGTTATTTCTGAATTAACGAATTTGTCAAAAATTTTTAAAAAATGAATTCAGAATGAAAGGAATTGCACATGTCTAGCGTAATACTTAAGACCAATATATTATTGATCATAACTTCCACTGGTATATGGGGGGTGTGGATGCTGCCTCCCGAGACCTTGCAATTGGTGCCATATATCTTCTTCTGTATAGCTATGAATTTGCACTGGTCCATTTGTTATGCTGTCCATGGAGTGTTTACAGTACATATTGTATACTATTTTCAGGTGCTCCTTAAATGCACCGTTTATTGTTTTACTTTTATGTTTGTTTTGTCAGTGTAGGTATATAAGTACCATTTTACCATTTGTGTATAATTATTCTGAAGGCAAAGTATGTTTCAATAAATTCAGATTGAAACTTAAAAAAAACAAAAAACAAAACAAAAAGAAACTGTAAAAAAAAGAAAAAAAAATGATGATTACTACTTAAGCTGCTTGATAGCATAAAATGGAAAAGAATAACATAGAAAATTAAAGAATAGAAAAAAACAAAATAGAAAAAAAATAGAATAAAAAACTAATAAAATAGAATATATTAGTATCGAATAGAACAGAGAAAATTAAGTACTGTCCGTGATACTTTTTTTTATTTGCACTAACATATAATTTTTCATGGACGAGCTTTCGGGGTATGTCCCCTTCTTCAAGGTCCAAGCAGTACCTATTGTCGAAATTGCACTAATAAAGCTACAATCACCTCAAGTATCGAACAGAACAAAATAGAAAATAAAAGAATAGAAAAGGACTGATTCGAAAATAAAATAAAACAGTAGAATGTAATAGACAGAAGAGAAGAAAATAGAATAGAACAAATATAGCTGTCTTTGTAAATTTGAATTTTGAATAATTTCAAATTTCAAATCAATTTGAAATAAATAAAATAAATAATAAATTCCCCCAAAAAATCATTCTAACATAATAAATATGAGAAAACAAAATGATTAACTTACGAATGAATCGAAAATTAAACTAAACAAATGTTTACATTGTGCACATCTATACCCTTTTATCCTTTTGTAAGATTATTTGATTTAATATTTTTGTGGATTGTTGAACCAAGGAATATACAATCGCATCCGGGGGGTCAGGACTTTTTTCCCCCCACTGGAGCAACTTAGACCATGCTTCATAGGGGTTTGTTTTGCCTTTCTCTGGATCAGTATAGGCGATAGGGGACAGCCCTGTTGGGTTCTATTGAGGATGGAGAAGGGGCTTGACAGTGTCAGAAACCATGAATCAGACCGAGACAGAAGTGCAGTTAAATCACACTTGTTTAATAATAAAAGTAAATAGAACAAACATAGTCAAAACATAGCCAAAGTTCGGTAACTGGAATGGATAGTCAGACAAGCCAGAAAGTCAGGAAGCCAGGGATCAGCATAGTGGAACAGCAAGCAGGATCTGGAGCCAGAAGAAACATCAACCAAGCAAGTCTTTAACAGAAATGCAGGCAACTGTCTCTGTGACGTTGACCAGGTGAAGGCAGAGATCATCTGGGCCGGACGGCTTAAGTAAGCAGGACTGACAAGCAGGAAATCATCAACAGGTGAGTCACTGTGGAGAGATAGGAGCTGGCAATTAACCGACAGCTGAGAGGCCGGCTCAAAGAAGTAAGAAGGAGGATAATTAAAGCATTAAAGCATACTGAAACTGTTACTTTTGGTCTGTTGGTTACAATGGTCCCAGTCATACAAGGGTAAGTAGTAGATATGTGCATTCCCGTTCGTACGAATGTTATTTTCGTACGAAAATGTTCATTTTCGTACCCGCAGAATAATGTGTACATACAAAAAAATTAAAGCATCAAAATACGAAAACGACGGGATTACGAATGAGCCGCATAACGAACAACCGCAAATACGAACGAACGATCTGACGAAAATACGACAAAACGAAAACTGCAAAAGAACGAAAATTACATCTATAACAAAAGATCTGCATTCTGTATCCTGTTTGAATCCCCTCTCTGTTCGTATCCTCAGCTGTATGTTCACACGACATCCACAACAAAAGATTTGCATTCTGTATCCTGTTTGAATCCCCTCTCTGCTCGTATCCTCAGCCGTATGTTCACACGACATCTACAACAAAAGATTTGCATTCTGTATCTTGTTTGAATCCCTTCTCTGTTCGCACCTTCAGTCGTATGCTCACACGACATCCACAACAAAAAACCCGCACCCTGTATTTTGAATTCCTTTTTTCTGTTCGTATTTTGGATTCAACAGAATGCAAATCTTTTGCCACAGATGTCACACGAACACACGACCGAAAACACCAAAAGAAAAAGGACCCAAAATACAGAATGCAAATCTTTTGTTATAGATGTCATTTTCGTTTTTTTGAATGGGCAGTGAGTGTAGTTAGTAAAGCAGCTTCTCTTTTGTGCTGAGTAGTACAGTAAAGCCAAATAAACTTTTCTGTGGATTTTCATCTGAAGGGAGATCAGTTGGCCAGACTTTTGAACCCAAAAATGGTTTTCTGATGGAGTTTAAAAACGAACAAATTTTCTGAGAACGAACGGAAAACGATCGTTTTTATGTTTGTTGTTAAAAAAGTCTGACCAAGTGTATGGGGCTTAACAATCGTTAATATGGATGCGCCGCGTGTTGAAAGTGCCGCGAATCCCGCAATATATTTACGAAAGTACAAAATGACGAAAATCCTTTTTCTGTTCGTATCTTCAGTCGCATGTTCATATGACATCCACAACAAATTGTCATAGATGTCACACGAACACACGACCGAAAACACGAACAGAAAAAGGAATCCAAAACACAGAATGCAAATCATTGACGAAAATTCCCGAAAATTATTGTCTAACAAGTAACGAACATGAATTAAACAGAATAACAAACCATCCCGCATGTACGAAAATAAAATGGTAACGAAAACACGAAACGATCGGAATACGAAAAAATCTCGTCGTACGAAAAACGAACGGAAACGAACAGGAAAACGGACGTCTTACAAAAAACGAACGGAAACGAACCTACGGAACGATACGAAACAGAACAAAAAAAACACGGAAATTTTTTCTGTGCACATGTCTAGTAAGTAGGGGGTCGGTACAAGGATTTTGTCTATACAGGTGAAGGGGCATTTTACCTAATTCTGCCTAAACCACCTCATGTTGGTGCCGGCCCTGAGGGTAAGTAAAGCTATGAGTACCTGCCATGTTTACATTTCATAAAGGACATTACTGAGATTTTTAGTCAATGAAAAATGTCACAGAAATACCAAAAAATTTCAAAGTTCACAATGATGTTTTCAGAATGATGCCCGGATTAACTTTAAGTGATAATAAGACCTCATAAGTGCCTCCATGAGATCTTTGTTCCTCAGGCTGTAGATCAGAGGATTCAGCAATGGGTTAATGAGGGCAGATATGACTGTAAACAGTTTGTTTAAACTGATCATATCGCTGGAGGTGGGGACCAAGTAAATAAAAATTATGGAGCCATAAAATATGGAGACCACCGTAATATGTGATGTACAGGTGGAGAAGGCTTTCCTCTTTCCAGTCTTGCTACGGATTCTAAAGATGGTACTGAAAATATAGACATAGGGAAGAAATGTCATAAGAAAGACTCCGAATCCAAGAATAGCACTTTCTAGGAATAAGACCACCATGTTTATGAAGGGGTCACTACATGAAATTTGATATAAGTGTGGAAGGTCACAAAAGAAGTTGTGGATGGAAGATGTTCTGCAGAAGGACAACCTGAGCAAAAATAAAGTATGAAACAAAGAGATAGAACATCCTACAACCCAGATCAGAGAGGCCATATGAGTACAGACCCTCCAAGACATAATTTGCTTGTAATGTAGAGGGTGGCAGATGGCAATGTATCGGTCGTAGGACATAGCCGAGAGCAAGAAAAGTTCTGAGCAGGTAAAAGAGAGGTAGAAAAAGACTTGGGTTAGACAGGCAGGAATGGATATTGATCGGCTTTTTGTGACCAAATCAAAGAGCATCCTTGGTGCCGTCACTGATGAATAGGACATGTCCAGAAATGCCAAGTTGGCAAGAAAAAAATACATTGGGTTGTGCAGATTGTAGTCAGTGAGGACCAAGAAAAAAATAAGAAGGTTTGTGATAAGAGTCATCAGATAGATGAGAAGGAAGACCACAAAAAGTCCATTCATGGTCAGTGGATGGTCTGATAGACCCACAAGAGTGAAAGAGGAAATCTCTGTCACATTTTTCATATTATTCCTTTTGTTTCTCTGTTTTAATGTATCACTATAACACAGTAAAAAAAATGATGGATCTGAGGAATTAATCATTGGAAAACACGTACAGTGTGCCGACACATTACACTCAGATTTACATCTGTACATTTGTACCAGCGAATGATTTATTCTTATATAAAAGGTTGGCGTTCCCTCAGGACTGCCGTGTTGTAAAAACACAAAGCTGAAAGTCTCATTAAAGGTCTCCGAAGATTTAATGTAAAAAAAAACCTTGGGAATACCTTTTTCTATAATTGAGTACAGTCTTTAAAATTTGAATATAAATTAAGTATATATATATATTTGTCACCTCTTTTACTTATTGGTTAGTGGACAGAGTGACTACAAAAGAAAATTATAGATCAAACTTCAATACATACAGTTCCAAAATTATTCAAAACACACCCACGCCTGGATAATAGTGTGAAAAAGCCACTCACACAACTTGTTGACAAACAAATTTAAATAAATAAATTAAAACATAATAATAATAATAATAATAATAATAATAATAATAATAATAATAATAATATGAGTAACATTTCCTTGTCAAAAAAGATTTATTGATTGCACAATAAAATTAAATTGATACCCAACATGTCACGCTTCAAAATTGAGCCCACACGTGGAATGGTGTCAAACTTTTACCCTTAAAAATCTCCATAGGCGACGATTAAAAAATTCTACAGGTTGCATATTTTGAGTTACAGAGGAGGTCTAGGGCTAGAATTATTCCTCTCGCTCTAAAGATCGCAGCGATACCTCACTTGTGCGGTTTGAACACCGTTTTCATATGTGGGAGCTGCTCACGTATGCGTTCGTTTCTGCACGCGAGCTCATTGGGACGGGGCGCTTGAAAATACTTTTTTGTTTTCTTTTTTATATTATTTTATACATTTTTACACTATTTTAAAAAAACATGGGTCACTTTTATTCCTATTACAAGGAATGTAAACATCCCTTGTAATAGAAAAAAGCATGACAGGTCTTCTTATACATAAGATCTGGTGGGTCAAAAAGACCTCAGATCTCATATTTAGACGAAAATGCAATAAAAAAAATTGTCATTTGAAAAAATTACAACAGAAAATTGTGCCTTTAAGAAGCATGGGCGGGAGTGAAGTTTTGACGTCGCTTCTGCCCTGCTATGCTATGGAGACGGGTGGGGGCCAGCTTCCCATCACTCATATCCATGGCAAGCAGCGTGAAGGACCCGATTGCCTCCGCCGCTGCCGATGGCCCTCTCCCGCTGCTGATAACAGTGATCTTGCAGCGAATCTGTCATGGAGACCACCGTTATTGTTTACAGGACCGACCACGTTAAAGATGGATATCTTGGTTGTGGCAGCAGTGAAGACGTATATGTACGTGAGCCGGTCCTTAAGTGGTTAAGAGTTTTGACGTTGCTTTCACCCTGCTATGGTATGGAGACGGGTGGGGGCCATCTTGCCCTCACTTGTATCCATACCCAGCAGGAGACAGGACCCGATTGCCTCTGCCGACGGCTCCGGTAAGCGGCAGAGGGTTCGAGAGAGCGGTGGGAGGGGGGCCCCTCTCCCGTCGCTGAAAATGGTGATTTCCCCAGAGACCACCATTTTCGTAAATTGGACCGCCGCCTGAAGAGTTGGATACCAGGGTTATGGCAGCAGCTGCTGCCATAACCGAGCTATCACTCTTCCAAGTGTCAACGTATATAGTCGTGCGGCGGTCTGTAAGTGGTTATTTTTGGACAGAGTGGGGAGATATTAGATGCCCCCTCAGGTTTTTATTGGTGTCTGTGTACCTATTAGGGAGATTCACCCTCTCTGTTGGTCCTGTTTACCGTTGTCATCAAAAGTGAAAGTTTAAGTAAAATCCCCATTTTGGGTTGTCCAGAGCAATAATAGAGGGGAAATCTTCCATTGGGGACACAAGCTCTGACCTAAAAGGATTCCTAAAATTTGCAGGGATTTTTGGCCACTTCCTGATTTGGCTTTGGGACAGGAAGTGAAGATAAATTTCTGTAATGGAACACAAATGGCAGAAAAAAACTATCAAGCCTCGTACACACACTCGGTTTTCTCGGCAAGAACCAGCAAGAAAACTGCTGGCAGAGCTTTCTTGCCGAGTAAACCAAGTGTGTGTACAAGGCTTTCCGGTTTCTCGTCAAGAAAACTGCCCAAAATCTCGACGAGAAAAATAGAGAACCTGCTCTCTATTTTCTCGTCATGATTCTCGGCAGGGTTTTCCCGCCGAGAAACCTGAGAGTGTGTATACTTACCTGTCGCCGCGGAAACCCACGATGATATTTTTAAAATGATGCCTGGGTTAACCTTAAGTGATAATAAGACCTCATAAGTGCCTTCATTAGATCTTTTTTCCTCAGGCTGTAGATCAGAGGATCCAGCAATGGATTAATTAGGGCAGATATGACTGTAAACAATTTGTTTAAATTGACCATATCACTGGAGGAGGGAACCATATAAATAAAAATTAACCAGTTCCCGACCTCCTCATGTACATTTACGTCAGCAGAATGGCACGGACAGGCACATCCACGTACCTGTACGTCCTCTACTAGACGTTGGTGGGGGGTCCGATCGGGACCCCCCCGGTACATGCGGAGGTTGGGTCCGCTCGGGGAGCGATCCGGGACGACGGCGCGGCTATTTGTTTTTAGCCGCTCCGTCGCGATCGCTCCCCGGAGCTGAAGAACGGGGAGAGCCGTGTGTAAACACGGCTTCCCCGCGCTTCACTGTGGCGTCGCATCGATCGAGTGATCCCTTATATAGGGAAGACTCGATCGATGGTGTCAGTCCTACAGCCACACCCCCCTACACTAGTAAACACACACTAGGTGATCCCTAAATGTTACAGCGCCCCCTGTGTTTAACTCCCAAACTGCAACTGTCATTTTCACAATAAAGAATGCAATTTAAATGCATTTTTTGCTGTGAAAATGACAATGGTCCCAAAAATGTGTCAAAATTGTCCGAAGTGTCCGCCATAATGTCGCAGTCACGAAAAAAATCGCTGATCGCCGCCATTACTTGTAAAAAAAAAAAAAAAAAAAAAACAAACTATCCCCTATTTTGTAAACGCTATAAATTTTGCGCAAACCAAACCGATAAACGATTATTGCGATTTTTTTCACCAAAAATAGGTAGAAGAATACGTATCGGCCTAAACTGAGGAAAAAAATTTTTTTTAGATATGTTTTTGGGGGATATTTATTACAGCAAAAAGTAAAAAAATATTGAATTTTTTTTTTAAATTGTCGCTCCGCGCGGATTGTCGACCGCGCAATTGTCTGTTAAAGCGACGCAGTCCCAAACTGTAAAAACCCCTTGGGTCTTTAGCCAGCATATTGGTCCGGGGCTTAAGTGGTTAAGGAGCCATAAAATATGGAGACAACGGTGAGGTGTGATGTGCAGGTGGAGAATGCTTTCCTCTTTCCAGTCTGGCTAGGGAGTCTGAGGATGGTCCTGAGAATATAGACATAGGGAAGAAAGGTCATAAGAATGACTCCTAATGCAATACCAATACCTGCAATCAATAAGAGCACCCAATTTATGAACAGGTCAGTAATTTGATATAAGTGTGGAAGGTCACAAAAGAAGTTTTGGATGGAAGATGTTCTGCAGAAGGACAACCTGAGCAAAAATAAAGTATGAACCAAAGAGAGAGAATATCCTACAACCCAGATTAGAGAGGCCATATGAACACAGAGGCCCGAATTCACAAAGCACTTAAGCCGACGTATCTCCAGATACGCCGTCGTAAGTACAAATGTGCGCCATCTTATCAATGCGCCGAACCAGAAACCAAGATACGCCTAAAAAAAGGCTTCATCCGACCGACGTAGCTTGCCTACGCCGGCGTATCTTGGGTGCATATTTATGCTGGACGCATGTGGTGCTCCCAGTGATTTTCGATTAAAATATGCAAATGAGGGAAATACGGCGATTCACGAACGTACTTGCGCCAGGTGCATAATATATGCGGTTTGCGTAAGTCGTACGTCCGGCATAAAGTTATTCCCCATATATGAGGCGCAACCCATGCAAAATGCAAAGGTATGGACCAGGGAACATAAGCCGTCGTATTTTACGTAGTTTACGTTGGACGTGAATAGGGCTGGGCGTAGGTTACGTTTACGCCATAGGCAGTGATTCAACGTATCTTAGGCAGTTGTTTCGACGTGATTCTGAGCATGCGCACTGGGATGCGGCCACGGGATGGCGCATGCGCCGTTCGTTATATGTGTCTGTCTGGCACTCGGCCCATCATTTGCATGGGGTCACGCCTCATTTGCATGTCTCACGCCCACTTCCACCTACGCCGGCTTACGCCTTAGAAACCCAGCGCAGATTTGGGAGCAAGTGCTTTGTGAATTTGGTGCTTGCCTCTCTGCGCTGCGTCGGCGTAGCGTACAAAAGATACGCGACGGCGGCATAAATATACGCCGATGTATGTGAATGCGGGCCAGACTCTCTAAGACATAATTATTTTGTAATGTAGGGGGTGGCAGATGGCAATGTATCAATCGTAGGACATAGCCGAGAGCAAGAACATTTCTGATTGTACAAAGGAGAGGTACAAAAAGACTTGGTTTCTTTGTTTAAATGTATCACTATAACACAGTAATAAAATAACCATGCGCCTACACATTATTCTCAGATTTACATCTGTATATTTGTACCAGCAAAAGATTTATTCTTATATAGAATGTTGGCATTCCCTCTGGACAGCCTTCTGTGTTGTAAAAACACAAATCTAAAAGTCTCATTAAAGGTCTCCTAAGATTTCATTTATAACAAGTTTGGATCGTTTTTTTCTATAATTGAGAACAGTCTTTAAAATTAGAATATATAACTTACTAAAAGTGTTTTTATCTTTTTGTCCCTATTATACTTATTGGACAGCATGCTAAGAAATCTATCCGCTGGAAACCTGTCCTTCGGACTTATCCGGTCGTCTGTACAGACTCATTGGATAAGTCCGTCCGATCCCCATCCCTCGCATGCGTCGAAATGATTCGACGCATGCGTGGAAGTATTTACCTTCCAGGGTCGTGCACGTCATCGTCGCGGCGACGGCGCGGCCACGTCACCGCGGATGTTTTCCGCGGGGATTTTGATCTGATGGTGTGTACAGCCATCAGATCAAAATCCGCCAGCGGACATATCTGATGGAAACGGTCCGGCGGACCGTTTTCATCGGATATCCGCCCGTGTGTACAGGGCCTTATAGATGCAATAAAATCTTATGGTAGGCAAAAAAGTAATTCTGATGATAATCAAAGGATACAGAAACTGCGGGGCAGATTCACAGAAGAAATACGCTGGAGTATCTACTGATACTCCGGCGTATTTTCAAATGACACACGCCCCATTTGAATTAGGCGGGCTTGCACCGGACGGATTTACGCTACGCTGCCGCAAGTTTACAGGCAAGCACTTGCCCGTAAAACTTGCGGCGGTGTAACGTAAATGACATACGTTACGCCACCGAAGATCTACGTGAATCTGCCCCTGCTACGTTTGGTCTGTGGGGTTACAATGATTGCTTGTCATGCAAGGGTAAGTGCGAGTATGACCCCCCCCCCCCCCGACATGTTTACATTTTATAAAGTTTATTACTGAAATTTTTAGTCAACTGAAAATGTCCCAGAAATACAAAAAGTGTCAAAGTTCACAATGAAATTTTAAAATGATGCCTGGGTGCTTCTTAAGTGATAATACAACCTCATAAGTGCCTTCATGAGATCTTTGTTCCTCAGGCTGTAGATCAGAGGATTCAGCAATGGGTTAATGAGGGAAGATATGACTGAAAACAGTTTGTATAAATTGACCATATTGCTGGAAGATGGAACCAAGTAAATAAAAATTAAGGAGCCATGAAAAATGGAGACCACGGTGATGTGTGATGTGCAGGTGGAGAAGGCTTTCCTCTTTCCAGCCTTGCAAGGGAGTCTGAGGATGGTCCTGAGAATATAGACATAGGGAAGAAAGGTCAAAAAGACGACTCCTAATGCAATACCAATACCTACTATCAATATGAGCACCATGTTTATGAAGGGGTCAGTACATGTAATTTGAATCACGTGTGGAAGGTCACAAAAGAAGTTGTGGATGGAAGATGTTTTGCAGAAGGACAACCTGAGCAAAAATAAAGTATGAATCAAAGAGAGAGCACATGCTGCAACCCAGGCCAGAGAGGCCATACGAGTACAGACCCTCCAAGACATCATTTGTGTGTAATGTAGGGGGTGGCAGATGGCAATGTAGCGGTCGTAGGACATAGCCGAGAGCAAGAAAAGTTCTGATTGAACAAAGGAGATGTAGAAAAAGACTTGGGCTATACAGGCAGGAATGGATATTAATCGGCTTTTTGTAACCCAATCAAAAAGCATCCTTGGTGCCGTCACTGATGAATAGCAAATGTCCAGAAATGCCAAGTTGGCAAGAAAAAAATACATTGGGTTGTGCAGATTGTAGTCAGTGAGGACCAAGAAAAAAATAAGAAGGTTTGTGATAAGAGTCATCAGATAGATGAGAAGGAAGAACACAAAAAGTCCATTCATGGTCGGTGGATGGTCCGATAGACCCACAAGAATAAGATAGGAAATCTCTGTCACATTCCTCATATTCTTCTTTTGTTTTAAATTTAGATTTATCACTATAACACAGTATTAAAATAACCGTGTGCATACACATTATTCTCAGATTTACATCTGTATATTTTTACCAGCTAAGATTTATTTTTATAAAAGATGTTGGAAGTCCTTCAGGACCGTCTTCTGTGTTGTAAAACCACAAAGCTGAAGGCTTATTAAAGGTCTCCTAAGATTTCATTGGTAACACCTTGAGAGCACCTTTTTTCTATAATTGTGTAAAAGTCTTTAACATTTGAATTTGTATCATTTAATGATTTATTCTTATATAAAATGTTGGCATTCCCTCTGGACAGTCTTCTGTGTTGTAAGAACACAAAGCTGAAAGTCTCATTAAAGGTCTCCTAAGATTTAATTTATAACAACTTTGAAACATTTTTTCTATAAGTTAGTATAATCTTTAAAATTTTAATTTAAAATGAATTAAAAGTGTTTCTATAATTTTGTCACCTATTTCACTTATTGACTAGTGCACAGAGTGATCTAAAGCAATATAAAAGGAACTTATATTCCAAACTTCCATAAATACAGCACCCCTCCAGACTACCCTTGTGGGTGGGTGTCCGAGGTTCAGGCTTGAAAAGTCCATCTCTTCTTATAATTGGAAAATATAGATGAGTAGGAACCACACACCAAAGATCTCTTCTTTCTAAATGTTCTTGATTGAACCATCCATAAGATGTCTCCTTCCATGATGTCCCTGCTCAAGGATCACCTTGCCTTAACGCATTTAACCAAAACGGCTTGATGAAACGCGTCATGAGAGTCATGGTGATGCTTGCACAGGGGCATCATGGAAGCAGCTATATTATGGATGGTTCAATGAAGAACACTTAAAAGGAAAAAGGTCTTTGGTGTGCGGCTTCTATTCATCTATATATTAATATAAAAGGAACGCGGCTTTCCTTTTAGCTTCCATAATTTTGTAGTTACATTTTATAAGAGCTGCCGATTAAAAAACGTAATTGGATTGCACAGTTAATAGTTAGTAAGGAAAACTATAACCCCTTAGGTTTGAGTGTATAAAAATCTGGATTAATCATAAATCTGTCTAAGGCCGCCTGAACTCTTGGGAAGATCGGACTCTCAATCCACACCAAAAATGACAATGTCAACCAGGTAGATCAAGGAGAAGTTTCGGGAGTTAAGTCTTATCCTGGCTTCCTTAGTTAGGGGTATCTGCTAGTATCCCTTGGCGGTGACATTCATGGTGAGAAAGTGGATGAGTCCCAATCTCTCTATTAACTCATCTACCCGGGACATCTGATAGGCATCAAATATGGAAACTTCATAGAAGAATCGCAAGGGGCCATTGGGATTTGGTCTCAACATGATTGGACTCAACCACTCACTCTGCGACTCCTCAATGACATTGAGCTCAAGCATTCTCTGCACTTCCTTGGACACTACCTTTCTATGTGTTTCTGGGATATAATACAACTTTAAATGGACCTTTACATCGGGCTCTATTCTAGGGTTGTCCCGATACCGATACCAGTATCGGTATCGGGACCGATACCGAGTATTTGCGCTAGTACTCGTACTCGTGCAAATACTCCCGATACCAAAATAGAATACTTTTTTTTTTGTGACATCGAGTGGTGCATAGAGGCAGGGCCGGATTAACCATGGGGCTGATGGAGCTGCAGCTCCAGGCCCCCATCATAATATACGCCCAAACTAAATTCTCTCACCAGGGCCCGGCGGCCGGCCGACGACCGCTATATAATAAATCCACACGTCCAGGCAGCTGCAGCCTGCATTATGATATAGGCCCAATTGACGCAGTGAACAACATTTAATCACGGGCCGTGAGTAGCGGCCGCGAGCCGCTGCTATGATTCACAGCAGAGCCGCGGCTATCCACAACAACACAGCCTCTTGTAGCACGGGCGGTGCCAGTGCGCCGAGGCTGAGCGTGCTCCTCCCCTTCAGTACTGTACTGAACACAGACACTGACTGTAGGCGGAGCTTGACGTCCCCCGGCGGCGTGCGTGACGTCATCCAGAGGCCGTCCCCGGCGTCCTAGGAGTCTCCATTGCCTTGCGAAAGGACTGCACTGCAGTAAAAAGCAAGTAAGCCATGAGCGCTGGGGAAGTCGCTGTCATACAGATGAGATAATGTTTAATTGTGCAGAAGAAGTGTGGGTACAGTACTGGCTGCAACGAACCTGAAGTGGTTAACTTTTTTTTGGGGGGGGTGCTATATCAGTGCAGGGAGGCAGCTTATTAGTGCATCTCATCAGTGCCACATTTATGAGTGCCATCCAATCAATGCCAGTGCCACCTATCAGTGCCATTGGATGGCACTGATAGGTAGCACTGGCATTGATTGAATGGCACTCATAAATGGATGGCACTGATAGGTGGCACTGGCATTGATTGGGTGGCACTGATGAGATGCACTAATAAGCTGCCTCCCTGCACTGATGCACTAATGGGCACTGATCTACACTGATAGGTGGCACTGGCTAGCTGCACTTTTGGGCACTGGCACCGATGAGCTGCACTGATAGGTGGCACTGGCAGTGATCACTCCTTCTTCAATGATATGTAGTTTTCCAGTACCGTATGCTAAAAAACAGCCCCACACCATGATGTACCAGTTCTTCATAATTCTAAAGAAAATATCCTTGGTCTGTATTGTGGTTTGAAAACGGTCACATGACATTTAAAAAAAGTATCGGTATTCGGTATCGGCGACTACTTGAAAAAAAGTATCGGTACTTGTACTCGGTCCTAAAAAAGTGGTATCGGGACAACCCTAATTGTCATGCTTAGAAATTTCGACCTCCATCTAAAGCACCTTGTCCCCCATGTTTTTTAATATCTTTATTAGTTTTCAATATCAACATATCATTATAACTTTAATACATTACATTTTAAAAAGAGAATTATTAATAATAATATAATTATAAATAAACCCTATACCCCCCTACCCACCCGCCCTTAGTTCCCCGACCTCTCCCATCTGAAATGTCTCCATCATCCATACTCTCTCTTTGTTATGTACTTTTCCCCTCTTCTCCTTCTGTAATTCAAATTATTACAATTTTTATATGATTTGTTTCTGTTTTATTATGTTATATTATATTATATTATATTATACTATATTATACTCCCATCACTTCTGCATATACCATTGTATGCTTATAACCTGTCCATTCCATCCACCTTTCTTCAAATTCCTCCATTACCTCCCCCTCACTGAACCTTAGATATTCCATGCAATATATTTCATCTATTTTATTGCACCTCCCCTTCAGTGTGGGTCGTTCCGGTTCTTGCCAATGTATGGGTATTTGGCTCTTTGCAGCGTTCAGGAGCTGTGGGAGCAACGTTCTCAAGTAATGTTTAGTTGGCATTCGAATCCCATGTAATAAGCATACCCACAGGTGGTCAGGGACTTCAATATTGGTTATTTCTCTGATTGTTTGCCTTATCTCCCCCCAGTCATTTTTAATTTTGGGACATGTCCACCATATGTGGGCCATAGTTCCAGTTTCCTTGCAGCCCCTCCAGCATAACTGTGATGTTTCCCTTGAACATTTGTGTACCTTATCAGGGGGTTAGATGCCAACGAACAAGACATTTATAATTGTGATGAAGACAAGGGCCTCTTTACTTCAACCCTGGCCCGGTGTTTGTGGGGGTGCGGGGGTGACTTATTGGAATCTGGAAGCCCCCTTTAACAAGGGGACCCCTAGATCCTACATAGTACACCTACTCGCTCACCCAAAAAATTGGACAAAGTAAAAAAAAAACAGAAGCCAGTTTCCGACAAATCCTTTATTAAAAATAAAAGCAAACAAACAAAATTAATGTCCCCCCCCCCCCGAAGAAAATACTACAGCATCAATCATAATAAATTAAATGATTTATTGATAGTTTTCTATTGGTTTACGTGTCTACGCTCCATCGGACCAACTTTTTCGGGTTTCATCGGACAAAAAGTTCGGTCTGCAAACGGACAAACTTTACGTCAACAAAAGTCCGATGGTGCCTAGTCCGACCGTGTGTACAGCAAGCCATTGGACTTTTGTACAAAGTGCAAGTACGCATGCTCAGAACCAATGTTAAAATCAACCAACAATAGCAGAAGTTAACCAAAGGGTGGCGGTAAAGAGCAGATAAGAGCAGAAAAACCACGTGATGTTGGGAAAGTTTTAGAAAAGTTTGCAGAAAAGTCCGAGCGTGTGTATGCTATGGGTGTGACCAGACAACTCCCTTCGGACAAAAATCCAAGGGAAAGTTTGTTTGATGTCCGACCGTGTGTACGAGGCTTTAGCGTACCTTGTGTGTTGATTGTGTAGTAGGGTTAATCCGCGCTATCCCCAAAGAAACAGGGTGTGAAATAGTGCAACAATTTCACTGTAACTTTACTGCGTCGGCCACGCGAACGTTCGGGAATTTGCGTATCTAGCTAATTTGCATACTCAATGCGGATTTCGACGGAAGCGCCACCTAGCGGTCCAAAAAAAAATGCACTTAAGATCCGATGGCGTAAGAGACTTACGCCTGTCGGATCTAATGGATATCTATGCGTTCTAAGAATCAGTCGCATAGATATGACGGCTCAACGCAGAGATACGACGGCGAATCTGGAGATACGACGTCGTATCTCGGTTGAGAATCTGGGCCAAAAAGCCCATTCATGGTCGGTAGATGGTCTGATAGACCCACAAGAGTAAGAGCCGTAATCTCTGTCACATTCCTCATATTCTTCTTTTTTTTATTTAGATTTATCACTATAACATAGTATTAAAATAACCGTGTGCATACACATTATTCTCAGATTTACATCTGTATATTTTTACCAGCTAAAGATTTATTCTTAAATAAGATGTTGGAAGTCCTTCAGGACGGTGTAAAAACACAAAGCTGGAGGCTTATTAAAGATCTCCTAAGATTTCATTGGTAACACCTTGAGAGCACCTTTTTTCTATAATTGTGTAAAAGTCTTTAACATTTGAATTTGAATCATTTAATGATTTATTCTTATATAAAATGTTGGCATTCCCTCTGGACAGTCTTCTGTGTTGTAAGAACACAAAGCTGAAAGTCTCATTAAAGGTCTCCTAAGATTTAATTTATAACACCTTTGAAACATTTTTTCTATAAGTTAGTATAATCTTTAAAACTTGAATTTAAAATGAATTAAAAGTGTTTCTATCATTTTGTCACCTATTTTACTTATTGACTAGTGCGCATAGTGATCTAAAACAATATAAAAGGAACTTATATTCCAAACTTCCATGAATACAGCACCCCTCCAGACTACCCTTGTGGGTGGGTGTCCGAGGTTCAGGCTCGAAAAGTCCATCTCTTCTTATAATTGGAAAATATAGATGAATAGGAGCCACACACCAAAGATCTCTTCTTTCTAAATGTTCTTGATTGAACCATCCATAAGATGTCTCCTTCCATGATGTCCCTGCTCAAGGATCACCTTGCCTTAATGCATTAAACCGAAACGGCTTGATGAAACGCGTCATGAGAGTCATGGTGATGCTTGGGCATGCTTGCATCATGGAAGCAGCTATATTATGGATGGTTCAATTAAGAACACTTAAAAGGAAAAAGGTCTTTGGTGTGCGGCTCCTATTCATCTATATATTAATATAAAAGGAACACGGCTTTTCTTTTAGCTTCCATAATTTTGTAGTTACATTTTACGAATTGTTCTGAATATTCATAAATTTGAATATTTAAATATTTGTAACATTTTTAATCCAAAAACCTGAAAATTCTAAAATCTGAATTAATAACTAACTAATAATAAATTAACTCTTACTAACTATTAAATTATAGGTATTGGAATTTCCTTTCAAATTTGTCTGTTAGTGAACGTAACGAATATGAATTTGTCCAAACGAATTTTTAGAAATAACGAATGCCGTATCTAAATGAATAGATCGTAACAAATTAATATTAATAAATAACAATAATATTACATTTTTTGTTTTTGTATTGTTATAATTTAATATTAATTAATTCCGTTCCATTCATTTAGATGCGACATTCATTATTTTGGATAGTTCGTAACTTTAAATAAATTTGTTGTTGTTACGTTCACTAACAGCCAAATTTGAAAGGAATTTCCAATACTTATAATTTAATAGTTAGTTATTACTAGTTAGTTAGTTACTGATTTTGTTTCTTATTTTCAGATTTTCTAATTTACGAGTTCATGAATTTACAAATTTTCTAATTTACGAATTTACAAATTTTTTAAATTTTCTAATTTACAGATTTTTTGAGTTCATGAATTTACGAATTGCTACTATAACAAAAGGCCCGAAAAAACAAAAAAAGAAAACTAATGGAACGAAAAACAAAACAAACATTTTTTCGGCAGTGCACACGTCTAATATTTTGTGTGGCCCATAGTTATTCTTTTGAATTTTTACATTTTCTTTCTTATTTTCAGATTTTCGAATTTACGAATTTAGAATTTTACAAATTTTCTAATATTCAAATTTACGAATTTATGAATTTACAAATTACGATCATAATGAACGACCTAAAAAACAAACAAAAAAAACAAGAAAACAAAATTTTTTTTGGCAGTGGACATGTCTACACATACTCAGTCAGGGAAAAAAACTGTTTCATGCTTTAAAAAAAAAAACAGTAAAGTTAGCCCAATTTTTTTGCATAATGTGAAAGATGAAGTTACGCCGAGAAAATAGATACCTAACATGTCACGCTTCAAAATTGCAGACGCTCGTGGAATGGCGCCAAAATTCGGTACTTAAAAATCCCCATACGCGACGCTTTAATTTTTTTTTTTACTGGTTACATGTTTTTAGTTACAAAGGAGGTCTGGGGCTAGAATTATTGCTCTCACACTAACGTTCACGGCGACACCTTACATGTGTGGTTTAAAAACCGTTTTGGGGCAGGACTTATGTATGCGTTCGCTTCTGCGTGCGAGCACACGGGGACAGGGGCACTTTAAAAAAAATATATTTTATTGTTAATTTTACTTAAAAAAATTATAATTTTGCCACTTTAACAAAAATTAACATTTTGATCACTTTTATTCCTATTACAAGGAAAGTAATAGGAATTGTAATGTAATGTAATAGGAATATGACATGACAGGCCCTCTTTACAGTGAGATCTGGGGGGTCAATAAGACCTCACATCTCACCTCTAGGCTGGGAAGCCTAAAAAGAAAAAAAAAAAATCACTGCTTCACATCCGAAGCGGCACCTTTTTTTTAATGCAGAGGCCAGGCGTGACGTCATGACATCGCGCCAGGCCTCTGACAATCATAGAGACTCCGGTGATCATCTGGTCCACCGGAAATCTCTATTATCAACATCCGGGGCTGGCGGATCCTGCCACTGACTCACCGATCGCACAGGTGAGTCGGTAGAAGCCCCGGAGGGCAGTGGGAGGGGGGACAAGATATAGAAGCTGTGTGCACTTTGGTGGTGGTGGGGGGGGGGTGTTTTTGTATTGCTGGGTTTAGTAACACTTTAAAGGCCTTATAGATGCAATAAAATCTTGTGGTAGGAAAAAAAGTAAATGTGATGATAATCAAAGGATATCTGTAACTGCTACATTTGGTCTGTGGGGTTACAATGATTCCTGGTCATGCAAGGGTAAGTGCGAGTATGATGTTCCCCGCCACCCCTGACGTGTTTACATTTTAAAAAGTTTATTACTGAAATTTTTAGTCAACTGAAAATGTCCCCGAAATACAAAAAGTGTCAAAGTTCACAATGATATTTTTAAAATTATGCCTAGGTGCCTTTTAAGTGATAATAAGCCTTCATAAGTGCCGCCATGAGGTCCTTGTTCCTCAGGCTGTAGATCAGAGGATTCAGCAATGGGTTAATGAGGGCAGATATGACTGTAAACACTTTGCTTAAATTGACCATATTGCTGGAGGTGGGAACCAAGTAAATAAAAATTAAGGTGCCATGAAAAATGGAGACCACGGTGATGTGTGATGTGCAGGTGGAGAAGGCTTTCCTCTTTCCAGTCTTGCTAGGGAGTCTGAGAATGTTCCTAAGAATATAGACATAGGGAATAATGGTCAAAAAGACGACTCCTAATGCAATACCAATACCTACTATCAACATGAGCACCATGTTTATGAAGGGGTCAGTACATGTAATTTGAATCACTTGTGGAAGGTTACAAAAGAAGTTGTGGATGTAAGATGTTTTGCAGAAGGACAACCTGAGCAAAAATAAAGTATGAATCAAAGAGAGAGCACATGCTGCAAAAAAGGCCATAGAGGCCATACCAGCACAGACCCTCCAAGACATCATTTGTGTGTAATGTAGAGGGTGGCAGATGGCAATGTAGCGGTCGTAGGACATAGCTGAGAGCAAGAAAAGTTCTGAGCAAACAAAGGAGAGGTAGAAAAAGACTTGGGTTATACAGGCAGGAATGGATATTAATCGGCTTTTTGTAACCAAATCATAAAGCATCCTTGGTGCCGTCACTGATGAATAGGACATGTCCATAAATGCCAAGTTGGCAAGAAAAAAATACATTGGGTTGTGCAAATTGTAGTCAGTGAGGACCAAGAAAAATATAAGAAGGTTTGTGATAAGAGTCATCAGATAGATGAGAAGGAAGAACACAAAAAGTCCATTCATGGTCGGTGGATGGTCCGATAGACCCACAAGAATAAGGTAGGAAATCTCTGTCATATTCCTCATATTCTTCTTTTTTTTTATTTAGATTTATCACTATAACACAGTATTAAAATAACCGTGTGCATACACATTGGGCCAGATCCTCAAAAGAGATACTCCGACTTAAGTGCTGTTCAGTCTGTGTGTAACTTTGGAAACGATCCTCAAAAGGCTTTTTCCAAAGTTACACAGAAGATCCGGCATGTGTAATTGATTTACACTGCCTAATTTTAGGATGCAGTACCGCATCCGCCGCTGGGGGCATTTCGAGTCGAAATGCCGTTGCTAGTATGCAAATTAGCACTTAAGGCGATCCACAAAGCTTTCTAGCTTTTTTTTTGCGCCGTAAGTGTTATTTTGCAAGTGTAAAATTAGGGCTCGTTTTACAAAGTGTAAAGTTAGTCACACCTTGTAAAGGCCCATTGCAGCGACGGCATTTGGTATGCTTTCCCGAGGGAGAACTCCACGGCAATTTGTAAAAAACAAAACCGGCATGGGTTCCCCCCCAGGAGCATACCAGGCCCTTAGGTCTGGTATGGGTTGTAAGGGGACCCCCCCTACGCCGAAAAATTGACGTAGGGGGTCCCCCTACAATCCATACCAGACCCGTATCCAAAGCACGCTACCCGGCCGGCCAGGAAGGGAGTGGGGACGAGCGAGCGCCCCCCCCCCCTCCTGAGCCATGCCAGGCCGCGTGCCCTCAACATGGGGGGGTTGGGTGCTCTGGGGCAGGGGGGCGCACTGCGGGCCCCCCCACCCCAGAGCACCCTGTCCCCATGTTGATGAGGACAGGACCTCTTCCCGACAACCCTTGCCATTGGTTGTCGGGGTCTGCGGGCGGAGGCTTATCGGAATCTGGGAGTCCCCTTTAATAAGGGGGCCCCCAGATACCGGCCCCCCACCCTAAGTGAATGGATATGGGGTACATCGTACCCCTATCCATTCACCTGGAGGCAAAAAGTAAAAGTTAATAAACACACAACACAAGGGTTTTTAAAATATTTTATTATTCTGCTCCGGACGCCCCCCCTGTCTTCGTTATTAGCTCAATTACCAGGGGGGGCTTCTTCTTCCACTCTCCGGGGGTCTTCTCCGCTCTCCGGGGGTCTTCCGCTCTCCGGGGGGGCTTCTCCGGACTCCGGGGGGGCTTCTCCGGACTCCGGGGGGCTTCTTCCATCTTCTCCCCTCTTCCGCTCTTGACTCGGCGAACCCCGGTTCTTCTGCAGCTCTCCGGTGCCTTCTTCTTCAGCGCTGGCTGCCTGCTATGTTTGTGTGTTAGCTCGATTTCAAACAGGCAGCCGGCGCGGTCTTCTGTGGCGTCATCTTCTCTTCTGGTCTTCTGTTCTTCCGATGTTGCCTCGTCGCCTGTTGTCGCTGTAATGATGGAAGCGCGCCTTGCATCCCATTTATATAGGCATCACCGTCCCATCATGCTCCGGTAGGTACCCACGTGGTGGGTGCACGTGGGTAGGCACCCACCACGTGGGTACCTAACGGAGCATGATGGGACGGTGATGCCTATATAAATGTGATGCAAGGCGCGCTTCCATCATTACAGCGACAACAGGCGACGAGGCAACATCGGAAGAACAGAAGACCAGAAGAGAAGATGACGCCACAGAAGACCGCGCCGGCTGCCTGTTTGAAATCGAGCTAACACACAAACATAGCAGGCAGCCAGCGCTGAAGAAGAAGGCACCGGAGAGCTGCAGAAGAACCGGGGTTCGCCGAGTCAAGAGCGGAAGAGGGGAGAAGATGGAAGAAGCCCCCCGGAGTCCGGAGAAGCCCCCCCGGAGTCCGGAGAAGCCCCCCCGGAGAGCGGAAGACCCCCGGAGAGCGGAAGAAGAAGCCCCCCCTGGTAATTGAGCTAATAACGAAGACAGGGGGGGCGTCCGGAGCAGAATAATAAAATATTTTAAAAACCCTTGTGTTGTGTGTTTATTAACTTTTACTTTTTGCCTCCAGGTGAATGGATAGGGGTACGATGTACCCCATATCCATTCACTTAGGGTGGGGGGCCGGTATCTGGGGGCCCCCTTATTAAAGGGGACTCCCAGATTCCGATAAGCCTCCGCCCGCAGACCCCGACAACCAATGGCAAGGGTTGTCGGGAAGAGGTCCTGTCCTCATCAACATGGGGACAGGGTGCTCTGGGGTGGGGGGGCCCGCAGTGCGCCCCCCTGCCCCAGAGCACCCAACCCCCCCATGTTGAGGGCACGCGGCCTGGCACGGCTCAGGAGGGGGGGGGCGCTCGCTCGTCCCCACTCCCTTCCTGGCCGGCCGGGTACCGTGCTTTGGATACGGGTCTGGTATGGATTGTAGGGGGACCCCCTACGTCAATTTTTCGGCGTGGGGGGGTCTCCTTACAACCCATGCCAGACCTAAGGACCTGGTATGCTCCTGGGGGGGAACCCATGCCGGTTTTTTCTTTGAAAATTGGCATGAGTTCTCCCTCAGGAATGCATGCCGCTGTCATTTTTTTTTTCCCCGACGCAACTTTAAGCCGTCGCGATCCTCAAAACTCGGCGTAACGTAACTTCGCGCATGCGCAGTACGGCCGACGCGCATGCGCAGTACGGCCGGCGCGGGAGCGCGCCTCATTTAAATGGGACTCGCCCCATTTGAATAGGAACGCCTTGCGCCGGCGGAATTTTAGTTACACAGCCTGAAATTTCTAGATAAGTGCTTTGTGGATCAGGCACTTAGGTAGAAACTTTAAGCCAGTGTAACTTAAATTGGATTTTTTAAGTTACGTCAGGTTTTTGTGGATCTGGCCCATTATTCTCAGATTTACA
Organism: Rana temporaria; assembly: GCF_905171775.1. NCBI lineage: Eukaryota > Metazoa > Chordata > Amphibia > Anura > Ranidae > Rana > Rana temporaria. Next base: position 2,593,177 of record NC_053495.1, on the reverse strand, counting down.
TCTGTATATTTTTACCAGCTAAAGATTTATTCTTATTTAAAATGTTGGAAGTCCTTCATGACCGTCTTCTGTGTTGTAAAAAACACAAAGCTGGAGGTTTATTAAAGGTCTCCTAAGATTTCATTGGTAACACCTTGAGAGCACCTTTTTTTAAAAAGTCTTTAACATTTGAATTTGTATCATTTAATGATTTATTCTTATATAAAATGTTGGCATTCCCTCTGGACAGTCTTATGTGTTGTAAGAACACAAATCTGAAAGTCTTATTAAAGGTCTCCTAAGATTTAGTTTATAACATCTTTGAAACATTTTTTCTATAAGTTAGTATAGTCTTTAAAACTTAAATCTAAAATTAATTAAACGTGTTTATATCTTTTTGTCACCTTATTTTACTTATTGACTTGTGGACAGAGTGACCTAAAACAATATAAAAGGAACTTATATTCCAAATTTCCATAAATACAGCACCCCTCCAGACTACCCTTGTGGGTGGGTGTCCGAGGTTCAGGCTCGAAAAGTCCATCTCTTCTTATAATTGGAAAATATAGATGAATAGGAGCCACACACCAAAGATCTCTTCTTTCTAAATGTTCTTGATTGAACCATCCATAAGATGTCTCCTTCCATGATGTCCCTGCTCAAGGATCACCTTGCCTTAACACATTTAACCGGAACGGCTTGATGAAATGCGTCATAAGAGTCATGGTGATGCTTGGGCAGGGGCATCATGGAAGCAGCTATATTATGGATGGTTCAATTAAGAACACTTAAAAGGAAAAAGGTCTTTGGTGTGCAGCTCCTATTCATCTATATATTAATATAAAAGGAACGCAGCTTTTTCTTAGTTTCCATAATTTTGTAGTTACATTTTATAAGGGCTGCCGATTAAAAACGTAATTGGAGTGCACAGTTAATAGTTAGTATGGAAAACTATAAGCCCTTAGGTTTGAGTGTATACAAATTTGCAAGGGTCACCACAGTTTAAAATTTAGAAACAAAATATGCAGGTTGCTGTCTTCCTTAAAAGCTTAAGTCTTTAGATTTATGTGGCTAAAAATTGGCCAGTGGCAATATAAATTGACGGCAGCACCAACAAGCCTTAAAATTGTAGACAGAAGTCACGGTGAGGTGTCATTCTAAAGATACCTAGAGAGACTGGGTATGGACGGGTAAAAATCGGCCAATGGCACTGCAGTTTAAAGGCCATGTTAACAGCCTCTAACAGTGAAGACACAAGACAATCTTCTTAAAGAACAACAGCCCTTGGGTTTGGTTGGGAAAACAACTGACCAGAAGCATCACAGATAGAAGGCAGTACAACAGACCAAAATGCAGAGACAGAAGTCACAGTTAGGTTTCTTCTTAAAAATTAGCTTCACCCCTTTTAGCTTTTATTTTAAGTTTTTCACAAAAGCAAATTACATACAAAACAGGGCTCATATGCAAATAAAAGTGTAAATGGTTCAACACGAGAAATATCAGGGGCATGCAGTAGGGGAAAAAATATGAAGGTACCAAAATTAGTGCATTAGTCAAAAAGTTGACCAATCTCCCAATTTTTCATGGAATGACATGAGCTATGGGGGTCGATTTTGAATGCCAATGTAAGAAGATTGTGCTACACTGAATAGAAAAAAAGAATAGAAAAAGCAAAACGGTTTCTGGTAACAGACAGAGGGGATAATGGGAATGGGTTGAACTTTCAACTAGGCAACTAAAGCCATAACTTGCTGCCATACCGTACCTAGAATTGGACAACTCTAAAAAATGTGTTCAAAGGACGCTGTAGAGATACATCTCTTAAATACTTCAGGAAAAATTGTGTGACGTTTTTGAGGGATCATCTACCATTGCTTCCGGCCTCCGTGATGGGACCGGAAAGCCCGGGAGAGGTGGCAGAGGTGGCGGGGAAATGGGACCCCATTCTGCTACCTGTAGAAGTAATTGAGTGGCTAATTAGCTACTCAGATCACTTCTGTCTTGTCCGGATTTGCCAGCTGAAAAGATTGATACTGGGATACTGCCTGTAGGTGCAGGCATCTTCCAGGTATAACCACTGAAACTGAAGGACGTCCATGGTACCCAGATAGAGGAAGGCAGTAACGTGAGCCCAGAGGGAGGGGGTGCCCAAGTAGGACATCAATCTGGCAGTCATGTTCCCCCTAGCTGCAGCATACTGCCAGGTTTGCTACAGTGATGATGAGGGAGGGGATGATGAGGTCACTGACTCTATGTGGGTGCCTGATAGGAGAGAGGAGGAGGAGGCACATCTCCAACTAAGCAGGATTCCCTCCAGGGGCCAGCTTAAGGGCAGCACACCAACTGCAGCACACCACAGACCTCTGCATGTGCATGGCACTGCTGTCTCTCAGCGTTATTCCAAAAGTTCTTTGGTGTGACAAGTGCATCAGATCGCACCACTGCTATTTGTAACATATGTCTCAAGTGTATCTCCCTTGGCCAAAACATCACCCGCTTGGGAACCACATGCTTGAACAGACATATGTCGACCTGCCATGCAGTTCGTTGGCAAGTGTACCTAAAAGACCCACACCAAAGAACAAAGCGGACTTCTCCTTGCTCCTCATCAGCTGGGATCTTTAACCCCACTATACCTTCAGTCCTCTCTGAAACCTGCACTGAGAGGAATGAAGGTATATAATTAGGTGTGTCACAGCCAAATACTTGCGGGAAATTTAATATCGGTACACCGACGTCAGATTGTACCAGACAAATTTCCCTGCCCCAGCTGCTGCAGCACCAAAAGAAGTTCGCCCCCAGCCATCCACATGCCCAGCAGTTGAATGCTAGCTTGGTTAAATTGCTAGCACTTCAACTGCTGCATTTTCAGTTGGTAGACTCTGCCTGCTTCCGTGAGTTTGTGGAATGTGCGGTTCCTCAGTGTCAGGTTCCCAAACGGCTTTCTACAGGCATATGGAGGGCAATGTCTTGGCCTCGCTGGACAGGGCAGTCAGCGGTAAGGTGCATATTACCGCTGACTCATGGTCCAGCAGGCATGGACAGGGATGTTACCTATCGCATTGGGTGACTCTGCTGGCAGCTGGGAAGGATGCAGGACAAGGTGCAGTAGTGTTGAAGGTTGTTCCGCCATCACGCCTCCAAAATGCTACTACTCGTGATTGTGACACACCACTCTCCTCCACCCCCTCCTCTTCTTCTTCCTACATGGCCTCTTCCTGTGCTTTGTCCTCGAAACCAGTGGTGCTCCATAGGAATTCAAGGGGCTATGCAAGTACACAGGCAAAGAGATGCCATGCAGTGCTTGAGCTGGTGTGCTTGGGGGATAGGAGCCACACTGGGGCAGAGGTACTGTCAGCTCTGCAGGGGCAGGCTCAGAGGTGGTTGATGCCACGCCAGCTTAAGCCAGGAAAGGTGGTTTGCGACAATGGCACCAACCTCTTCTCCGCCCTCCGACAGGGACAACTGACCCATGTGCCCTGTTTGCCTCACGTCCTTAACTTGGTGGTGCAGCGGTTCTTGGGCAGGTACCCGGGCTACAGGAGGTCCTGAGGCAGGCCAGGAAACTCCATTTGCATTTCTGCCATTCATATAATGCCAGTGCTTGGCTGGCTGACCTCCAAAAGGAATAGAACCTGCCCAAGAACCGCCTAATCTGTGACATGTCCACCAGGTGGAACTCTACGTTGTCTATGCTCCAGCGGCTGCAAATGCAGCAGAGGGTTATCAATGAGTATCTGTGCCAATATGGTACCAGGACAGGGTCAGGGGAGCTTGTTTTTCCCCCCACTCCAGTGGGCCATGATCAGGGATGCATACACTGTCCTGTCACCATTTGAGGAAGCCATGAGGATGGTGAGCAGTGACAGTGCATGCATCAGTGACACTGTCCCTCTTATCCACCTGTTGGAGCACATGCTGCATGGAATAATGGAAAGGGCCCTTGAGGCAGAACAGAGGGAGGAAGAGGAGGACTTCCTTACCTCTCAAGGCCCGATTTATCCAGAGCCTAGCACTCAGCATCAGCAGCAGTCTTCAAGGGATAAATTACAGTCCCAAGAAACACATGGACTTGTACGTGGCTGGGAGGAGGTGGCTGCGGATAATATCGCCCTCAGTGACCCAGAGGACTCCGCACCGAATGCCTCAGCAAACCTACGCTGCATGGCCACCCTGATCCTGTAAAGCCTACGGAAGGTTTCTCGTATTCTTGCTATCAGGGAGGGGGATCATTACTGGCTGGCAACCCTCCTTGATCAACGTTACAAGGGTAAGGTTGTGGACCTTATCTTGCAATTGCAGAGGGAGCAGAGGATGAAACATCTTCGGGAGACCTTGCAGAAAAGTCTGTGCAACGCGTTCCCAGAGACTGGGAAGTTACAAAATCCTGGTCCTGGACAACGTGTTGCTGAGGCTTCGGGCAGTCAAAGAAGGAGCGGCCCCAAGGTATGATCGGTTCCAGCAACCATCGCCAGCGTCTGCTTCGCTGTGCATGCTGGGAAGGGGTATAAAGGGGGCAGACGCCATTACCTCAAGGTTCTCGTGTGTCGCCCACCATTGGGGTAGCCATTCCACGACACCCCCGCATATGGCCCTCCTGGCCGGGATGTTCGTGGGCAGCAGTGTTCCTGGTTCCGGGACCACGTTGGCCCGGAGCAATTGATCCACTGTGTGGACCCAGTAGTCGACTGGGTCCCCAACCTAGAGGGGGTCCCGAGCTGTCTGTCCAATTAGAGGAAGCTGACCGATGAGAAGTCTGTCTGAAGAATACCAAGCACGAGGCTGGTGTTCCAGGAGGGGCCTGTCCATTCATCAGGGACCACTTGAGTTCTGACAGGCTGGATGTTGGTCGCCTGTCAGTTGCTGACTTTGCAAAACTACCTGAAGGAGATCCGGGTGCTGAATCTACTGAGAGAGGATTTCGGACCATAATTGTCTCCAATCTTATAGGAGGGTCTGTGGCAGAGACTTAATCCTAAGTTTGAGTGACACTCTGGCTGCCAGGCTGGTGAGAGAGGCCTGTCCTGGTGCGCTATACCCAATCCGACTGGAGTGGTGAAGTAAAGTGTCGTTGGAAGCAGTATTCAGGTACACCTGGATCTACTGTCTCCTATTTGCTATCCCTCCACCTTTCTACTGTTTAATCGTTTTTACCTGGTTGGGTAATAAAAGCACAGAAAAGACACCTGTTGTGTGGACATTCTCTTTACTACAACTCTCATCAAGTACCCTAGACGGTGGAGACACAGAGGTAACATGCCACCCAAAACAAACCAGCAGCTCCTTCGGGGGTAGTGCTACACTAAAAACCCAACATTTTCAAAAAACATTTGTTATTGGGACATAAAGTGAGGTGAAATCTTCTGAACAGATGCGCACAGACAGCCAAACAAATGTTACAGGGGTGATAACCCTTCTCTATGTTTTCCAAAAAGCTTAAAAATAGATTTTTTGGCTGGAGCTACACTTTAAAAATGTACCAATACAAACAGATTCTACTTAACAACAAACCTACAGTCCCTGTCTTGTTTGCACCGCCTGTATACTGCTGTTCAGAGTATATAGGGCCTGGGGGTCCCACACCTTTCCTTTTATTAATTTGGGTGCAGGGTTCCCCTTAATATCCATACAAGACCCAAAGGGGCTTGTAATGACCTGGGAGGGGAACCCATGCCATTTTTCTCAATGATTTTCATCCATATTGCCGGGACCAGACATCACATTAAATCTGCAAGCAGTTTTAAATGACTTTTTTTCCTATAGAAATTACTTTTTGTGCAGGGACAGTTCTAAACACGGGAAACACAGCGCCACTTTGCAGGCATACTATAGACACCCAGCAGGTACGATATTTGAAAAAATATTTCACTTCTTTTTCACTATAAGCATCATTAAACCGCTCCCGAAAAAACTGCAGTTTTTAAAACTTTTTTTGCATTGATACATGTCCCCTGGGGCAGGACCCTGGTCCCCAGACCCGTTTTAGGACAAAAACTTGCATATTAGCCTTTAAAATTGGCACTTTTTATTTCAAACGTTTGAGTCCCATAGACTTTAACAGGGTTCTAAAGTTTGCGTGAACTTTCGGTCCGTTCGAAGGTTCTGATGCGAACCAAACCGGGGGGGGGGTATTTCGGCCCATCCTTACTCAGGTTATTATTGGGGGGCTTTTTATCTTGATGCATAGAATGAACCTCTTGCCTTTACAACCACATTAAAAGGGGGTACCCAATGCAAAAAAATTATGAGGTTTAATGTTGATAAATGTAAAGTTCTGTACTTGGGGGCTAAGAAAATGCATCATACATACTAGGGGGAGTACAACTGGAGGGATTCGTAGTGGAGAAGGATCTGGGGGGATCCGTAGTGGAGAAAGATCTGGGGGTTTCGGTAGATCATAAGCTCAATGACGGTATGGAATTTGGTGTGACCATGTGCATGCAAGACAAGTTTGAGTCGAGATTCTATCGGAAAAAAATCAACGGTTTCTTGTCAGATTTTCAGATCGTGTGTACGCGGTATTAATGTATAGCCATACCTTAAATATTCTATGTCATGTGTAACAATAAATAAATTTGTACTTATAAAAAAAATGTTTATGTATTTTTTGCATGAGTTAGGGCTAGTTTACACTTGCTTCAAAACAAAGCTTTGGACATGCTTTGTTAAAGCTCTTTGAACGCCAGTCAAAGCTCCTGTTACTAAATAAAATGGTTAGCTTATAGTCCTGTTTACACATTGCTTTTACTTGGTGCTTCGATGAGGCTTCAATGAGGTTTCGGTGGGGCTTTGGTGGAGCTTCAATGGGGCTTCGGTGGGGCTTTCACTGGGGCTTTATGGGGCTTCGATGGGGCTTTGGTGGGGCTTCAAGCCAGCTTTGCCGTAGACTTCTATGGAGGCTTTGATGATGCTTTTAAGCACCCCTGAAGCTACAGTATATGGGGTATAATTGTTGAAGCAAAGCCGACGCAAAGCAAAGCAAGGTATAAACATTACCAGGGTTTTTTTCAGGGGGAACTTGGAGGAACCACCTCTGGATAAGACCCTTTGGTGCCTGCTCACCACAATCACTTGTAAACACAGAAGTCTGGTTTCTGTGTTTACAAGTGACAGCTCTGCACTCTGTATATAACCCCCTGAATTCTGCACTGTATGAAATGCAATCCTGGTATTTAATTCCCCTTCAAGACCCTCCTACTGTTCGTGAAATTTGACTGACCACATCCACTATTTGATGTGATTTGGAGGGTGTGTGTAGGGGGAGGGGTTTTGTGGGGTCGTAGTTAAGTTCCAGCACCTATTGTTTGAGAAAAAAAGCCCTAAACAGGACTGTAAGCTAACCATTTTATTTAGTGACAGGAGCTTTGACTGGCGTTTAGAGAGCTTTAACAAAGTGTGTCTGAAGCCTTGTTGAAGCCGAAGCAAGTGTAAATGAGCCCTTATACAACACGTTTTTTTAATGGTCTTCTTTGGCGTCTATTGATTTAGTAAAAACTTGTTTTTCTTTATTTTTTATTATTGTGAGGGATGCTGTAAAGAATGATCACCCATCCACCCAATGAGTACAAAATCTTGCTTATCAACCATAAAGATCTAACGTAAAACAAAACCTACATTGGGTTCCCTACACTTGCCATAAAAAAGAAGAAAATAATCGCTGAAAATATTTGAGAATGTATTAATTGTAAGTTGCTTATAGATCAAACTAAAACAATTTTTTTTTCAATTAAAAGCTTTGTAGGTGCATAACAAAACTATGTTAAACATGTGGTCTGGGTCTTACAATGACCAATGGTCAGTGCAACTCCATGATGTGTTTATATTTTATAAAAGATATTACTGAAAATTTTAATTGACTAAAAATGGCACAGAAATACAAAAAAGTGTCACATTTTACAATGATATTTCCAGCATGATGTCTGGATCAATTTTAAGTCATAATAAGACCTCAGCAGTGCCTCCATGAGATCTTTGTTCCTCAGGCTGTAGATCAGAGGATTCAGCAATGGGTTAATGAGGGCAGATATGACTGAAAACAGTTTGTTTAAATTGACCATATCACTGGAGGAGGGAATCAAAAAAATAAAGATTAAGGAGCCATAAAAGATGGAGACCACGGTGAGGTGTGATGTGCAGGTGGAGAAGGCTTTACTCTTTCCAGTCTTGCTACGGAGTCTAAGGATGGTCCTGAGAATATAGACATAGGGAAGAAAGGTCATAAGAACGACTGCTAATGCAACACCAGCACCTGCTATCAATAAGACCACCATGTTTATGAAGGGGTCAGTACATGTAATTTGATATAAGTTTGGAAGGTCACAAAAGAAGTTGTGGATGGAAGATGTTCTGCAGAAGGACAACCTGAGCGACAATAAAGTATGAACCAAAGAGTGAGCATATCCTGTACCCCAGACCAGAGAGGCCATACGAGTACAGACCCTCCAAGACATAATTAGTTTGTAATGTAGGGGGTGGCAGATGGCAATGTAGCGGTCGTAGGACATAGCCGAGAGCAAGAAAACTTCTGATTGAACAAAGGAGATGTAGAAAAAGGCTTGGGCTATGCAGGCAGGAATGGATATTGATCGTCTTTTTGTGACCAAATCAAAGAGCATCCTTGGTGCCGTCACTGATGAATAGGACATGTCCAGAAATGCCAAGTTGGCAAGAAAAAAATACATTGGGTTGTGTAGATTGTAGTCAGTGAGGACCAAGAAAAATATAAGAAGGTTTGTGATAAGAGTCATCAGATAGATGAGAAGGAAGAACACAACAAGTCCATTCATGGTCAGTGGATGGTCTGATAGACCCACAAGAGTGAAAGAGGAAATCTCTGTTATATTCCTCATATTATTCTTTTTTTTTTCATTGGTTACATTTATCATTATAAAGCAGTAATAAAATTATGTATCTTAGCATTAAATCATTGTAAAACATGTACAGTGTGCCTACACATTACACTCAGGTGTACATGTAGGCATTTGTACCAGCAAATTATTTATTCTTATATAAGATGTTGGCATTCCCTCAGGAGAGTCTGCTGTGTTTGTAAGAACACAAAGCTGAAAGTCTCATTAAAGGTCTCCTAAGATGTAATTTATAACACCTTTGGAGATTTTTTTTCTATAATTGAGTACAGTCTTCAAAATTGGAATTAAAAATCCACTAAAACTGTTTATTTTTGTCTTTTTGTCACCTATTTGTGTTGTTTATTGATCATCAAGATAACATCAAAGGACACCAGCACACAGGTCTTGTAGACAGTACAGTTGTGCTAAATCATCATGATTACTGTACTGTGTGAAATCCGTCTCCAAGACCTGTGTGTTGGTCTTCTTTGATGTCATCTTGGTGATCAATAAACAACATTTTGGATTTCAATAGATGTGCAGCCATTTCTTCCTTTATCTTATACATTTTTATATTGGACACAGTTGATAGTATGGAAAGAAATAACACTTAGGTTTGAGTGTGTAAAAATTCTCAAGGGTCACCACAGTTTATAATTCACAAACAAAAGACACAGGTTGCTGTCTTCGTTTAGATTAGAACTTAAGCCCTTAGATTTAGGTTTCTAAAAATCGACCAGTGGCAATATAAATTGAAGGCAGCACCAACTAGCGTAAAATTGGAGACACAAGTCACAGTGAGGTGTCATTCTAAAGATACCTAGAGAGACTAGGTATAGATGGGTAAAAATTGGCCAGTGGCACCACAGTTTGAAAGCCGTGCCAAAAGCCTTCAAACTGTGAGACAGACGAGGATTACAGTGATCCGCAGGAGGACTAATCATTATGTGCCTATGACCTCTTAGGCCCCGTACACACGGTCTGACAAAACCGATGAGAATGGTCCGACGGTCCGTTTTCATCGGTTCACCTCTGAAGTGGCCGTACGGCCTGATGTGTGTACACACCATCAGTTCAAAATCCAATCGGGTCAGAACACGGTGACGTAAAACACATGACGTGCTGAATAAAACAAAGTTCAATGCTTCCAAGCATGCTTCGACTTGATTCTGAGCATGCGCGGGTTTTGAATCGATGCTAATAAACCATTGTGCCATGCTAAAAAGAATAAGCAAAAAGGTTTCTCGTGATGGTACCAGACAGAGGGGGTAATAGGTTGATCTTTCAACTAGGCAACCAAAGCCATAACTTTCTGCCACAGCGTACCTAGAATTGGACAACTCTTAAAAATGTGCTCAAAGGACCCTGCAGGGAGACATCTCCTAAAACACTCTGAGATACTTCAGGAACAATTACGGTATGTAAAGTTTTTCGAGGGATCATCTAGCATCTTGTGTTGTGTTTTTTTTTATGACAAGAAAAATAGGTTTGGATGGGGCCACATCCATAAATACATAGAAAAAAAAAAGAAATGCGGGGCTAGATAGGCCGGAACCAATCAGTGGGTCAATCAGTGCATGGCAGGCTGGCCCTGGGGATGAGGTGGCACTGGGCTGAGCACCTAAGACAAAGGGGACACCATCAGTCACTGGGGGCTCACCATTGACCAGGAGGAGGAAAGGGTACGGGGGCTTACCAGTCCAGGGTTGTGTGCCCCTGTAATAGGGGGAGCTCAATCTGGACAGGCACCAAAACACAGTTGTCACAAGGTGCACACACACACCAGCTGCACTGCCAGACTCCCCCTCACTGGGACGACACACTGTGTCCACGAATGGGTGACCCACCACCCCTTCCTTTCTACTAGTCTATAGACAACACCCACATGGCCATCAGGGTGGGCCTCCAATGGAGTTCTGTATTCCGGAACCACTGGGTGTGCTCTACTGAGTGTGTACCAAGAGATTAAACCTGGCTGAGGAACTACACTGGCACCATCCTCCTACACTGCTGTGTGTGAGTGGTACGTCCCACACAGGATGAAACACTGCAAGTGACGATTGACAGAAATCATCAGTCCTGGCTGGAAGTCATCAACAGAAAGAGAGAGAAAGAGCGAGTGTATCACCATCAATACGTGTGTGTGTGTCACTATCAATACCAGCACCCTCGGGTTGGTGCAGCAATAATTTCTGTGCCCCTATAAATTTTGCACCTGGGGCAGTTGCACTGGCTGCCCCCCATGCTACGCCACTGGGGAGAACACATATGCCACTCTGATTCCTACTTTATTAAAGTGTATTGTATTTGTACTGTCTACCCTCACTTTACGCCGCGGCCCCCTTCCCTCCCCCCGACCCCCTATTCCCTTCGGCTCTAGGCCTGGCTTCGTTGATTATAATTTATCTATCTATACTCGATAAACAGGTCCCTCCACACATGTGTCCTTGCTGGCCACCGGGGGGGGTTTTTGTCTGGTCCCGCTTGCTGTACCCCTCGGGCGGACTTTTTTAGGTGAGCAATTTAACCTTCCTTTTTTTTCCCCTTGTCTACTTACAGTGTTGTTTTTAAATTACTGATGTACTGTTGAATTGTTTCTAGATCCTCTCCTGATGAAGCGGTGTAAATCCGCGAAACTAGTTGAGACACTGTTACAACCCTCAACCCATCGTTATGTCTTCCCACTCCGGGGACCTCAACTTTGGCGCTGTTGGATGGTTGTCACAATTTTTATCCTGTAACTGTCTGTATATGTCTTTCAATAAAAACTATTAATTTGTATTTCTTTCTTACTCCATTCTGTATTTTTTTTTACTGATACCGCAATAGTCCTAACTGGCCCCTCACTCCCTTTCTTGATTCTTTCGTTCGGGGACCTTAGACCCAAGTATCCCATATGGTGTCCCCATTAGGGGGATTCACCCTCTCTATTGGTCCTGTTTACCGTTATCTTCAAAAGTGAAAGTAAAAGTAAAATCCAAATTTTGGGTTGTCCTCAGAGCAGTAATAGAGGGGAAATCTTCCATTGGGGACACTAGCTCTGGTGACTTTGGGAGCCCAAATGAATTCCATTAATTTGTTGTCCATTTCCTGTCCTATATATGGACAGGAAGTAAAAATAAAGGTCCCTAAATGGACACAGATGGAAAAAAAAACTGTTATGCCACTTACTCACAATCAGACATTCCGACAACAAAACCGTGGATTTTTTTCCGACAGATGTTCGCTCAAACTTGACTTGCATACACACGGTCACACAAATGTTGCCCGGAAATTTGAAATGTCGAGAACGCGGTGACGTATATCACTGCAACGAGCTGAGAAAAAATAAGTTAAATGATTCCTAGCATGCGTAGGATTTTTGTGCGTCGGAATTGGATACACACGGTCGGAATTTCGGACAAGAACTTTTGTTGTCGGAAAAATTGAGAACTAGCTCTCAATCATTTGTTGTCGGAAATTCCGACAGCAAATGTCCAATGGAGCTAAACATGTCCAAACAAGCTCACATGGAACATTTGTTGTCGGAAATTCCGATCGTGTGTATGCGGCATTAGGGACTATACCCCTCCCCTACTCTATGCAAAATGAAAATTGTTTTGAATATTGTTCTACTTGAATGTACACAGGTCTGCTTGTGCAATAGATAAAGAGGCAGCTAAATGATGACGTGTTTCACAATTAGCTTCTTCAGGAAGATAAAAAAAACAAAAAAAAAACACTTTTCTTTCACACCTAAAAGTCTAAATGATTGAAAAAAAATGTTTCTTTAATACTGTAAGGAATCAATAATTACCCATCAATCCATTGAAACCAATCTACTGGACACTTATCAACCATACCATGCTGACAAATCTATCAAAAGGTATACATATTTGGGGTCCCTGCACTTGAAATAAAAAGGAGAAAAAAATGTTGTGAAAATATTGGGAATAATATTATTTTATGCAAAGTATGTTGCTCATTATTCAATGTAACATTTTTTATTTATTTTTCCAAATATCAGCTTTGTGCCTAATAAAGGCTATAGATGCATTAAAATCTTTGAAAAGAAATATGGAAAGCAAAATAGTATTTTTGAGGATAAGCAAAGCATGTTGAAACTGCAACATTTGGCCTGTGGGTTACAATGACCTCTGTTCATGCATAGGTAAGTACAAGTGTGATCCTCTAATGTGTAAAAGGAAAAGAAGGGCGCACTGACCTAGTGCATTACCAATGGCTAGGTTTAATTAAAATTGTATAACAAGTCATGAATACTCACAAACCAAGTAAAAAGCAAGCATAAACATCACTCCATCAAAGTAATGTTTATGCTTGTTTTTTACTTGGTTTGTGAGTATTCATGACTTTTTAATTCAATCTTATTTTATTCATAAGAAGAAAAGGAAGAGACATAAAGACAGATAACGTCTCAAACAGTACATACAGTGAAAACAATTACATCAACAGTAAGCAACGTGTTTGACATAACAAAATCATGTCTAAGATACATAAGAAAAGGGAACAAGAGCATATGTACGCTGACCACTACACGGCCGTTCAATTAAACAATCCCCAGATATATAAAATGAACATTAATTGCATCCACCAACCTCACATTAGTGAGGGGGTCAGTGTTGCGCCACATACGGCATATTAGGGGAGATAATGTATGAATCTGCAAGTAGAATAAGACATATGGGGTCAATATGGGGTCACATAACGAATCAGGAACATTAAGCGGGTCGAGGCCATGATACGTTAGCTCAAAAAATTCCTAAGGAAGTATTTAGAAATCAAGAAAAGGAGAAGAAGCATGGGCAGACAAAGAGGGGGCAGAGAGACAGGGGACAAGAGTGTATTCATGACTTTTTATACAATTTTAATTAAACCTAGCCATTGGTAATGCACTAGGTCGGTACGCCCTTCTTTTCCTTTTACATTTTAGTGTCAAGAATACCAAATATTCTGAGAAGGGCAGCAAGATCCCTGGTCATTCCCTATTCCAATGGAAGACTCTGGTTGTTCACTAAGTGATCAAGCTCCCGAGCGCAGGAGACTGTTTGTGTTTAAGTATGATCCTCTGACATGTCTACATTTTATAAAGGACATTACTGATTTTTTTTTGTCAACTGAAAATGTCCTAGAAATACAAAAAGTGTCAAAGTTTACAATGATATTTTCAGAATGACGCCTGGATTAACTTTAAGTGATAATAAGACCTCAGCAGTGCCTCCATAAGGTCCTTGTTCCTCAGGCTGTAGATCAGAGGATTCAGCAATGGGTTAATGAGGGCAGATGTGACTGAAAACAGTTTGTATAAACTGACCATATTGCTGGAGGAGGGAAACAAGTAAATAAAAATTAAGGATCCATAAAAGATGGAGACCACGGTGAGGTGTGATGAGCAGGTGGAGAAGGCTTTCCTCTTCCCAGTCTTGCTACGGATTCTGATAATGGTACTGAAAATATAGACATAGGGAAGAAAGGTCATAAGAAACGCTCCTAATCCAGCACTAGCACCTGATAAGAATATGACCACCATGTTTATGAAGGGGTCAGTACATGTAATTTGATATAAGTGTGGAAGGTCACAAAAGAAGTTGTGGATGGAAGATGTTCTACAGAAGGACAACCTGAGCAAAAGTAAAGTATGAACCAAAGAGACAGAACATCCTCCAACCCAGACCGAAGAGGCCATACGAGTACAGACCGTCCAAGACATAATTAGTTTGTAATGTAGGGGGTGGCAGATGGCAATGTATCGGTCATAGGACATAGCCGAGAGCAAGAAAAGTTCTGAGCAAATAAAGGAGACATAGAAAAAGACTTGGGCTATACAGGCAGGAATGGATATCGATCGGCTTTTTGTGACCAAATCAAAGAGCATCCTTGGTGCCGTCACTGATGGATAGGACATGTCCAGAATAGCCAAGTTGGCAAGAAAAAAATACATTGGGTTGTGCAGATTGTAGTCAGTGAGGACCAAGAAAAAAATGAGAAGGTTTGTGATAAGAGTCATCAGATAGATCAGAAGGAAGAACACAAAAAGTGCATTCATGGTCAGTGGATGGTCTGATAGACCCACAAGAGAAAGAGACGTAATCTCTGTCATATTCCTCATATTATTCTTTTTTTTTCATTGTTTAAACTTATCACTATAAAGCAGTAATAAAATTATGGATTTTAGGATTAAATATTTGGAAAACATGTACGGTGTGCCTACACATTACACTCAGGTTTACATGTAGGCATTTGTACCAGTGAATGATTTATTCTTATATAAAATGTTGGCGTTCCCTCAGGAGAGTCTGCCGTGTTGTAAGAACACAAAGCTGAAAGTCTCATTAAAGGTCTCCTAAGATTTAATTTATAACTCCTTTGGAGCGTTTTTTCCTATATTTGCATTTAAAATCCACTGAAAGTGTTTCTATCTTTTTGTTCACCTATTTTTCTTATTGGCTAGTGGACAAAGTGATCTAAAACTTTATAAAAATAACTTATATTACGAACTTCCATACATACAGCACCGCCCCATACTAGCACCTCATGCAATCTCAGTGGGTGTCTAGGGTTCTGGCTCGAAAAGCACATCTCTGCTTAGTATTGGAAAATATAGATGAGTAGGAGCCGCACACCAAAGACCTCTTCTTTCTAAGCGTTCTTTATTGAACCATCCATAATATATCTCCTTCCATGATGTCCCTGCTCAAGGATTACCTTGCCTTTGCACAGTTAACTGAAACGGCTTGATCAAACGCGTTAAGTCATGGTGATCATGGTGATCCTTGGGCAGGGACATGATGGAAGGAGATATATTATGTATGGTTCAATAAAGAACATTTAAAAGGAAGTGGTCTTTGGTTTGTGGCTCCTATTCTTCTATATATTACTATAAAAGGAACACGGCTTTCCTTTTAGCTTCCATAATTTTGAGGTTACATTTTTATAAGGGCTACCGATTAAAACGTCATTGTATTGCATGTCCCTGATGACATTTAATACAACGAAACACTGCGTAGGGTGGAGTTTTTGTATGCGCGGGGTCACTGTGCATGAGGACCGCGGCCATCGTGTCAGTTTGAAACCATCAGGATCTGGGGGCCCCCTTTATTAAAGGGGTCTTCCCGATTCTGATAAGCCCCTCGCCCGCAGACCCCCACAACCACTGGGCAAGGGTTGTGGGGATGAGGCCCTTGTCCCCATCAACATGAGGACATCCTCCCCATGTTGAGGGCATGTGGCCTGGTACGGTTCAGGAGAGGGGGGGCCGCACTCTGTCCCCCCCTCTTTTCTGTGGCCGGCCAGGTTAACGTGCTTGGATAAGGGGTCTGGTGTGGATTTTTGGGGGAACTCCACGACATTTTTTTTATTTGGGGTGGAGTTCCACTTAAAATCCACACCAGACCTGAAGGGTCTGGAATGGATATTTGGGCGGAACCCCACACTTTTTTTTTTTATGAATGAATCCTCTCTGAATTGCCGGAATTGCTGGGAGCCGACAACTCATTATAGCCACGAGTCCGGTTTTAAAAGATTTTTTTCTTTCAGAAATGACACTTTGTGCAGGGACAGTTCTAAGTACTGGAAACATGCGCTATTTCACATGCTAACTTTACACCCCCCCTAGGTACGAAATTTAAAGAAATAGTTCACTTTTATTGTTTCACTCTAAGCATTATTAAATTCACTGCTCCCGAAAAAACTGCAGTTTTTAAAACTTTTTTTGCATTGATACATGTCCCCTGGGGCAGGACCCGGGTCCCCAAACACTTTTTAGGACAATAACTTGCATATTAGCCTTTAAAATTAGTACTTTAGATTTCTCCCATGGACTTTAACAGGGTGTTCCGTGGCTTTTCGAATTTGCCGCAAACGCCTCAAATTGTTCGTTGTTCGCTGAACAGGCAAACAGGCAATGTTCGACTTGAACATGAGTTCGACTCAAACTCAAACTCAAACTCGAAGCTCATCCCTAGTGGTAAGGTGCCATCCATACTTTGAGCACTTTGGGTGTTTATTCACAGTCGGTGAAGGTGGAGCATTCTGCAGAGAACTTTTGGTCTATAGGAAGAATTTGAAGGACTTTGTATATGCACATAGCACTTTATCTAGGGACTTTTTATTTCCAGCAGTGGTTATTCATTATAGCAACAATCGTCACTTATTGTATGCACTATTGTTTCAACATAGCACAAGTCACTTTGTCAATATATCTAATTTTGCTAGTGGGACACAGCAATTTACTAATGCATGTAGTTATATATATGTTTTTTGTGATTTAGGTAGGTTGGGGTAATTTCTTCTATGTACGCTCTTTACCTGTACGTATTTACATTTATTATGGTTTATTGTTTATAGCGCCCCCATCCTTCTCTTTTTTTCAGCACATACTTCAGTACCCACTGATTTTTGCAGCTTTATCTAATTTATTTTACTTATTTACTTTGGCGCGAGATTTACAACTTTTTTATATCTGTATACAATACCTGTCGCCGAGAATGTGTTTCCAGCACGACGGCATCGCGCTGATTCTCGGCGACATGGTGCCAAAATCTGACACTCGCTGGAATAGAAAAAGCACATTCCAGCAAGCGCGTCATAGAAGCGACGGGGATCCGACTTGGATTCCCGCCAATTTTAGCCGTGACGTTTTATATGAATCATCAGAGGGAACTCCACGCCAAATTTTAAATAAAAAAAACGCCATGGGTTCCCCCCCAGGGGCATACCAGGCCCTTAGGTCTGGAATGGATTGAAAGGAGACCCCCCTACGCCAAAAAAAAGGTGTGGGGGTCCCCCCCACAATCCATAACAGACCCGTATCCAAGCACGCTGCCTGGCCGGACAGGAAAGGAGTGGGGGCGCGTCCTCCCGCTGTAATGCCGGGTGTCTGGTGCATGATAAGTTATATAGGCCTCTTATGACGTCACAGTCCCATCATGCTCCGGCCCCGGGATCCCCATCGCTTCTATGACAGCTTTTTCCCCATCGCGGTGAGCCGGCTCACCGCTGGCTCCCGCGATGGGGCATCGTAGGTGGTCAATCTCGCCGAGAAAGGGAGCGAGATTGACACAATATCGTGGTCACCTACAGTATGTGCTTTTAATAAATTCAAATTGTTTTGATATACTACACCATGAAGTGGATTTTGTCTTTACACCTTTCAACGTGAGGAGTGATGACTGGATCCATGCTGGAGCAGTCTATGGTGGATTTAGCCACCTATAATCTAGCGGTCCAGTTGTGAGGGTAAGAGGCTTGGCTCACTGTGGTGTTGGTGGAAGATTACTGTTCATATTTTTATCATGACTGGTTCACCTATTGGGTGCTTCTCGGAGATTGATGGATGTTTTCTTTGTTACTAAGGACATTTAACTGCTTGCCGACCAGCCGCCATCATTATACAGCAACAGGTCGGCACGTTCCCACAAGCCGTCGTAGCTGAACGTCGGCCCTTTAAGTGGGGATAGCAGGCACACGCTCATGCGCCTGGGGCACTGCGGGGGAACAAATGCACGTGGCCGGCGGGCACAAAGACCGCTGGCCACGTGCGATCGCCAGAACAGGGACGTGTGTGTGTAAACACACAAATCCCTGTTCTGTGAGGAGAGAAGATACAGATCGTGTGTTCCTACTAGCTGAGAACAACGATATGTCTTCTACTCTAGTCACTCTCATCACTCTACAGTTAGAACACACACTGCAGGGGAACGCAGTTAACCCCTTGATTGCCCCCTTGTGTTAACCCCATCCCTGCCAGTGACATTTACACTGGCAGTGCATTTTTATAGCACTGATCGTTGTATAAAAGTCAGTGGTCCCAAAAAAGTGTCAAAAGTGTCCGATGTGTCCGCCACAATGTCACAGTCCTGATAAAAATCACAGATCACCGTCATTACTAGTAAAAAAATAAAGATATAAAAAATTGCTATAAATCGATCCCGTAGTATGTAGAAGTTGTAACTTTTGCGCAAACCAATCAATATGCGCTACTTGCGATTTTTATTACCAAAAGCAAGTAGAAGAATATATATCGATGTAAACTGATGAAGAATTTTTTTTAAAAACATTTTTGGGGATATTTATTAAAGCAAAAAGTAAAAAATATTTTTTTTTTTTCAAAATTGTTGCACTTTTTTTGTTTATACGCAAAAAATAAAAACCACAGAGGTATTTAAATACCACCAAAAGAAAGCTCTATTTGTGGGAAATAAAAGGACATCAATATTGTTTGGGTACAGCATCGCACGACCGCGCAATTATCAGTTAACGTGACGTAGTGCCGAATCACAAAAAATGGCCTGGTCAGGAAGGGGGTAAATTCTTCCAGGGCTGAAGTGGTTAAGCGCTGCATTTCTCCTATTTCATACTTGTACATTGCCGCCCACAATGTATGCTAGCTGCTGTCCATCTGTTGTTTTTTAACCTGTTATCAATTTTTATAAGAATTAACTCACCGCTTCAGGTGGATAAATTAATGACTGCTAGGAATGTCCAACCAAGTGCTAGCCCCCGGCCCGCCTCCGTGGGTAAGTAGATAAAGGAAGAAATAGCTGCACATTGATTGAATTTTTAAAATGTTGTTTATTGATCACCAAGATGACATCAAAGGACACCAACACACAGGTCTTGTAGACGCGTTTCACACAGTACAGTTGTGCTTAATCATCATGATTACTGTACTGTGTGAAACACATCTCCAAGACCTGTGTGTTGGTCTTCTTTGATGTCATCTTGGTGATCAATAAACAACATTTTGGATTTCAATAGATGTGCAGCCATTTCTTCCTTTATCTTATACATTTTTATATTGGACTGCACAGTTGATAGTATGGAAAGAAAGAACACTTAGGTTTGAGTGTGTAGAAATTTTCAAGGGTCACCACAGTTTATTATTTTACAAACAAAAGACACAGGTAGCTGTCTTCCTTTAGATTAGAGCTTAAGCCCTTAGATTTAGGTGGCTAAAAATTGGCCAGTGGCAATATAAATTGACGGAAGCACCAACAAGCCTAAAATTGGAGACACAAGTCACAGTGAGGTGTCATTCTAAAGCTACCTAGAGAGACTAGGTATGGATGGGTAAAAATTGGCCAGTGGCACCACAGTTTGAAGGCCATGGCAAAAGCCTTAAAACTGTGAGTAAGACGAGGATTACAGTGATGCGCAGGAGGAGTAATCATTATGTGCCCATGACCTCTTACTATCTTAGGCACCTTTATCTTTCCTTTATGACCCTCCAGAGCTGATTCTTCTCTCCAAAGTGCTGCCTTCAGTGCCATCTCTCGACTGCTACTAAGGACCGGATACCCAGACTCACCAGAGTGCCCTCATCTCTTTATCTTTTCTTATAAGTTGACCAAGTACCCCATTTGTCATGGAATTGGTACATGGCGTCATGGAAAGAGTGATTACTTCCCTTCATAAGAATTAGCGAGCCCCAGTGCTGTCTTAATGAGAGGGCAGACCTCGGCACTGCCCAGGGGCCCCAGCTGCACTTTCCCCAAAGCAGCTGGTCCTTGAGCCCACGCTGACCTGAAATTGGGGGCCCCATGATGGCACTGAGAATGATGGATACAAAGGGGAGGCAGTCTGCCTCCTACCTACCTGATGTCTGTTTACCTACACTGTCATCATTGTAGGGGCCCCAGAGCATTACTTTGCCCAGGGGCCCATGATGCTATTAAGACGGCCCTGGCGAGCCCATTCTATTATAGACATGAGCTATGAGGGTTGATTGTGAATGCCAGTGTAAGAAGATAAACAAGTGTGCCACGCTGAAAAGAATAAGCAAAAAGGTTTCTCGTGATGGTACCAGACAGAGGGGGTAATGGGAATGAGTTCACCTTTCAACTAGGCAACTAAAGCCATAACTTTCTGACACAGCGTACCTAGAATTGGACAGCTCTAAAAAATGTGCTCAAAAGAACCCTGCAGGGAGACATCGCCTAAAAGTCTGAGATACTTCATTGTGTAAAGTTTTTCGAGGGTTCATCTACCATCTTGTGTTGTGTTTGTTTTATTACAAGAAAAATAGGTTTGGCCAGGGCCACATCCATAAAAACATAGAAAAAAGAAGTGCAGGGCCAGATAGGCGGGAACCAATCAGTGGGTCAATCAGTGCATGACAGGCAGACCCGGGGGATGAGGGAGTACTGGGCTGAGCTACTAGGACAAAGGGGACCCCATCAGTCACTGGGGGCTCACCATTGACCAGGAGGAAAGGGTATGGGGGTTGTGTGCCCCTGTAGGGGAGAGCTCAATCTGGACACCCACCAAACACCGTTGTCACAAGGTGCACACACACCGGCTGCACTGCAAGACTTTACCTTGGGGAATTTCTGATCATGACCCTTATTACTCAAAATAGTGACCTCTCAGGCCCCGTACACACGGCCGAGGAACTCGACGTGCCTAGCACGTCGAGTTCCTCGTCGAGTTCTGGGATGAAGCCGCCGAGGAGCTCGGCGGGCCGCCTTCTCCCATAGAACAACGAGAAAATAGAGAACATGTTCTCTATTTTCTCGTCGAGCTCCTCGGCGGCTCCATCGAGCCAAAACTGTACAGACGACAGAGTTTCTCGGCAGAATCCGGGTTTTGACCGAGTTTCTCGGTGAATTCTGCCGAGAAACTCTGTCGTGTGTACGGGGCCTCACACCCCAGGTCAGAGGTTGTGGAGATTGTCCAGATACAGGATTATGGAACGAGGGGTGACAGAGCCAATTACTGAGTCAGTTTGTCAATACTAGCTTTCCAATAAGGACTGTGCATTGTACAAATCTGCAGTATATCTCTGTTCAACATAGATGCTAAGATTCTAGCTAAAATTTTGGCCAACTGCCTTTCTCCAATCCCAGATAATATAATACTAGGTTTTATGCCTAGCAAGGGCATCAACATCAATATCAGGAGATTGATTCTAAACTTGGAAAATTCAACCTACCAATAGGGGTTCAAGGGTACTTGCCTCATAGAATGCCAAGAAGGCATCTGACTGGGTGGTGTGGACCTACCTCTGAAGTTTTGGGCCTACAATACAATATATTGCTGATGAACCATAAATCTCTAAGGCCTCGTACAGATGAGCGGACATGTCCGATGAAAACGGTCTGCGGACTGTTTTCATCGGACATGTCCGCTGGGATCATTTGGTCTGATGGCTGTACACACCATCAGACCAAATTCCCCGCGGACAGACGACACGGTGACGACGCGGTGACGTGACGGCGACGATGACGCGGCGACGTGCGCGAACCCGGAAGTTCAATGCTTCCACGCATGTGTCTAATCACTTCGACGTCATGCGTGGGTTCTCGGGCCAGCGGACATGTCCGATGAGTCGTACTGACCATCGGACATGTCCGGCGGACAGGCTTCCAGCGGACATGTTTCTTAGCATGCTAAGAAACATTTGTCCGCTGGAAACCTGTCCGGTCGGCCGGAAAATTGTCCGGTCGGCCCATACACACGACCGAACATGTCTGCTGAAAATGGTCCGACGGACCCGTTTCAGCGGACATGTTCGGTCGTGTGTACGAGACCTAACATATATCAAAACCTACAATAGAGTCCCTGTACTTGGGATAAAAAAGGAGAACGTAATTTGTAATTTTTTAAAAAAAAATTGAATTAATTATACATTGTTCAATATTTAAACTAACTGCATTTTTTCGAAATGTTTCTCTAAAAAATCGGATCTGGGTATTTATAAAAACTCAGGGCTAGATTCAGGTAGGGGTACGCAATCTAACGGCGGCACAGCATATCGTATTTACAAAGCACTTGCTCCGTAAGTTGCGGCGGCGTAGCATAAATGGGGCCGGCGTAAGCGCACGTAATTCAAATGTGTAAGGGGGCGTGTTTTATGTTAATGTGTGTTGACCTGACGTGATTGACGTTTTGTACGAACGGCGCATGCGCCGTCCGTGTACATATCCCAGTGTGCATTGCTCCAAATGACGTCGCAAGGACGTCATTGGTTTCGACTTGAACGTAAATTATGTCCAGCCCTATTCGCGAACGACTTACGCAAACGACGTAAAAAATTTAAAAATCGAAGCGGGAACGACATCCATACTTAACATTGAGTGCGCCTCATAGAAGCAGGCACAAAGTTACGCCGAAAAAGCCTTACGCAAACAACGTAAAAAACGAACGCCGGGCGCACGTACGTTTGTGAATCGGCGTATCTAGGTAATTTGCATACTCTCCGCCGATAACTACGGGAGCGCCACCTAGCGGCCAGCGTGAGAATACACCCTAAGATACGACGGTGTAAGAGATTTATGCCAGTCGTATCTTAGGCTAATGTCGGCGTATCTAGCTTTCTGAATACAGAAAGTAGATACGCCGGCGCAGCTTAGAATTTACGCGGCGTATCTATGGATACGCCGGCGTAATTCTTTGCTGAATCTAGCCCACAGTTTCCATTGAAAACTTTGTAGGTGCATAAAAAAATTGGTACACACATTTTTCACAGAGGTATCTTAAGGTTAACCAAAGCAGATTGAAACTGTTAAGCCGCGTACACACGATCGGTCAAAACCGATGAAAACCCGACCAAGCTCTCATGGCAGTTTTCCTGTCAGGAAACCCGGTCGTGTGTTGGGTTGGAAAAAGTTACTGAGCAGCTTCTCGGTTATCTCCCTCGGGTTTCCCGGCTGACTTGTTACCGCCGGGAAACCCGTACGTGTGCACAAGGCTTGACAAACATAAATGTGAAAAGTCCAAACATGGAGAAACAAAGTTTCAAACAAGATCCTGGATGGTCCAAATGAAAAAAATCATCTTACATGGATAGTGCAAACAAATAATGTGTGAATATCCACTCACCAGATGATGTAGATCCTATTACCATACGGCAGAGAGGATCATAAGTGCTTGTGGGGTCTTCCCGACCTCCAAGGGTCTTTAACCGAATCCTCCTCAGGATGAAATGTGTAAACGGCGCTTTCGTAGCCGTATTGCGTTCCACGCATACGGCGACCGCGCACTGACGTCATCGCCTGGCGCCGCGTGCGTTCCAGCGTGAAAAGCGGAAGTGCCGAGCATAATCAACGCTCCATTTGCCACACATGCCTTGCTACTATAAACAGCACAGCGTTTTTACTACACGCTGCTCTATTATCGTCGGCCGTAGCCGGACCACGCTACCACCAAACTACTGGAAATAATCCCCTCAGCTGAAACCCATCGCAACCCGGATCCACGCCACCATTAAGCTACAACCTAATCCTACTAAGTATTCTCTACCCGGGTCCACGCTGCCATCCTTACTGCCATTGCTCTGGGGACACCCTAAGATATCCACCACAAGGAGACCATCCATTACAGAATCCCATTGCTGCTACAATACTCTGCTATTGCTGAAGAACTCTCATGCTCTGTTCACATATTGCATTTACAAAGTACTGTATTTGAACCTGGCTCAAGTTTATACTACCGCTGTGCTTGGGATTAGTTATTATGGTTTCATATAACAGTTGTGGCATATCTTAAAGGGACATACACTCTTAAACCATTTAATCTTCAGTTGCCTCTCTCAAGTATATTCTATGTGCATACAGTATTCTCATATGCTACGTGCTTGACATTTGTTGTTAATAGTATACGGCCTCCTGGCCTGAAATTCTGAACATGTTCTCTATACCTTTTTAAAGCTAGGGGTTGAAGGTATGTTGTAATACCTCCTCCCTTAGTAGCTCAATGCATTCCTATATGTGAGAGATATGATGTAGTGAACCCCCAAACTCTTTTTCTCTGATTAGAGTGACGCCTGGGGTCCAATACTGAAAATCACATTACATAGAGAAGTGCATTGAAATCCTTCCCTAAACCGCAGTTGTGGTTCACTCTCCTTTACCGTAGTTTGTGACAAAATGTGTCTCAGAATGGGTTATCACCAGCGGTGCAGGAGAGAGAAAAAAAGGCTGGTGATATCCCGTTCGAAACGATGACAAAACACGTAAGCATGTTGTGCTTCGACATGCCTTGGTGGAATGCATCCACGCTGACTCTGCTGTGGGTCTTGCCGCTTCCATTTCTTCCATGTGTCTATTGCAGTGGTTGGCAAAGGAAGACCTTTGTTTATTGTTTTATTTGCCATTGGTAGCCAGTGAGGCTTTTAATATAATACCCTATAGTATCCCACTACGAGGAGTCCGTCCTCCCTTTTTAAAAATTTTTTCTCTCCCTCACTGCTGGTGATATACCGTTTGGAGCCACATTTCATTCCGAGAAGGAGGACATTGGAGGATTCGGTTAAAGACCCATGGAGGGTAAGAAGACCCCACAAGCACATATGATCATCTCTGCCATATGGTAGTAGGATCTGCATCATCGGGTGAGTGGATATTCACACATTATTTGTTTGCACTATCCATGTAGGAAGAATTTTTCTATTGGATCATCCAGGATCTTGTTTGGAACTTTGTTTCTCCATGTTTGGACATGTCACATTTATAGGTTTGTCACGGTTTATAGATTTCTACTAGTTATTATCTACATTATCATCGTTTCTTTGTCACATGATTCAAATTTATGTTTATTCATTTATCTTTGACATTTTTTCATCCAGTATTAATACCATTTTGGGGCATTGGCAAGTGCTGTTTGCACATTAGGTTTACAAAGTGCACATTTCACATGTTTTATTTATTTTGTATTATAATAAATTATTTATAGGGTCTAATTGATTTTTTGGCAAGGGTGGTTTATTTACAAAGTATACTTATATGTTTGAGCCCCTGATATGTTCACATTTTATTAAGGGCAATACTGAAGTTTTAAATGGAATAAAAATGGCACAGAAATACAAAAAGTGTCAAACATCACAATAATATTTTCAGAATGACACCTTTACTATTTTTAAGTGATAATAAAACCTCAGCAGTGCCTCCACAAGATCTTTGTTCCTCAGGCTGTAGATCAGAGGATTCAGCAATGGGTTAATGAGGGAAGATATGACTGTAAACAGTTTGTTTAAATTGACCATATCACTGGAAGTTGGAACAAAGTAAATAAAAAGTATGGAGCCATAAAAGATGGAGACCACCGTAATATGTGATGTGCAGGTGGAGAATGCTTTCATCTTTCCAGTTTTGCTACGGATTGTAAGGATGGTCTTGAGAATATAGACATAGGGAAGAAAGGTCATAAAAATAATTCCTAATCCAAAACTACCTCCTACTAAGAATATGACCACCATGTTTATGAAGGGGTCAGTACAGGAAATTTGGATCAAATGTGGAAGGTCACAAAAGAAGTTGTGGATAGAAGATGTTCTACAGAAGGACAACCTGAGCAAAAATAAAGTATGAACCAAAGAGATAGAACATCCTACAACCCAAATCAGAGACGCCAAACGAGTACAGACCCTCCAAGACATAATTAGTTTGTAATGTAGGGGGTGACAGATGGCAATGTAGCGGTCGTAGGACATAGCTGAGAGCAAGAAAAGTTCTGATTGAACAAAGGAGATGTAGAAAAAGACTTGGGTTATACAGGCAGGAATGGATATTGATCTTCCTTTTGTGACCAAATCAAAGAGCATCCTTGGTGCCGTCACTGATGAATAGGACATGTCCAGAAATGCCAAGTTGGCAAGAAAAAAATACATTGGGTTGTGCATAGGGTTGTCCAGATACCGATACTAGTATCGGTATCGGGACCGATACCGAGTATTTGCGGGAGTACTTGTACTCGCGCAAATACTCCCGATACCTAAATAGAATACTTTTTTTGTATTTATCAACATGTTCTATGAAAATTCTTTGAGTTTTTTACTACTGCGTGACAAGCAAATAAAACATTTTTATTCATTTTTACTCATTTTTATTCTTTTATAATGTCTTGAGTTAGAGTTCTTCATAATTCTAAAGAAAATATCCTTAGTCTGTATTGTGGTTTGAAAACTGTCACATGACATTTAAAAAAAGTATCGGTATTCGGTATCGGCGACTACATGGAAAAAAGTATCGGTACTTGTACTCAGTCCTAAAAAAGTGGTATCGGGACAACCCTAGTTGTGCAGATTGTAGTCAGTGAGGACCAAGAAAAATATAAGAAGGTTTGTGATAAGAGTCATCAGATAGATCAGAAGGAAGAACACAAAAAGTCCATTCATGGTCGGGGGATGGTCTGATAGACCCACAAGAGTGAAAGAGGAAATCTCTGTCACATTTCGCATAGTTTTTTTTTATCTGTTTAAATATATCACTAAAGTAGAATAATAAAATTAAAGATCTGAGGATTGATAAGAAAACCTGTAAGGTGTAAGTACACATTATACTCAGGTTTACATGTATTAACTTCAAGAAGCTAAAGATTTATTCTTATATAAAGAATGGCCCCGCAGGACCATCTGCTGTGTTGAAAGAAAACAAAGCTGAAAGTCTCATTAATGATCTCTAAAGATGTAATTTATAACACCTTGGGAGCCCCTTTTTCTATAATTGAGAACAGTCTTAAAATTTGAATTTACAATCCACTAAAAACGTATTTATCTTTTTTTGTCACCTCTTTTATTTCTTGGTTAGTGGACAGAGTGATCTAAAACAATGCAAAAGGAACACTGCTTTTCGTCTCCCACAACTTGAAGACCTCTTCTATGCTCCATTGGGAACAACTCCTACAATGCACCTACACCCCTCAGCAATGGTATCGCTCTCTTCAAATGCCTCTGAGAACCTCTCGCTGCCTACTTCACTGGGAATCCATCCATAACTCATATCTCACTCCATGTAAATTCACCCGCATGTACCCCCCGCTTCCACCAGCTTATGCTGGAGACATTGCTGGTACCCAGGAACTTCACTACACTACAGTGCTCACTCAACTTTGGTCCACTCTTTCTAAGTTTCTCTTCTCTATTGAACCAATCTGTTTTCCCTATCGCCACAGTTATAGTTACATAGTTAGGTTGAAAAAAGACACAAGTCCATCTAGTTCAACCATAAACATAAATAAAAAATAATATTAAACAATCCCATATGCACAATCCTTCACCCACAGTTGATCCAGAGGAAGGCGAAAAACCCCAGTAGAGCATGATCCAATTTGCTACAGCAGGGGAAAAATTGCCCCGAAAGGCAATCGGATATTCCCCAGATCAACTTTACCTATAAATGTCATTACCCAGTTATATTCTGTACATTTAGGAAAGTATCCAGACCTTTCTTATAGCAATCTACTGAGCTGGCCAGAACCACCTCTGGAGGGAGTCTATTCCACATTTTCACAGCTCTTACTGTGAAGAAACCGTTCCATATTTGGAGATGAAATCTCTTTTCCTCTAGACGTAAAGAGCGCCCCCTTGTCCTCAGTGTTGACCATAAAGTGAATAGCTCAACACCAAGTTCACTATATGGACCCCTTATATATTTGTACATGTGGATCATATCCCCCCTTAATCTCCTCTTCTCAAGAAAGCATAAATTCAGTTCCTGTAATCTTTCCTCATAGCTAAACTCCTCCATGCCTCTTATCTTATTGGTTGCCCTTCTCTGCACTTTCTCCAGTTCCCCGATATCCTTTTTGAGAACTGGAGCCCAAAACTGAACTGCATATTCCAGATGAGCTCTTAGGCCCCATACACACGGTAGGATTTATCCGCGGATACGGTCCAGCGGACCGTTTCCACGGATAAATCCTCTTGAGGATTTCCGCGGATTTCTATGCGATGGAGTGTACTCACCATCGCATTGAAATCCGTGCCGAAATCCTCTGCCGTCGCCGCGATTATGACGCGGCGACGTGCGCGACGCTGTCATATAAGGAATTCCACGCATGCGTCGAATCATTACGACGCATGCGGGGGATCCCTTCGGACGGATGGATCCGGTGAGTCTATACAGACCAGCGGATCCATCCGTTGGGATGGATTCCAGCAGATAGATTTGTTTGGCATGTCAGCAAATATTCGATCTGCTGGAATCCATCCCAGGGGAGAAATATCCGTGGAAACAGATCCGCTGGAGTGTACACACCATTGGATCTATCCGCTGAAACCCATTTGCTGGGGATTTTTCAGCAGATGGATTCTATCGTGTGTATGGGGCCTTACTAATGATTTGTACAGATGACGTCTCTCTCTCTGGAGTCCATCCCTCTCTATACAAGAAAGGTCTTTGCTCTCTTTGGAGACCGCAGCTTGGCATTGCATGTTATTATTGAGCTTATGATCTACCAAAACCCCCAGATCCTTCTCCACTACGGATCCCCCCAGATCT
This sequence comes from Rana temporaria, assembly GCF_905171775.1. Taxonomy (NCBI): domain Eukaryota; kingdom Metazoa; phylum Chordata; class Amphibia; order Anura; family Ranidae; genus Rana; species Rana temporaria. The sequence continues at coordinate 2,564,136 of NC_053495.1, read as the reverse complement.
TTCTCCACTGCGTATCCCCCCAGATCCTTCTCCACTACGGATCCCCCCACATCCTTCTCCACTACGGATCCCCCCAGATCCTTCTCCACTACGGATCCCCCAAGTTGTACTCCCCCTAGTGCAACTAATGGTACACCGATGGTTCTATTGGGTCTAGATATGGCTCCGATCCGCTCACACTGTCATTTCTCATGTACTTATAGCCGTGAGCCTGGCTATTGCCAGAAACTGGAAAGCTAATCACTCCCCCTCCATTTTAAACATGATCTCCATCTTGAAGAGCCATTGTTTGATAGATTTCATGTATGCCAAAGCACACCTCCAAATACCAGCATTTCAAAAGCAATGGGAACTTTGGTTCAAACACCCTAAATTCCTGTGGCTCCCATAAAACCCTAATGACCCATCACTGCTCTATACCTAATCTGAACACTCCCCTGTGTAATTCCTTTATAGCGCACTAGTCCAACCCTGTAAGAAATGCCTTAACGTCTTTACATACCCAATGTCCCCCTGCCTACTATTTGCCATTTGTTTGTATATTGTTTTAACTTAAAGGGGTTGTAAAGGTTTGTGCTTTAAAAATGCCAAACTTGTTATACTTACCTCCTCTGTGGAGTTTGTTTTGCACAGAGTGGCCCAAATTCTCCTCTCCTGCGGTCCCTCAGCGGCGGTCCTGGCTCCTCCTCTTATTGAGTGCCCTGTCAGAGAAGCGCTCTCCCTTGGACCCCTCGTGTGGGACTTGGCACCCACATCATTGAATTTGATTGACAACAGCGAGAGCCAATAGCTACACTGCTTTCAATCTAGCCAATCAGGACACAAGACACCAGCTAGAGCTGGTGTGCTCGTCCCCAAAGCGAGAAATACTGGGCTCAGGTAAGTAAAACGGGGGCACTGGGGGGCTGCTGCACTGTAAGAGGTTTTTAACCTCAATGCATAAAATGCATAAAAACCATGAGGGTTTACAAACCCTTTAAGGCTTACAATATTAGAATGCCTTTTTTTTTATTACCGAGCCAACCCTTAACCTGCCGTATTGTAACCGCATGACCTATGTACCTCACCATTCAGAATTAAGAAAAATTCGGAAATCCAAAAATAAGAATGAAAATCCAAAAATTCAAAAGAAAGAAATTACGTAAATAAGAACGAAAATCTAAAAATTAAAAAAACTCAAAATTTTTAAATCTGAAATAATAACTAACTAATAATAACTTAAAGGAGTTATAAATACATTTTTTTTCACCTTAATGCAATCTATGCGAGTGATACAGTGAGCGACTATGGCTCAAATTTGTATTCGTTATGTTCACTAACAGCCAAATTTGAAAGGAAATTCCACTACTTTAATAATTAATTATTATAAGTTCGTTTTTATTTGAACATTTTTGGATTTTCTGATTTACGTTCTTTTGAATTTCTGGATTTTCCTTTCTTATTTTCGGATTTTCGAATTTCAGATTTTTCCAATTTCTTAATTTCTCCGATTTCTGAATTTCCCAACTTTCGAACTTACGAATTTACGAATTTACACATTTTTGAATTTATGAATTTTTAAATTTACAAATTTTTAAATTTACAAATTCTGAATTTTCTAATTTTTGAATTTACAAGTTTTCAAATTTTTGAATTGAATATACGAGTTTTTGAATTTATGAAAAAAACAAAAATGAATAAAAAGAAAACAAACACATTTTTTAGCAGTGTGCATGTCTACTGTAAAGTACTCAGACGAATTCTGGCATTCCTGAGTTTTCATCTAGGGTCTCTAAACAAAGAATCTATCTGCCAAAATAGTCGTTAAGGTATCCAGAGGAGATGGTTGTGTAATATGTAAAGCAGTTGACAGATAGTGGTAGCTTACACCAAGTGGCACTAGTGGCACCAAGTGGCACTTTGTTTAAGGAGTAGTGGCTGGATATTCAGTTGAAAATAATCCATTATAGTAGGAGACATCACTACCCTCAAGTATTTTAATGAGGAGACAATCTTTATCTGTCTAGTAAAGAGAACGGGTCAGGCAGCAAGCCATTGACTTGAATACGGGTCTGTGGGAGCTGAATACACTATTTTAATCCAGTTTATAAAGCGATCACCAAAAGCCAAACTTTTTTAAAGTGCACCGAATGCCACTCAATGCTATCAAAGGCCTTGGCTGCATCCAATTAGAGGACAGCCCGACCATCAGGGTTAATAATAGGGAGTTGGGGATTAAGAAATAAACATCTAATACTGTACCTCATACACACGATCGGACTACCATCAGACTTTTCCTTGGATTTTTTTCCGAAGGGGCGTTGGCCGTGAACTTGGTATGCATACACACGGCAGAACATTTTCAGCCGACATTCACCAAACCACGTGTTTTTTTTAGCTCTTTACCCTTTGGGCAACTTCTGCTATTGTTGGCTGATGTTCAGCATTGGTTATGAGCATGCGTGTTTCTGCTTTGGATTTGTCTGATGGACTTGTGTTCACACGATTGGATGATCCTCCATCAGACATTTGTTGTCGGAAAGTTTGAGAGCATGCACAGCGAACATTTGTCCGTTAAAAAACCGACAACAATTTGGTCAGATTGTCCGATATAACACGTCCATCGGAACCGTTGTTGTCGAAAAAGTCCGTTCATGTGTAAGGACCTTAATATTAGCTGCTGTGGATGGATCTAGTTTGTATATACCCAGATTGAACCATATTGCCAGTAATTTTAAAAAGACAATTAGCTAATACCTTAGCATGAAATTTTGACAACTGTAAAGGCCCGTCCACGCGATCGGATATTCTGATAACAATTGTGATTGACATGTTTTGACGGATAAGCCGACCGTCTGTATGCTCCACCCGACAATTGTTGTCGGAATTTCTGACAACGAATGTTGGTTAGCCATGCTCTCAAATTGTCCGACAACAAATGTGTCCCGTCGGATTATCTGATCGTGTGTACACAAGTCCCTCGGACAAAAATCCAAAGTACAAACACGCATGCTCCAAACCAGTGCTAACCATCAGATAACATTATCAGAAGTTTCCCAAAGGGTGGCGCTAAAGAGCTGAAAAACAACGTAGTTTCATGTATGTTGGCTGAAAAAGTTCTGCCGTCTGTATGCAGAACAAGTTCATGGCCAACGCCCTTCAGACAAATATCCACGGATTTGTCTTATGGAAATCCGATTGTGTGTATGAGGCTTAAGTAAGTAATGGAATTGGAGAATACGCTTCTGGGCTCAGGGGGTCCTTCTCTGGTTTCAACAATACCACTTTAACCCCTTCATCCATTCTGTCGAGAGTTGGAGTGAATGAGTGAGTAAAGTGCAACACATGCGAACTGAATCGCCTCTAGGCGCTGTATCCATTTCATGGATAAGGAACCCCTTGACCTCAGAAGAGATGGGTTTTAATCCTTCTCCTGAAGGCCAAGTGGTCCGACTCCAGTCGGATGGTAGTTGGTAGCGCATTCCACAGCCAAGGTCCTTGGACTGCAAATCTTCGATCTCCTTTGGACTTGGACTTGTATCTGGCTTTGGGTATCTGGAGTAGGTTTTGATTTGTGGATCGCAGAATGCGATTTGGGTTATGGGCTTTTTTTTTTGCATAGATATTGGGGGGAGTTTCCGTGAATACACTTATGCATTAGGCAGAGCGCCTTGAAAGTGATTCTGTCATTTATTGGCAACCAATGAAGGGATCTCAGCGAAGGTGAGATTGATTCCCATGTTTTTTTGCCAGTCACTAATCGAGCGGCCGTGTTTTGAACGACTTGCAGACGAGTGATTTGGTATTTGGGGAGTCCTAGATAGAGGGCATTTGCGTAGTCTAGTCTGGAATTGATGATTGTTCCCACCACGACTGCTATGTCCTTTTTAGGGATAAAGGGGGTAAGTCGGCGTAGTAGGCGCAGCAGATGGTGCGATCCTCTGACTACAGACCCTATTTGTGCATCCATTGTCATGTAGGAGTCGAAAATGACTCCGAGACTTTTGACTTTGGTGCTAGGGGTGATAGTTTTACCCAGAATGGTCAGGAGGGTCCAGGTTTGCGTGGGGTGACTTTTTCGGTTTGCGTGAAACAGGAGAAGTTCTGTTTTTGAACCATTGAGTTTAAGATAACTGGATGTCATCCAGCTATCTATTAGAGAGAGGGGTTTCTCTAGTCCAAGAGAATGATCCTTTTTGTTGCAGATGCGGAAATACAGTTGAGTGTCGTCTGCGTAGGAGTGGTAAAGTAGCTTCTGGTTACTGATGATTTCAAAGAGAGGGCGGAGATAGATATTGAACAATACAGGTGACAAGGGAGATCACTGAGGGACTCCGCATGATACCATATGTTTTTCAGAAGTGAAAGACCCCAGTTTCACTGTTTGTGATCGGTTTTCGAAGAAAGAGAACCAGGGTAAATCACCTTCCGCGACTTTGGCCACTTCAGCTAGCCTAGCTAGCAGTAGTCCGTGGTCCGTGTCCCGGACGGAAGCCTGATTGAAACGTGTCGAGTAATTTATGGGTGTCTAAATGCAGTTGTAGCTGTTGTACAACTTCTTTCTCCATTACCTTGGAGAAAACATTTAGACCTGTTATGGGCCTCCAGTTGTTTGGGTCTTTGGGGTCAAGGGTGTTTTTTTTTAAGATTGGTTTTATTGTACCTTGTTTCAGCAAGGTGGGCACCGTGCCCTCCTTGAATGATTGGTTTATGAGCTGTGTGATAGCTGGTGCCAGTATATCGGCACTTTCTTTCAGCAGTTTAGTGGGAATGATGTCATTTGGTGCTGTGCTGTTACGCAGAGTCCCGATAATGTTTTTAGTGGCATTGATGGAAATGGGTTTTAGAGTGAATTTTGGTGGTTGGGATTTGGGGAAGGGTTAGTGACGATTCCATTTTGCTGAATACTTTCACAGATTTTTTAAATTCTATTAATGAAATAATCCGATAATTCGTTGCAAAATTCTTGTGAATCAGAATTGGGGGCCTCTAAACAAGCTGGGTTCATCGTCTGCGAAACCAGCTTGAAGAGTTCGCGGGGGCGGTTTGGGGCATTTGCGATGATGTTGGAGAAGTGATTTTTTTTTTGGCCATAAAGATTTCTTTGTGATATTTCTTTGTTATTGTCTTGTAAATGGTGTGGTTTTTATCAGAAGAACTCCTTCAATCAATGGATCAATGTGTTTGTTAATTTATATGGAATGGTGATCTTCTGAGATTGGTGACATCTTCCTTACATCTGCCTGTTCAGGGGGAGGGCTGGCCTTACCAAACCTTCAAAGTTATTATTGAACCACAGATCTGGTGAGAGTAGGGGGTGGCTTACGCAGTGTGTTTCGTCTCTGCCTATTTAGGATCCCTTACAGAGTTGAGCAGTTCAGGTTTTTGAGGCCCTAGAGCAGGCATGTCCAAAGTCTGGCTTGCGGGCCAATTGCGGCCCGTGTTCAATTTTAATACGGTCCCACTGTTAATTTGGATATTTATATATCTTTTGTGAAGCTCTGCCAACAAATGTTGGATAGCATGCTTTAAAATTTTCCAACAACAAATGTGTGTTGTCGGATTATCCGATTGTGTGTACAGAAGTCTATCGTAAAAAAAATGCATGCTCCGAAGCAATGCTCACCATAACACTACATTAGCAGAAGTTGGCAAAAGGGTGGCGCTAAATAGCTGAAAAACCACGTAGTTTCGTGTTTGATGGCCGAAAATTCTTTGCGTTTCTTTGCAAGACATGTTCTTGGCCAAAACCCTTCGGACAAAAGTCATACGCTTTGTCCACAGAAAATCAAATCCTGTGTACGAGGCTTAAGTGTGAAAGCGCTGAAGGCTGAAAATTGGCCTGGGCAGAAAGGGAGTAAAAGTGGCCGGTAGGCAAGTGGTTAAGCTTGATTTTTTTCAGAGCCTAAAGTGGCTTAACGCAGTGGTGTATTTAGGTTTTGTGCTGCCTTAGGCCTGACTAAACTCGTGCACCCCCTAATTTAAATATGACCCACCCCTTCCTGTCAAGGCCACACCCCTTTCTGTTTAAGACCCACCCTAAACCCTAGACCCGCCCCACTTTTCGAGTAGGGACACTGGTTCTGAGAGCCTGGGGGGCAATGGATTCCCTTAATTTGCATAGATTTTCCTCTAAATGGAATGGAGGACGTCAGGTGTCATGTACTAAAAGTAAAGGATTTTGTACGTGTTCTCCTTGTACAAAGTACAGATGGAGCTTTTTTCTGCCTGAGCCCAGATACAGGCGCTTTTTTTAATGCCAAAGCTCCTGAAAAACACCCAGTGTGAAAGGGGTCTAACAGACTCAGCTCCGGATACTATGGGGCGACCCGGAGGGTCATTTAAATTTGTATGTATCTTAGGTAACATGTATATGACAGGTGTAATGGGAAGCTCCGCTATTAAATATGCCTGCGTATCACCATCAATGATTCTTATGATCTAGTGGCCATTTTACCACTTTTTTAATTCGATCTTGTATGCAAAATATTGGAGTTGCATCGAGACTAGTATGAGTTTGATTGCCTGATAATTGGCTCATTTTATTTTTATTTCTCATATTTAACAGTATCCATAATAACAATGGATCCCCCCTTGTCGGCAGGTTTGATAGTTATATCACCCCTAGCCGACCGTGTGTATGCAAGACATGTTTGAACCAACATCCGTCAGAAAAAAATCCATGGTTTTGTTGTCGGAATGTCCGATCGTCTGTACGTGGCATAACAGTACAGATTTATCCCAGTTTATGAAAGAACCTGAAAAGCACCCATATGTAGTAACGAGAGACATACCAGCCACCAATGAATGTGTAGTGACCCCAAGAAAAGTAGGTCATCATCTGTGTATAATGCTATTTTGTCTTTGCCTAGCTGCCCACAGAAGCCCACTATTTGTGATGATTGTCTAATTGCAGTGGCTAATGGTTAAAGGGCCAAGGCAAAAAGGAGTGAGGGATGGCAGACACTCCTGATGTGCACCACAATGCAGAGGGAACAAGTCAGGCAGCAAGCCTTTGCCTTGAATACGGGTCATGGGAGCTGAAGTTATCACCAAAGCCAAACTTTTGTAAGGTTCACCTGAGAGAAAATCCCACCTTTGGGTGCATCCAACGAGAGGATTGCACAGGCCACCAGGCTTAATAATGGGGACTTGGAGATTAAGAAATATGTGTCTAATATTGGCTGCTGTGGATCTAGTTGGTATTAACCTGGATTGGTTGGGATAAACCAATTTGCCACTAATTTTAGTGCGCATTAGCTCTTGGGGTGGAAATATTGTGTCAATATTCTTGCTAAAGTATTAACTAGCTAATACTTTAGCAAGAATACTGACATCCGATGTAGACAATGAGATTGGACAGAAGGAATTCTTTCTCAGTTAATTTATTATGCTAATAAATGCAATTCTTTATTGATAGGTCTCGCCCTTACCACCCATAGGGTCTTCATGGAAATTGTCTGTTAAAAATTCCTTGCTTATGTATAAGATGATCTACATCAATGAAAATTTCCACCCCAAAAATATGACAAGGTTTGACTGCCTTGGACATTTCCGTAATGTACCTACACATAGCTCTTCTGGTTATTCGGAGGTTCCTTGTCCCCTTTCCTTCCCGGCCAACCCTTCCCTCTTTTCTTTCTTCTTGTCCTACTTTCATCCCTCCCTCCTCCTTTTCTCCCACTTCTTTCTCATTTTCTCTTGAATTATCTGCTAACCCCTGGACATTTCTTTCTCTCTCCCCTCTGTGCCCTATCCCCTCTACTAAGTTTATTATTGTTAATTATCTGATATACCAACTGTAAAACAAGATGCTTTGAATGGTTGGGATTTTTGACCTTCGCACCAGGCAAAGCCAAGCCAAGAGAGGGAACTTGGCCCTGGTTTAGCCTAATTTATTCCCCCAGCTATTCTACAACACATTAACTTTATATTTCTTTATAGGTTCAGTCGATTCTATTATTTCAATCAACTTAGGGTTCTCAAATACTTTTCATCAAATAGCTGCCATGAAGCTATGATTATGACATTTCATGTTACATAATCTTATTCTATAATCCGCTAAGTTATCTATTTTCATTTATATTTTTAAGAATTACGGGCCAGATTCACAGCTGAGATACGACGGAGTATCTCAGATACTCCGTCGTATCTCTCAGAGTATCTATGCGACTGATTCATAGAATCAGTTACGCATAGATATCCCTAAGATCCGACAGGTGTAATTGTTTTACACTGTCGGATCTTAGGATGCAGTACCGCGGCCGCCGCTGGGGGGAGTTCGCGTCGTAAACCAGCGTCGGGGAAATGCAAATTAGGAGTTACGGCTGATCCACGACGAATTTTCACGTTCGCTAGTCTAGTTTCCCGTTGCAAAGTTAGTCGTCGTTTTAGGTGCCCTAACTTTAGTCAGCACACGTATTGCTGTCTAAAGTATGGGCATCGTTCCCGCGTCGAAATTTAAAAATGAACGTCGTTTGCGTAACACGTCCGGGAATACGGAAGTACACTACGTGCGTCGCCGTTCGAAAAAAATTACGTCACGGCGCGCAAAACACAACGGGATTTGCGAAACTGAGCATGCGCAGTAGGTCCGGCGTGGGAGCGCGCCTAATTTAAATGGCACACGCCCATTTGAATTGGCCCGCCTTGCGCCGGAGGCCGCCGGCGTAGTTTTCATCGCAAGTGCTCTGTGAATCAGGCACTTGCGTTGAAAACTTGCGGCTGTGTAACGTATCTACGATACGTTACGCCGCCGCTCTTCTATGTGAATCTGGCCCTACTTTCCTGAATGATTACGCCTTTTTCTATTATATTATTGTACATGCTCTGTTAATGGAATTTTGTTGATAATTATAAAATTCAATAAAATATTTGAAACAGAATTATCTGCTAATTTATATGAAAAGAACCATCCAGATTGTCTCACTTAATATTTGAAGTGCATCGCAAATGTTATTTTTGTATACATATAGCCATGTTACTTATGCCAGGTGTAACAATAAAGAAATCCTTATTTATAAAAACAAAAAACAAATGTTGATGCATTTTGCAATTTATTTTTTCAGATAACATAAATTATACATAAAGCTTTTCTAATGATGTCCTTTGGCATCTAAAAATGTCATATTGATTTAGTAAAAACATGTTTTTCTTTATTCTTTATTATTGTAAGAGATGCTGTAAGGAATGATCGCCCATCCATACAAGGAGAACAATATATTGCTTATCAACCATAAAGATCTAACATATATCAAAACCTACATCTGGGTACCTGTACTTGGGAGATAAAGAAGAAATCAATTGCTGAAAATACTTGAGAAAGTATTAATTATATGTTTCTCACTAACCAAACTAAAACATACGATTGTCGCGAGCGGACATTTATGGTCAAATGCTCCGCCCATAGGCTATAGAAGAATCCTAATGTTGATTGACTAGTAATAATAATGAATAAATATAATTACAGGCATACCCTACTTTTAAGTACAAAATGAATGTATGTATGCAAAACGGAAATGTACTTAAAGCGAAGCAATAAATTTTTTCCCTTCTAGGCTGTAGTGTGGGTACCAGAGGCTGTAGTGTGGGTGCCAGAGGCTGTAGTGTGGGTGCCAGGGGCCTATAGTGTGGGTACCAGAGGCTGTAGTGTGGGTGCCAGGGGCTATAGTGTAGGTGCCAGGGGCTGTAGTGGGGGTGTCAGGGGTACACTCACATGTAAATAAGCTCATCGAATGCAAGGCGGCCGCTCCAATCCATCCCCCGGACATCGCGCTGTGCACAGAGGACTGTGGTGTGGAGAGGCTGGATGGCATTCTGTGGCTGACAGGGAAGCCGAAAGAACCACTGAGTGGATGTGATGTCACTGGAGGTGGGCAGCCAGGATACAGGAAGAGCACACTGGAACAGGGCAGGCTACGTGCTCAGAGCTTCAGTTCTGTCTAGTGCAGGTGCATGGAGCGGGAATATTTGTACTTGTGAGGCACTTTACGTACATTCGTGGGTATGTCCGTACTCGCGAGTGTACGTAAAGTGAGTGTCCGTAAAGCGGGGTATGCCTGTATTACTAGTCATACAACATTAGAATTATAGCTTGTGGGCGGAGCATTCGACCGGAAATGTACGATCGTGGCGCTGTACAGTTTAGCTGCTTCTTAGAACATTCGACGGACACCATAAGCCTTCAATTGACAGATTCAACCTTAATTAATTCGGATTTTTGGACGAATGCATTTTTTAACAAAACAAAAAAAAAAAAAAAAATTTCGGGAGTAACTAAATAAAAAATAAAATTCGGACGAAAACAAAATTCCGAAACAAAATATTTCAGTGTGCACAGGTCGATTAATTATATGTTGCTTACTAATCTGACCAAACTAACTAAAACTGCATTTGTTAAATTTTTCATTGATTGTCATCTTTTAAACTATCTGATCTGGGTATTTATAAATACTTTGTTCCAATTAAAATCTTTGTAGGAGCATAAAAATGTTATGTAAAACAAATATGTGGCAGACACAATTTAATCACAGAGTTATATTGAGGTTTACCAAAGCTTAATGAAATGGCTACATTTGGTCTGTGGGGTACAATGACTTCCGGTCATGTAAGGGGAAGTACAAGTATGAGCCCCTAACTTGTTTACATTTTACAATACTGAAATTCTTAATTGACTAAAAATGTCACAGAAATACAAAAAGTGTCAAATTTCACAATGATATTTTCATCATGATGCCCGGATTAACTTTAAGTGATAATAAGACCTCATAAGTGCTTCCATGAGATCTTTGTTCCTCAGGCTGTAGATCAGAGGATTCAGCAATGGGTTAATGAGGGAAGATATGACTGTAAACAGTTTGTTTAAATTGACCATATTGCTGGAGGCAGGAACCAAGTAAAGAAATATGAAGGAGCCATAAAAGATGGAGACCACGGTGAGGTGGGATGTGCAGGTGGAGAAGGCTTTCCTCTTTCCAGTCTTGCTACGGAGTCTAAGGATGGTACTAAAAATATAGACATAGGAAAGAAAGGTCAGAAGAAAGGCTCCCAATCCAGCACTAGTACCTGTTGAGAATACGACCACCATGTTCATGAAGGTATCAGTACATGTAATTTGATATAAGTGTGGAAGGTCACAAAAGAAGCTGTGAATGGAAGATGTTCTGCAGAAGGACAACCTGAGCAAAAATAAAGTATGAACCAAAGAGAGAGAACATGCTGCAACCCAGACCAGAGAGGCCATACGAGTACAGACCCTCCAAGACATAATTAGTGTGTAATATAGAGGGTGGCAGATGGCAATGTAGCGGTCATAGGACATAGCCGAAAGCAAGAACATTTCTGAAATAGCGAGGGAGATGTAGAAAAAGACTTGGGTTATACAGGCAGGAATGGATATTGATCGTCTTGTTGTGACCAAATCAAAGAGCATCCTTGGTGCCGTCACTGATGAATAGCAAATGTCCAGAAATGCCAAGTTGGCAAGAAAAAAATACATTGGGTTGTGCAGATTGTAGTCAGTGAGGATCAAGAAAAAAATAAGAAGGTTTGTGATAAGAGTCATCAGATAGATGAGAAGGAAGAACACAAAAAGCCCATTCATGGTCGGTGGATGGTCTGATAGACCCACAAGAGTAAGAAACGTAATCTCTGTTACATTACTCATATTATTGCTTTTTTGTCTTTTTAGGCTTAATTTCCACTAGCGTTTTTACAGCCACTTTCTGAGCGTTTTTTACAGCTTAAAAACGCCTGTCAATGTTATTCTATCATGCCCACATAGGCGTTTTTGAGCTGCAAATGGCATAGGCGTTTTTGAGCTGTAAAAAAGGCTAAAAAAAGTGTCTGTAAAAATGCCAGTGGAAATAAAGCCTTAAATTTAATTTAATACAATGATGTTTCTGAGGAATTATTAAAAGAAAACACGTGCAGTCGGCCTTCACATTATACTTGAAGACATTTGTATCGGCTTGTGGTTTATTCTTATATAAGATGTTGGAAGTCCTGCAGGACCGTCTGCCGTGTTGTAAGAACACAAAGCTGAATATCTTGTTAAAGGTCTCTTAAGATTCAATTCAGAACACCTTTGTGACTTGGGAGCCATTTCAAATTAATTGTGTACAGTTGTAAACATTTGAATTGAAAATAAAATTCACTGAAATTCTTTTAATCTTTTTGTCACTTTTTGATTGGCTAGTGGCTTAGACATATAATCTAAAATATATTTGTCTTTTTTTTAGCTGTTTTATTTTTATTTTACTATACGAAGCAGACTTACAGTTAATATGTTCTATCTAAGAACACAAAGCTATACACCTTAGTAAATGTTTCAATAAGTACATAATCTAATATGTTTATTGTTGCTTGCGTGAGGATTTATTTACAAGTTTACTCTTATTAAATAGCAAAAATGTTACCTGAAAATTTACTAGAATCATGTTTTTGACTTTCTGTTGGTGATATATATATATATATATATATATAATTTCTCAGGTGAGGTAGACAGCACAAGGTATACGTCCTAGTGCCAGAAATCAAGCCTTCCCGAAGGCCATATATAAAGAAAAAGTTCAGGGATTGCTGCACTTAAAATGTATTATAATGATTTCACATGTAATAAATTACATATCAATCATATCATTCCAAATAACAATTTCGGGCTATATAGCTTACGCCCTTCTTCAGATGGGAACAAGTGTATGCATAATGACATTATTCTTGTATCATTCTTGGATTGCACGGGCCACCAGGCTTAATAAAGGGGACTTGGAGATTAAGAAATATGGGCCAGATTCACAAAAGAGATACGACGGCGTTTCTCCTGATACTCCGTCGTATCTCTGTTTCTAACTATGCGACTGATACATAGAATCAGTTACGCATAGATAGGCAGAAGATCCAACAGGTGTAATGGACTTACACTGTCGGATCTTAGGATGCAGTACCGCGGCCGCCGCTGGGGGGAGTTCGCGTCGTAAACCAGCGTCGGGTATGCAAATTAGGAGTTACGGCGATCTACAAAGATTTTTCCCGTCGTTACGTCATCGCGAGTGTTAGATTTCCGTCGCAAAGATAGGGCACCTTTAACATGGTGTAAAAGTACTCCACCATGTTAAAGTATGCCTGTCTTTCCCGCGTCGCTTTTGAATTTTTTTTAAATCTTTTATTTTTCCCGGCGTAAATCTTTTTTCACGTCGCGATTCACAAAACGTCGGCGCGTCGTAATTTCGCGCAAAGCACGTCTGGAAATTTGCGACGGGAGCAAGCGCAGTACGTCCGGCGCGGGAGCGGGCCTAATTTAAATGGTACCCGCCCCATTTGAATTGGGCCTCCTTGCGCTGGACCTGTTTACGATACACAGCCGTAAAGCCGTGCTTTGTGGATCGGGCACTAACTCGGAAAAATTGCGGCGGTGTAACGTAAACCGGTTACGTTACGCTGCGCCCGCTGTATGTGAATCTGGTCCTATGTGTCTAATATTGGCTGCTGTAGATCTAGTTGATATAAACCTGGATTGGTCGGGATAGTACAATTTGCCAGTAATTTTGGTGCACTTATTAGCTAGCTAATACTTTAGCAAGAATCTTGACATCCTATGTAAGGAATGAGATTGGGCGAAAGGATTTCTTTCTTCTTAGTTAATGTATTATGCTAAGAAAGAAAACCTTTATTGATGGGTCTCGCCCTTACTACCCGTAGTGTCTTCATGGAAATTGTCTGTTAACCACTTGCCGACCGCCGCACGCCTATTTACATAGACAGAATGGCATGGGCAGGCAGATTGGCGTAGAGATACGTTCATTTGAATCTGCCGTCCAGTGTGCATCTCGAGTGCGTCCGTGGGTCCCGAGAACTCGATGTTTCCAGGAGTCCTGCGATTGCGGTTGGCAAGAGCAGAACAGGGGGAATGCCTTTGTGAACAAGGCATTCCCCTATTCTGCCTAGTGACACGGTCATCAGTGATGTGTCACGTGTAGTCACGCCCCCTAACAGTAATGCAGCGTACACACGATCGGTCCATCCGATGAGAATGGGCGCCATCGGTTATTTAACCATCGGTAAAAAAAAAAGCCAACTTGTTTTAAATTTAACCGATGGGAAAAAACGATCGTTAGTAGGCACAACCATCGGTTAAAAATCCACGCATGCTCAGAATCAAGTGGACGCATGCTTGGAAGCATTGAACTTAATTTTTTTCAGCACGTCGTTGTGTTTTACGTCACCGCGTTCTGACCCGATCGGTTTAACCGATGGTGTGTAGGCGCGACGAACCATCAGTCAGCTTCATCGGTTAACCGATGAAAACGGTTGATCGGTCCGTTCTCATTGGATGGACCGATCGTGTGTACGCGGCATAAGAATCACTTTCTAGGGAACACTTAACCCCTGCAGCGCAACCTAGCGGTTAACCCCTTCACTGCCAGTATCCCCGCGTATATGCAAGGGGGCGGCTTTTATTTAAATTAAGCGCGCCCCTGATTCTAACGAACTGCGCATACGCCGGGCTTAAAATAGCCCAGTGCGCATGCTCCAGTTCTCGGCGTAAAACATCAATGATGCCGACGTGTGCGTCATTGACGTAAATTCGTATTAGCGGACGACTTAGTAAAACGACGTACCCAACGGGAAAACACGACGCGGACCCGACGCCATACTTAAAATGGCCTACGTGGGACTGGCGTAAGGTTACCCCTCATATAGCAGGGGTAACCTTACGCCTACGATAACGACGTTAGCGACGGTTACGCGACGCGATTTTGTTCGTGAATCGGTGTATCAGGCTCATTAGCATAAACAAATGAGACCTGAAAGTAAACGCCACCTAGCGGCCGGCGGAATAATTACATTTAAGATCCGACAGTGCAAGTGACTTACACATGTCGGATCTTCAGCGTATCTATGCGAAAATGATTCTAAGAATCACTCGCATAGATACCCGGGGCCAAAAAAGAGAGATACGATGGAGTATCCTGAGATACTCCATCGTAACTTTACTCAGAATATGGCCCATTATTCTTGCATCATTTTATATTGTTACATTTCACACCAGAAATCCATTAGGCATCAATTAACCAATTAATCAATACAAATTGTCAAACTCATTTCATCCTAAATTCTAGAGAGATGGCTCAAAGAGATGTAGTCACCCTCCAAATCACACAGAAAAAGTTCCATTTAACCCAACGCTAAAATATAAATATACATACAAAGCAATCAACAAACATCAAAATCATAAATTGTGAATGCCACATTCTATTTATAATCCATGTTAAAGAGTATAAAATACAATAAGCACAGATTATTTATTGTTTTTATAATTTATTTCAAAGATATTTATGAACCTCAAAGGATATATAAATTAAAAACTGAGAAGAAAGATTTTTTTTACAGTTGCCTTCTCCTTGCCACTTGTAACCAATGTCCCTTCATCTTCCTTTATGGAGCCAATATGCTCTGACCTTGCGTTTCTACTGTTAATATATAAAATATATATATATATATATATATATATATATATATATATATATATATATACTGTCTATATATATATATATCTATATATATATTATTATTTTTTGCTCTCCTTTGCTGTGTCTTTCACTTCTTATTGCATTCCTTGTAGTGTTGGAATGCTGTCAATATTTTTTTTAAGATTTTTTTTCTCTTTAATATGACTTTTTATATTATAGTTTAGCCACCCAGGTTTAACCTTCGCTCTTCTATATTTATTGCCTATTGGAATGCACTGAATCATACCTTTATTCAATATATTCCCAAAGTACAGTATTCCCATTTTTCCTCAGTGTTCATTGTTTCTAGGATTTTGTCCCCTTTAAAGCGGGGGTTCGCCCTAAAAACAATTTTCTAACATTACATTGAGAGCAGTCTCGACTTTGACAGTATGCCGATTTTTTTTTTTTTTTTTTGCTGTACATACCTCGTATAGCTATTTTCTTAGCCAACTTCCGGGTAGTCAATCCTGCGGGAGTGGGCGTTCCTATGCAGCAGTTAGTGATTGACTTGATGACAAAAACTTCTCCCCCGTCGCATAAGGAGCGTCACGAGTTGCCGAAAAAAGCCGAACGTCGAGTCGGCACTATACGGCGCCTGCGCACCGACGTTCGGCTTCTTTCGGCAACTCTTGACGCTCCTTATGCGACGGGTGGGGGAGTTTTTGTCATCACGTCAATCACTAACTGCTGCATAGGAACGCCCACTCCCGCGGGATTCACCACCCAGGAGCCAGCTAAGAAAATAGCTATACGAGGTATGTCCAGCAAAAAAAATAAAAAATTGACATATTGTCAATGTCGAGACTGCGCTCAATGTAATGTTCGAAAATTGTTTTTAGGGCGAACCCCCGCTTTAATGTCTTATAGTATTGAGGGCAGTTTAGAAAATGTGGCTAGTTTGAAATGTAATATTCTTGTATTACCCTTGTGATTCCTTTTCCTATAAATTATGCTAACAATATGTATATATATATATATATATATATATATATATATATATATATATATATATATGTATAAAGAAACACTGCACTCAGTCTTGCCCACAAACTATCAGACTAAATTCCGACTGTGCCAAAATGCGGTGACGTACAACACCACGACGAGCCGAAAAAAATTAAGTTCAATGCTTCCGAGCATGCGTCGTCTTGATTCTGAGCATGCGTGGATTTTTCTCCGCTGGAGTTCCACACAGACGATCGAAATTTCCTATCGGTTTTTTATCCATAGCAAAAATTTTAAACATGTTCTATTTTTTTACACCGATGGAAAAAAGGCTGATGGGGCCCACACATGATCGGTTTGTCTGATGAAAACAGTCCATCTGTCTTTTTTCATCACCAAACTGATTGTGTGTACACGGCTTTAGAGTCTGGATAACAAAATTCCTATAAATGTATAAAATAAATTGCAGCTCTAAAACAAAATAAGTGAAAAAATACAGAGAAACCCTTTAGGGTGCAAAAATAAAACACTGTAGGATATAATAAAAATACAAAGAAATCAATATGCCTGTAACCGAATGGCCCGTAGGACCCAGAAGCTCTTGAAAAGTATGAGATACTCCTGTTTCAGCTTCACCGATGACTCTTATGTCTAAAATCGTCTTATGTCCACTAGGGGCATAGGATGACTGAGAAATGATATCTTGGATTGCTTTAACATGGGTCTGTAATTCACAATATATTTTTAGGATATCTGTAAGAACTATTTACAGGTTGTTGATTCTAAACTCAACAGGTTAATTGAAAGAATTGTTATATAACCTCTGAAGGTGTGGATATCTAACAGTTTAAGGGGGCGTACCATCATCCAGAATCTAGATATATAGAATTTAGCTCTAGGGTCCCCGAAACCAGAGAGCCAATTGAGGGGAATTATTGGGCCATTGTTGGACTATCGCGGTACTGGTAATCAGTGTAGGTAGTGTACAAAAAGAAGAAATAAAAATAATGGAGAACAATTTTATTATAAAAGATGTCGATAACGACACCAAGGGAATACATGATTCAAACATCAACACAACATATATGACCAACAAATCGCCAGTATAGTAGTCCCCAGGAGGAGGAGAAGCATGGTGGGTAGAAGGTCATATCACGACATCTTAGATGTCGTGATATGACCTTCTACCCACTATGCTTCTCCTCCTCCTGGGGACTACTATACTGGTGATTTGTTGGTCATATATGTTGTGTTGATGTTTGAATCATGTATTCCCTTGGTGTCGTTATCGACATCTTTTATAATAAAATTGTTCTCCATTATTTTTATTTCTTCTTTTTGTACACTACCTACACTGATTACCAGTACCGCGATAGTCCAACAATGGCCCAATAATTCCCCTCAATTGGCTCTCTGGTTTCGGGGACCCTAGAGCTAAATTCTATATATCTAGGTTAATTGAAAGAGTGACTCCTTCAATGTGGGAACACCGACTGTTAGGTGTTAATGTCATCTGTTGTGATGTAAATGAATCTAGTATGGCTTCTGAAGTATCTTCCATTGTGTGGTGCTAATTGACCCTGTACTGTGTGAAGGGCTATTGATAATAAATGTGTATTGCAAGTTAACAGACAGTCTAAAGGACAGATGACTTCTCAGCTGTAGTTAATTAGCTCATGTAAATTATGTCTACTAAAGAATGTGTATTGTATAGCAGGTGAGAGGAGCCCGGATGTCTACCTTGAGGGGTCATGTCTCGGAGTCACCTTGTCTGGGTAAATGATTAGTTAATTAGCTCATGTAAATTATGTCAGAGTTGGTGTCAGAATGTCTGACTAAAAGATGTGTATTGAGGGGGCTCGTTAGGAACCATTGTATAATGTTGTGGGTGGAGTTGAGTCATTGTTCATTTTCTTACTAACTGTATATAAGAGCCTGATTTTCTCATTAAAGAGTCTATTCGTTTTGAACCTCAAACAGAGCGGTGTCTCGTTATTGGGGTTTGTTTGCCTGACTGTGGAGTGTCGATAGCTGTCTTGGGTTAGGAATGGAATATCTTAAACAGCGTTAACCCCTGTCCCATTTGGGGTTCCGTTACAATGCCCATTAATAAAAGTCCAATTTGTGATGATAAGGTTATTAATCTTAGTGATAAGTGACAGTCCTTAGGTGCAAAAAGAAGTAATGCTTTTCAGAAAGCAGCCGATAGAGTGTCATGCTCCCCAAGACATCATCATCCGGGGGAAATGGTCAAAACCAAGTACCTGCTCCTACTCCCCCCTACACCCAAAAGGTGTGTCAGGAGGAGGAGGCCCTTTTGGGGAAACAAGAAATAATGCCCCTAGTTTGGCTTGTGGGAAACCAAAATACATGAAACTTCTAGGATAGGTTTTGGAAGTTGAGACTTTAGGTTTTGTAAAGTTTCAAGACAATTGATTGAGTTTCAGGCACAGGATGGTACATTAAGCCAAATGTTTTAGGATTGAAAATAAATGGTTAAATGTAAAAAAAACTTTTGGTATGATTGACCAAATTATCTGAAATTTGTTTGAATCATTTGACATAGAGAAAGTCTTCTATAGTGTGATGTTTGGGGGGAAATATTTTGTACATTAAGCCACATTAAAGGGTCACTAAAGGAATTTTTTTTTGCTGAAATGACTGTTTACAGGGTATAGAGACATATTAGTTAACTGATTCCTTTTAAAAATGATTAAAAATAGATTAAAAGCAAAAACCAAAAACGAACAATGAGGACATGAAACCAGGACTGCAGTAAGGTAAAGGAAGCTATTTAGCTAAAAAAAAATATTCCTTTAGTGACCCTTTAAGCTCCCAAATCACTTGCTGACCAGCCACTGTCGTTATACAGCGGCAAGTCTACTCTCCTACTCAAATCGCTGTAGCTGTATGGCGATAAGTAATGTGCCACATGGCTCTTCTGGTTATTTGGAGGTTCCGTGTCCCCTTTCCCTTTCCTACCCGGCCAACCCTTTCCTCTTTTCTTTCTTCTTGTCCTACTTTCATCCCTCCCTCCTCCTTTTCTCCCACTTCTTTCTCATTTTCTCTTGAATTATCTGCTGACCCCTGGACATTTCTTTCTCTCTCCCCTCTGTGCCCTATCCCCTCTACTAGGTTTATTCTTGTTAATTACCTGATATACCAACTGTAATAGAAGATGCTTTGAATGGTTGGGATTCTTGACCTTCGCACCAGGCAAAGCCAAGCCAAGAGAGGGAACTTGGCCCTGGTTTAGCCTAATTTATTCCCCCAGCTATTCTACAACACATTAACTTTATATTTCTTTATAGGTTCAGTCAATCACATTTTTTAAATCAACTTAATTTCTCAAATAGCTGCCATGAAGCTATGATTATGACATTTCATGTTACATAATCTTATTCTATAATCCGCTAGGTTATCTATTTTCATTTATATTTTTAAGAATTACTTTCCTGAATGATTACGCCTTTTTCTATTATATTATTGTACATGCTCTGTTAATGGAATTGTGTTGATAATTATAAAATTCAATAAAATATTTGAAACAGAATTATCTGCTGATTTATATGAAAAGAACCATCCCGATTGTCTCACTTGATAATTGAAGTGCATCACAAATGTTATTTGTGTATACATATAGCCATGTTACTTATGCCAGGCGTAGCAATAAAGAAATCCTTATTTATAAAAACAAAAAAACAAACGTTGATGCATTTTGGAATTTATTTTCTCAGATAACATAAATTATACATAAAGCTTTTCTAATGGTGTCCTTTGGCATCTAAAAAGTCCTATTGATTTAGTAAAAACATGTTTTTCTTTATTCCTTATTATTGTAAGAGATGCTGTAAGGAATGATCGCCCATCCATACAAGGAGAACAATATATTGCTTATCAACCATAAAGATCTAACATATATCAAAACCTACTAGACATGTGCATTTGTTTTTTTGTCCGCAATGTCATTTTCGTCTGAATTTCAGGTATTTTCGTTATCATTTTAACAAACGAAAACGAACGCACAGAATATGAAAACCGACAGATACGACATAAACAAATGCTTTATTTTCGTTTTCGTTAGTCGAATGTGCCTAACCTTAACTCTATTAGTCCAAGATTATTCTACATAGAGAGAAAAGATTCAACATTATAGAGAGAAAAGATTTGACATTATAGAGAGAAAAGATTTAACATTATAGAGAGAAAAGATTTGACATTATAGAGAGAAAAGATTTGACATTATAGAGAGAAAAGACTCAACATTATAGAGAGAAAAGATTTGACATTATAGAGAGAAAAGACTCAACATTATAGAGAGAAAAGATTCAAAATTATAGAGAGAAAAGATTTGACATTATAGAGAGAAAAGATTTGACATTATAGAGAGAAAATATTCGACATTATAGAGAGAAAATATTCAACATTATAGAGAGAAAAGATTTGACATTATAGAGAGAAAAGACTCAACATTATAGAGAGAAAAGATTCAAAATTATAGAGAGAAAAGATTTGACATTATAGAGAGAAAAGATTTGACATTATAGAGAGAAAAGATTCGACATTATAGAGAGAAAATATTCAACATTATAGAGAGAAAAGATTCATTATTATAGCGAGAAAAGATTTTACATTATAGAGAGAAAAGATCCGACATTATAGAGAGAAAAGATCTGACATTATAGAGAGAAAAGATCCGACATTATAGAGAGAAAAGATTCGACATTATAGAGAGAAAAGATCCGACATTATAGAGAAAAAGATTCCACATTATAGAGAGAAAAGATTCGACATTATAGAGAGAAAAGATTCATCATTATAGAGAGAAAATATTTGGCATTATAGAGAGAAAAGATTTGACATTATAGAGAGAAAAGATTCAACATTATAGAGAGAAAAGATTCGACATTATAGAGAGAAAAGATTCAACATTATAGAGAGAAAAGATCCGACATTATAGAGAGAAAAGATTCGACATCATAGAGAGAAAAGATTCGACATTATAGAGAGGAAAGATTCGACATTATAGAGAGAAAAGATCCGACATTATAGAGAGAAAAGATCCGACATTATAGAGAGAAAATATTCGACATTATAGAGAGAAAAGATTCAACATTATAGAGAGAAAAGATTCGACATTCTAGAGAGAAAAGATTCGACATTCTAGAGAGAAAAGATTCGACATTATAGAGAGAAAAGATTTGGCATTATAGAGAGAAAAGATTTGACATTATAGAGAGAAAAGATCCGACATTATAGAGAGAAAAGATTCGACATTATAGAGAGAAAAAATCGCTGCTGGAATTGGGTGGGGGAAGTAAAATAATAATAATGATGATGATGAATGTTATTGGTTGATTGTAACCAAAGAGGAGGAGCAGTAAAATAGCTAGAACTAACTTGACAAATCAACATGAACGACGAAGATTCGACAAAGCATCGAAAAACATACAAACGTCAAATCTGTCATTGAAGGCTTATGGTGTCTGTTGATAGTTCTCAGAAGATTAGCCAAAGCAGTTAAACTGTACAATGCCACAATCGTACATTTCCCGTCAAATGCTCGGCCCATAGGCTATAGAAAAATTCTAATGTCGGTTGACTAGTAATAATAACTAATAATAACTAATAAATAAATAAATATAATTATTACTAGAATTAGAATTAGAATTCTACTATAGCTTGTAGGAGGAACATTCAAAGTTTGATTGCAGTGTCGTACAGTTTAGCTGCTCCGTCAAATCTTCTTTGAACATTTGACAGACACCATAAGCCTTCAATAACAGATTCAACCTCAATTCGAATTTTCGGACGAATGCAATTTCCAACGAAAAACGAAATAAATAAAAACAAATTTTGGGAGTAACTAAATAAATTTATTTTTCAGACGAAAACGAAATTACGAAATTAAATATTTCAGTGTGCGCATGTCTAAAACCTACATCGGGGTTCCTGTACTTGGGAGAAAAAGGAGAAAATAATTGCTGAAAATATTTGAGAAAGTATTAATTATATGTCGCTCACTAATCAAACTCAAACATACGATCGCCGCGAGCGGACACTTGTGGTCAAATGCTCCTCCCATAGGCTATAGAAGAATTCTAATGTTGGTTGACTAGTAATAATAATTAATTAATACAACATTGGAATTCTACTATAGCTTGTGGGAGGAGCATTCGACCGGAAATGTACAATTGCGGCGCCGTACAGTTTAGCTGCTTCTTAGAACATTTGACGAACACCATAAGCCTTCAATTGACAGATTCATCCTTAATTAATTCGGATTTTCGGACGAATGCATTTTTTAACGAAACAAGATAAAGAAAAACGAATAGATATGTGCATTAGTTTTTTTGTCCGCAATGTCATTTTCGTCTGAATTTCAGGTATTTTCGTTATCATTTTAACAAACGAAAACGAACGCACAGAATACGAAAACCGACAGATACGACATAAACAAATGCTTTATTTTCATTTTCGTTAGTCGAATGTGCCTAACCTTAACTCTATTAGTCCAAGATTATTCTACATAGAGAGAAAAGATTCAACATTATAGAGAGAAAAGATTCGACATTATAGAGAGAAAAGATTTGACATTATAGAGAGAAAAGATTTGACATTATAGAGAGAAAAGATTCGACATTATAGAGAGAAAAGATTCATCATTATAGAGAGAAAATATTTGGCATTATAGAGAGAAAAGATTCAACATTATAGAGAGAAAAGATTCGACATTATAGAGAGAAAAGATTCATCATTATAGAGAGAAAAGATTTGGCATTATAGAGAGAAAAGATTTGACATTATAGAGAGAAAAGATTTGACATTATAGAGAGAAAAGATTTGACATTATAGAGAGAAAAGATTTGACATTATAGAGAGAAAAGATTCGACATTATAGAGAGAAAAGATTCATCATTATAGAGAGAAAAGATTCGACATTATAGAGAGAAAAGATTCGACATTATAGAGAGAAAAGATTCATCATTATAGAGAGAAAATATTTGGCATTATAGAGAGAAAAGATTTGACATTATAGAGAGAAAAGATTCAACATTATAGAGAGAAAAGATTCGACATTATAGAGAGAAAAGATTCAACATTATAGAGAGAAAAGATCCGACATTATAGAGAGAAAAGATTCGACATCATAGAGAGAAAAGATTCGACATTATAGAGAGGAAAGATTCGACATTATAGAGAGAAAAGATTCGACATTATAGAGAGAAAAGATTCAACATTATAGAGAGAAAAGATTCGACATTCTAGAGAGAAAAGATTCGACATTCTAGAGAGAAAAGATTCGACATTATAGAGAGAAAAGATTTGGCATTATAGAGAGAAAAGATTTGACATTATAGAGAGAAAAGATCCGACATTATAGAGAGAAAAGATTCGACATTATAGAGAGAAAAGATTCGACATTATAGAGAGAAAAGATTCGACATTATAGAGAGAAAAGATTCAACATTATAGAGAGAAAAGATTCAACATCATAGAGAGAAAAGATTCGACATTATAGAGAGAAAAGATTCGACATTATAGAGAGAAAAGATTCGACATTATAGAGAGAAAAGATTCAACATTATAGAGAGAAAAGATTCAACATTATAGAGAGAAAAGATTCAACATCATAGAGAGAAAAGATTCGACATTATAGAGAGAAAAGATTCGACATTATAGAGAGAAAAAATCGCTGCTGGAATTGGGTGGGGGAAGTAAAATAATAATAATGATGATGATGAATGTTATTGGTTGATTGTAACCAAAGAGGAGGAGCAGTAAAATAGCTAGAACTAACTTGACAAATCAACATGAACGACGAAGATTCGACAAAGCATCGAAAAACATACAAACGTCAAATCTGTCATTGAAGGCTTATGGTGTCTGTTGATAGTTCTCAGAAGATTAGCCAAAGCAGTTAAACTGTACAATGCCACAATCGTACATTTCCCGTCAAATGCTCGGCCCATAGGCTATAGAAAAATTCTAATGTCGGTTGACTAGTAATAATAACTAATAATAACTAATAAATAAATAAATATAATTATTACTAGAATTAGAATTAGAATTCTACTATAGCTTGTAGGAGGAACATTCAAAGTTTGATTGCAGTGTCGTACAGTTTAGCTGCTCCGTCAAATCTTCTTTGAACATTTGACAGACACCATAAGCCTTCAATAACAGATTCAACCTCAATTCGAATTTTCGGACGAATGCAATTTCCAACGAAAAACGAAATAAATAAAAACAAATTTTGGGAGTAACTAAATAAATTTATTTTTCAGACGAAAACGAAATTACGAAATTAAATATTTCAGTGTGCGCATGTCTAAAACCTACATCGGGGTTCCTGTACTTGGGAGAAAAAGGAGAAAATAATTGCTGAAAATATTTGAGAAAGTATTAATTATATGTCGCTCACTAATCAAACTCAAACATACGATCGCCGCGAGCGGACACTTGTGGTCAAATGCTCCTCCCATAGGCTATAGAAGAATTCTAATGTTGGTTGACTAGTAATAATAATTAATTAATACAACATTGGAATTCTACTATAGCTTGTGGGAGGAGCATTCGACCGGAAATGTACAATTGCGGCGCCGTACAGTTTAGCTGCTTCTTAGAACATTTGACGAACACCATAAGCCTTCAATTGACAGATTCATCCTTAATTAATTCGGATTTTCGGACGAATGCATTTTTTAACGAAACAAGATAAAGAAAAACGAATAGATATGTGCATTAGTTTTTTTGTCCGCAATGTCATTTTCGTCTGAATTTCAGGTATTTTCGTTATCATTTTAACAAACGAAAACGAACGCACAGAATACGAAAACCGACAGATACGACATAAACAAATGCTTTATTTTCATTTTCGTTAGTCGAATGTGCCTAACCTTAACTCTATTAGTCCAAGATTATTCTACATAGAGAGAAAAGATTCAACATTATAGAGAGAAAAGATTCGACATTATAGAGAGAAAAGATTTGACATTATAGAGAGAAAAGATTTGACATTATAGAGAGAAAAGATTCGACATTATAGAGAGAAAAGATTCATCATTATAGAGAGAAAATATTTGGCATTATAGAGAGAAAAGATTCAACATTATAGAGAGAAAAGATTCGACATTATAGAGAGAAAAGATTCATCATTATAGAGAGAAAAGATTTGGCATTATAGAGAGAAAAGATTTGACATTATAGAGAGAAAAGATTTGACATTATAGAGAGAAAAGATTTGACATTATAGAGAGAAAAGATTTGACATTATAGAGAGAAAAGATTCGACATTATAGAGAGAAAAGATTCATCATTATAGAGAGAAAAGATTCCACATTATAGAGAGAAAAGATTCGACATTATAGAGAGAAAAGATTCATCATTATAGAGAGAAAATATTTGGCATTATAGAGAGAAAAGATTTGACATTATAGAGAGAAAAGATTCAACATTATAGAGAGAAAAGATTCGACATTATAGAGAGAAAAGATTCGACATTATAGAGAGAAAAGATTCGACATTATAGAGAGAAAAGATTCGACATCATAGAGAGAAAAGATTCGACATTATAGAGAGGAAAGATTCGACATTATAGAGAGAAAAGATTCGACATTATAGAGAGAAAAGATTCAACATTATAGAGAGAAAAGATTCGACATTCTAGAGAGAAAAGATTCGACATTCTAGAGAGAAAAGATTCGACATTATAGAGAGAAAAGATTTGGCATTATAGAGAGAAAAGATTTGACATTATAGAGAGAAAAGATCCGACATTATAGAGAGAAAAGATTCGACATTATAGAGAGAAAAGATTCGACATTATAGAGAGAAAAGATTCGACATTATAGAGAGAAAAGATTCAACATTATAGAGAGAAAAGATTCAACATCATAGAGAGAAAAGATTCGACATTATAGAGAGAAAAGATTCGACATTATAGAGAGAAAAGATTCGACATTATAGAGAGAAAAGATTCAACATTATAGAGAGAAAAGATTCAACATTATAGAGAGAAAAGATTCAACATCATAGAGAGAAAAGATTCGACATTATAGAGAGAAAAGATTCGACATTATAGAGAGAAAAAATCGCTGCTGGAATTGGGTGGGGGAAGTAAAATAATAATAATGATGATGATGAATGTTATTGGTTGATTGTAACCAAAGAGGAGGAGCAGTAAAATAGCGAGAACTAACTTGACAAATCAACATGAACGACGAAGATTCGACAAAGCATCGAAAAACATACAAACGTCGAATCTGTCATTGAAGGCTTATGGTGTCTGTTGATAGTTCTCAGAAGATTAGACAAAGCAGTTAAACTGTACAATGCCGCAATCGTACATTTCCCGTCAAATGCTCGGCCCATAGGCTATAGAAAAATTCTAATGTCGGTTGACTAGTAATAATAACTAATAATAACTAATAAATAAATAAATAAAAAAAATATTACTAGAATTAGAATTCTACTATAGCTTGTAGGAGGAACATTCGACCGGAAAAGTTTGATTGTAGCGTCGTACAGTTTAGCTGCTCCGTCAAATCTTCTTTGAACATTTGACAGACACCATAAGCCTTCAATAACAGATTCAACCCTAATTTGTTCGGATTTTCGGACAAATGCAATTTCCAACAAAAAACGAAATAAATAAAAACGAATTTTGGGAGTAACTAAATAAATATATTTTTAGGATTAAAACACAATGAAATATTTCAGTGTGCACATGTCTAAAACCTACATCGGGATACATGTACTTGGGAGAAAAAGGAGAAAATAATTGCTGAAAATATTTGAGAAAGTATTAATTATATGTCGCTCACTAATCAAACTCAAACATACGATCGCCGTGAGCGGACACTTGTGGTCAAATACTCCTCCCATAGGCTATGGAAGAATTCTAATGTTGGTTGACTAGTAATAATAATTAATTATTATAATTATTACTAGTGTCATACAACATTGGAATTCTACTATAGCTTGTGGGAGGAGCATTCGACCGGAAATGTACAATTGCGGCGCCGTACAGTTTAGCTGCTTCTTAGAACATTCGACGGACACCATAAGCCTTCAATTGACAGATTCATCCTTAATTAATTCGGATTTTCGGACGAATGCATTTTTTAACGAAACAAGATAAAGAAAAACGAATTTCGGGAGTAACTAAATAAAAAATAAAATTCGGACGAAAACAAAATTCCGAAACAAAATATTTCGGTGTGCACAGGTCGATTAATTATATGTTGCTTACTAATCTGACTAAACTAACTAAAACTGCATTTGTTAAATTTTTCATTGATTGTCATCTTTTAAACTATCTGATCTGGGTATTTATAAATACTTTGTTCCAATTAAAAGCTTTGTAGGAGCATAAAAATATTATGTAAAACAAATATGTGGCAGACACAATTTAATCACAGAGTTCTATTGAGGTTTACCAAAGCTTAATGAAATGGCTACATTTGGTCTGTGGGGTACAATGACTTCCGGTCATGTAAGGGGAAGTACAAGTATGAGCCCCTGACATGTTTACATTTTACAATACTGAAATTCTTAATTGACTAAAAATGGCACAGAAATACAAAAAGTGTCAAATTTCACAATGATATTTTCAGAATGACGCCTGGATTAACTTTAAGTGATAATAAGACCTCATAAGTGCCTCCCTGAGATCTTTGTTCCTCAGGCTGTAGATCAGAGGATTCAGCAATGGGTTAATGAGGGAAGACATGACTGTAAACAGTTTGTTTAAATTGACCATATCACTAGAAGTGGGAACAAAGTAAATAAAAAGTATGGAGCCATAAAAGATGGAGACCACGGTGAGGTGGGATGTGCAGGTGGAGAAGGCTTTCCTCTTTCCAGTCTTGCTATGGATTCTGAGGATGGTCCTGAGAATATAGACATAGGGAATAAAGGTCATAAGAACAATTCCTAATCCAACACTAGCACCTAATAAGAATACGACCACCATGTTTATGAAGGTGTCAGTACATGTAATTTGATATAAGTGTGGAAGGTCACAAAAGAAGTTGTGGATGGAAGATGTTCTGCAGAAGGACAACCTGAGCAAAAATAAAGTATGAACCAAAGAGGCAGAACATGCTGCAACCCAGACCAGAGAGGCCATACAAGCACAGACCCTCCAAGACATAATTAGTTTATAACGTAGAGGGTGGCAGATGGCAATGTAGCGGTCATAGGACATAGCTGAGAGCAAGACAATTTCTGACTGAACAAAGAAGAGGTAGAAGAAGACTTGGGTTATACAGGCAGCAATGGATATCGATCGGCCTTTTGTGACCAAATCAAAGAGCATCCTTGGTGCCGTCACTGATGGATAGGACATGTCCAGAAATGCCAAGTTGGCAAGAAAAAAATACATTGGGTTGTGCAGATGGTAATCAGTGAGGATCAAGAAAAAAATAAGAAGGTTTGTGATAAGAGTCAACAGATAGATCGGAAGGAAGAACACAAAAAGTCCATTCATGGTCGGTGGGTGGTCTGATAGACCCACAAGAGTAAGAAACGTAATCTCTGTCACATTCCTCATAATATCGCTTTTTTGTCTTTTTAAATTTAATTTAATTGAACAGGAATACAATGATGTTTCTGAGGAATTAATACAAGAAAACACGTGCAGTCGGCCTTCACTTTATACGTGAAGACATTTGTATCGGCTTGTGGTTTATTCTTATATAAGATGTTGGAAGTCCTGAAGGACCGTCTGCCGTGTTGTAAGAACACAAAGCTGAAGGCCTCATTAAAGGTCTCTTAAGATTCAATTCAGAACACCTTTGTGACTTGAGAGCCATTTCAATATAATTTTGTACAGTTGTTAAACATTTGAATTGAAAATAAAATCCACTGAAATTCTTTTAATCTTTTTGTCACTTTTTTATTGGCTAGTGGCCTAGACGTAGAATCTAAAATATATTTGTCTTTTTTTTAGCTGTTTTATTTTTATTTTACTATACGAAGCAAACTTACAGTTAATATGTTCTATCTAAGAACACAAAGCTACACACCTTAGTACATTTTTCATTAAGTATATAACCTAATATGTTTATTTTTGCTTGAGTGAGGATTTATTTACAAGTTTACTTTTATTCAATAGAAAAGAATGTTACCTGAATATGTACTAGAATCACGTGTTTGACTTTCTGTTGGTTATATATATATAATTTCTCAGGTGTGGTAGACAGCACACGGTATACGTCCTAGTGCCAGCAATCAAGCCTTCCGAAAGGCTATATATAAAGAAAAAGTCCAGGGATTGCTGCACTTAAAATGTATTATAATGATTTCACATGTAATAAATCCGTAGATTCGTAAAGATTCGTAATTTCGTAAGACGCAAGTTTTCCTATTCGGACCCATTCGTATTTCGTAAGATGCAAGTTTTCCTATTCGGACCCGTTCGTATTTCGTAAGATGCAAGTTTTCCTATTCGGACCCGTTCGTATTTCGTAAGACGCAAGTTTTCCTATTCGGACCCGTTTGTATTTCGTAAGACGCAAGTTTTCCTATTCGGACCCGTTCGTATTTCGTAAGACGCAAGTTTTCCTATTCCGGCCCGTTTGTATTTTCGTAAGACGCAAGTTTTCCTATTCGGACCCGTTCGTATTTTGTAAGATGCAAGTTTTCCTATTCGGACCCGTTCGTATTTCGTAAGACGCAAGTTTTCCTATCCGGACCCGTTCATATTTCGTAAGACGCAAGTTTCCCTATTCGGCCCCGTTCGTATTTCGTAAGATGCAAGTTTCCCTATTCTGACCCGTTTGTATTTCGTAAGACGCAAGTTTTCCTATCCGGACCCGTTCATATTTCGTAAGACGCAAGTTTCCCTATTCAGGCCCGTTTGTATTTCGTAAGACGCAAGTTTCCCTATTCGGACCCGTTTGTATTTCGTAAGACGCAAGTTTCCCTATTCGGACCCGTTCGTATTTCGTAAGACGCAAGTTTTCCTATTCGGACCCGTTTGTATTTCGTAAGACGCAAGTTTTCCTATTCGGACCCGTTCGTATTTCGTAAGACGCAAGTTTTCCTATTCGGACCCGTTTGTATTTCGTAAAACGCACGTTTTCCTATTCGGACCCGTTCGTATTTCGTAAGACGCAAGTTTTCCTATTCGGACCCGTTTGTATTTCGTAAGACGCAAGTTTTCCTATTCGGACCCGTTTGTATTTCGTAAGACGCAAGTTTTCCTATTCGGACCCGTTCGTATTTCGTAAGACGCAAGTTTTCCTATTCGGACCCGTTCGTATTTCGTAAGACACAAGTTTTCCTATTCCGGCCCGTTTGTATTTCGTAAGACTCAAGTTTCCCTATTCAGGCCCGTTTGTATTTTCGTAAGACGCAAGTTTTCCTATTCGGACCCGTTCGTATTTCGTAAGACGCAAGTTTTCCTATTCGGCCCCGTTCGTATTTCGTAAGACGCAAGTTTCCCTATTCGGACCCGTTTGTATTTTCGGAAGACGCAAGTTTTCCTATTCGGACCCGTTTGTATTTTCGTAACAGTTTTATTTTTGTTTACACTGAATGATTTGTAATTCTGTCTAATTTATTTTCGTTGATTCGAAATTCGTAATTTTGTTAGCTAATAATTTTCGTTATTGTACTTTTTCGTAAATACATTGTGGCGCGGTCATTCGCAATCTCGTATTTTAGTTTCATTTTCAACACGCGGCTAATCCATATTAAGATAGATAGAGAAGATCTCTTGCGCTACTAGTGAGTATATATAAAACGTGAGGGAACCAAAATAACAAAAGCTGCTAAATCTAGTAGTGTTCACTAAACACAGAAAACATAAATAAATAAATAAATAAATAAATGATTTAGCGCTAGAGTAAATAAATAAATAAATAAATACAAACGATCCTATCACCGTGCAATATGGTGATAAAGTGCTGTATAATAAATAACAAGCGGCTATTATATAATACACACGTGAAACAAATCAAATATATACAAGTGATCTAAAATATAAATAAAGTGCTGCTGTGCAACTATAGTGACTCTGAATGATGCAAATGAACTGCAACTCAGTGCAAAAACTGCATAAAAAGTGCTGATAGTCCCACAAAATTGCACCAATATACACAATAGTCTATGGTTCAATAATGCAATGATGGTATATGCAGAAGATGAAACAATGTCCCATGTATTTGATGAGAGGGTAGGTCCTCCAATGTTTCCAAATTCCTGATGAAAATGTTTTCTATTTTTAATATTGAACCATGGTGACTCTCCTGCACCAGTCTCCCAGAACTCTCACCTTACAAATAAATTATATAGGCACATCAATGTTATATCTTCCACCGTGAAGGTGTTAGGATGCCCAGATAGATAATGCACTGCGATCCACGATCGTTCCACCTACGACTGATCACTGGAATGAGGAAGAGGGAGAGGGGGGGGAGATGAAAAAACTCCAGCCCGTGCCTGTGCAAATTTAAAATAATACTTTTGGTCTATTTGCCAGCTTATAATTAACCACTTCCCCACCGAGCCATAGTAAAATGACGTTGGTGGGGACCTTTCGTCCTTCAGACTGGACGTCAAATGACGTCCTGTCTTTTCCGGCCGCTAGGGGGCACGCGCGCAGCATTCCTCGGGACCCGGTGCGCGTGCCCGGCGGCCGCGATGTCCGCCGGGCACCCGCGATTACCCGCAATCATGGCAGATCCATGTCCTGTCAGCGGTGAGGAGACCGATGTGTGTTTCCAGTACAGAGGAACACACATCGATCTCCTCCCCTTGTAAATCCCCCTCCCCCTAACAGTTAGAACACACTTTAGGGAACAAATTTAACCCCTTCAGCGACCCCCTAGTGTTAACCCCTTCTCTGCCAGTCACATTTACACAGTAATCAGTGCATTTTATAGCACTAATCGCTGTGCAAATGTGAATGGCCCCAAAAGTGTCCGATATGTCCGCCGCAATGTCACGGTCACAATAAAAAAATCGCAGATCGCCGCCATTACTAGTAAAAAATAAAAAATTAATAAAATGCCATAATTCTATTTCCTATTTTGTAGACGCTAGAACTTTTGCGCAAACCGATCATATACGCTTATTGCATTAATCAAAATTGTCGCTCTTCTTTTGTTTATAGCGCAAAAAATAAAAACCGCAGAGGTGATCAAATACCACCAAAAGAAAGCTCTATTTGTGGGAATAAAAGTGTGACAATTTTGTTTGGGAGCGACGTCGCACGACCGCGCAATTGTCATTCAAATTGCGACAGCGCTGAAAACTAAAAATTGGTCTGGGCAGGAAGGGGGTCAAAATGCCCTGTATGGAAGTGGTTAATAGACATGTGCACTGGCAATTTTATTTATTTTATTTTCGTTTAATTTTTGTTTTGTTTTTGCTTTACAGGTCATTCATTATGATCGCAATTCGTAAATTAAAAAATTTGTAAATTCGAAAATCCTAAAATAAGAAAGAAAATTCGAAAATTTTAAATGAAGCACATTGAACGGAACAAATTAATAATAAATATACATAATAAAAAAAATGTTTTATTATTATTAATATTGTTATTTATTATTATTAATTTGTTACGTTCTATCAATTTAAATACGGCATTCGTTATTTTGGATCATTTGCAACTTCAGATAAATTCGTATTCATTACATTCACTAACAGAAAAATTTGAAAGGAAATTCAAATACCTTTAATTTAATAGTTAGTAATAGTTAGGTTATTATTAGTTAGTTATTATTTCTTATTTTTTTATTGTTTAGGCTTTTGGATTTTCGAATTTTCAAATTTACGAAATTTTCAAAAGTAAAAATTTGTTTTCATTAATTCGGATATATCTGAATTAACAAATTTGTCGAAATTTGTTAAAAAAACGAATTTGGAACTAAATGAATTGCACATTGTCTAACAATCAATCAAAATAAAAAAAATATATAACTGTACAAAACAAATACCTTTAATGTCCTTCAAAACATTGTGAAAAATATTTTCAATCTAAGTTATTTGAGTATCCTGAAGTCACAAAGGTGTTAAGTTGCTCTGTCTTGCAAATTATTGAAATATAATTCTGGTTAAACCGTGGACCTCATGAGCTAACAATACTCAAGTACCCTCATCCCTAAATTCAGGAGATTTCAAACATACAATGTTGTTGGGTAATGACGACGAATACGACAGTTTGTTTGAATTTAACATTTTGCCGTAAGTAGGAACCAAAAAAATAAATAAAAATGAAAGAGCCAATAAATGACAGAGAGACATGAAGATTCGACATAGAGAGATATGAAGAGTCAATTTTTTTTTTTTTTAAAGATTCTGTCGAATCTTCTTTTCTTTTTTTCTTCTTCTTCTTCTTCTTCTTCTTCTTCTTCTTAGAACATTCGACAAACACCATAAGCCTTCAATGACAGATTCGACCTTAATTTGGATTTTCGGACGAATGCATTTTTTTTTTACGAAAAACAAAATAAATAAAAACGAATTTCGGGAGTAACTAAATTTTTTCGAGGGAACTGTCTGTTAATGGTGCCTTACCTATGTAAAAGTTGACCTACAAGATTAGAAATTGCCTCTCCCCCTCAAAAAAATATATATATATTTTTTTAAAAGGTTTGGACAGATCAGTAATGGGCCTACACATGACTCTCTTGGTAAATTGGAGTCTCCTTGTCTCCTTCTTCCCCCTTCTTCTTGTCCCTTATTTCAACCTCCTTCCTCCCTTATCTGCTGATTTATCTGAAATTAACCATTCAGATTGGCTTACTTGCTATTTGTTTGCTTATAGCATAACTTTAACATTGTTTGGTTGATCATGTTACTTGTGCCACGTGTAATAATAAATACATCCTTATGTAAATGAATAACAAAAAAAAATAAGGAAAAGGTGCTAAATTTTGACGGATATTGGGATGCACTCCTTAGAAAACATGAGTTTTACATAAAGCTTTTCTAATCTAATGGTTTTATTTGGCATCTAAAAAGTCCTATTGATTTAGTAAAAATGTATTTATTTATTTTTTTATATTGTAAGGGATGTTGTAAGGAACGATCACCCATCCACCCACTGAGTACAATATATATTGCTTATCATCAACCATAAAGATCCAACGTATATCAAAACCTACATCGGGGTTCCTGTACTTGGGAGAAAAAGGAAAAAACAATTTGGTGAAAATTTGTGAACAAGTATTATACATTGCTCATAAATCAAACTAAGACTGCATTTTTTTCTGATTTCTCTCTATTTGTCGGCTTTTAAAGAATATTATCTGAGTATTTAGAAATACTTTGTTCTAATAGCCTTGTAGATGCATAAAAATTGTAGACATTTTAGTCACAGAGTTATTTTTACGAAAACCATACTGTATTAAAACAGCTACATTTGGTTGGTGGGTTACAATGACTCCTGGTCATGTAAGGATAAGTGCAACTACGAGTCCCCGACATGTTTACATTTTAAAAAAAGGACAATACTGAAATTTTTAAAAGACTAAAAATGGCATGGAAATAGAAAAATATTAACATTTACAATGATATTTTCAGAATGATGCATGGATCAATTTTAAGTGATAATAAGACCTCATAAGTGCCTCCATGAGATCTTTGTTCCTCAGGCTGTAGATCAGAGGATTCAGCAATGGGTTAATGAGGGCAGACATGACTGAGAACAGTTTGTATAAATTGACCATATCACTGGAGGAGGGAACCATATAAATAAAAATTAAGGAGCCATAAGTAATGAAGACCACGCTGAGGTGTGATGTGCAGGTGGAGAAGGCTTTCCTCTTTCCAGTCTTGCTACGGATTCTGAGGATGGTCCTGAAAATATAGACATAGGGAAGAAAGGTCAGAAGAAAGGCTTCCAATCCTAGACAACCACCTAATATGAATATGACCACCGTGTTTATGAAGGGGTCAGTACATGTGATTTGATATAAGTGTGGAAGGTCACAAAAGAAGTTGTGGATGGAAGATGTTCTGCAGAAGGACAACCTGAGCAAAAATAAAGTATTAAGCAAACTTAAAGAACATCCTACAACCCAGACCAGAGAGGCCATACAAGTACAGACCCCCCGAGACATAATTTGTTTGTAATGTAGAGGGTGGCAGACGGCAGTGTATCGGTCGTAGGACATAGCCAAGAGCAAGAAAACTTCTGAGCAGGTAAAAGAGAGGTAGAAAAAGACTTGGGATATACATGCAGGAATGGATATTGAACGTCTTTTGGTGACCAAATCAAAGAGCATCCTTGGTGCCGTCACTGATGGATAGGACATGTCCAGAAATGCCAAGTTGGCAAGAAAAAAATACATTGGGTTGTGCAGATTGTAGTCAGTGAGGACCAAGAAAAAAATAAGAAGGTTTGTGATAAGAGTCATCAGATAGATGAGAAGGAAGAACACAACAAGTCCATTCATGGTCGGTGGATGGTCTGATAGACCCACAAGAGTGAAATACGTAATCTCTGTCACATTCCTCATATTATTATTTTTTTCTCTGTTTAAAAAATGTATCACTATAGAAGAATAATAAAATTATGGATCTGAGGATTAAAAGGAAAAAATGTACGGTGTACCTACACATTACATTCAGGTTTACATGTAGGCAATTGTACCATTGAATGATTTATTCTTATATAAAATGTTGGCGTTCCCTCAGGAGAGTCTGCCGTGTTGTAAGAATACAAAGCTAAAAGTTTCATAAAAGGTCTCTAAAGATATAATTTATAATAACACCTTGGGAATCCCTTTTCTATAATTGAGAACAATCTTTAAAAGTTGAACTTAGAATATGCAGAAAGTTTTTTTTTTACCTTTTTGTCACCTATTTTACTTATTAGTTAGTGGACAGAGTGATATAAAACAATATAAAAGGAACACTACTTTTCTTTTGGCTTCCATCATTTTGTAGCTACAATTTTTGAAGGGCTGTTGATTTAAAAACTTAATTGAATAACACAGTTGATAGTCAGTATGGAAAGTAAATATTGTCCAGGGTCAACCCAGTTTGGTAGAAACAACAACAGTCCAAAATGCAGAAACACAAGACACAGGAAGCTGTCTTACTGAAAGTCATTAGAGCTTCAGCAATTTACATTGGGGTGGCTAATAATTGGTGGTCATTAGACGGGAGCACCAACAAGCCTAACACTGGAGACTTGAGTCACAGAGAGGAGGAATCATTCTGAAAATAAATAGAGCTGCAGCCCTTTGTTATGGAGGGGTAAAATCTGGCCAGTGGCCCCAAATTTTGAAGGCACCCCTAAAAGTGAAGCCAGAAATCTATTAAAAAAATTTGTGCTGCAGCCCTTAGGTTTGGGGGTGAAAAATGAACACATCAACCCAGTTAGAAGACAACACAATGGACCGAAATGCAGAGACAGAAGTCACAGTGAGGAGTCTTTGTAAACAATCTATAACTTCATTCCTTCTAAACTTTATGTTTTTTTATTCGGTCAACAAACTTTTGTTTTCAGATTTTTCACAAAAAATATAGAATACAATCCAATAGAAGATTATTAACATTAATCATTCATAAGAGGACCTGTATTGTTATTTATAATTCTACTTCCTCCTCTTCTTTTCCTTTCTCTGTTGGGGTCCCCCAAGGTTCTGTCCTTGGACCTCTCCCTATTATCGATCTACACCTCCTCCCTGGGTCAGCTGATAGCCTCCCATGGCTTCCAATACCATCTCTAAGCTGACGACACCCAAATGTATCTCTCTACCCCTCAGCTCACTCCTTCAGTCTTCTCACACATCACTAATTTACTAACAGACATAATGGCCTGGATGTCACACCACTTCCTCAAACTCAATCTATACAAAACCAAGCTCATAATTTTTCCTCCCCCATGTGATCCTTCCTCTGATCTCTCTGTCAAGATTGATGGCACAACTATCTGCCCATCCCCGCATGCCAAGGATCTAGGAGTAATCCTGGACTCTGAACTCTCCTTTCAGCTCAACGTCCAATCACTGTCCTAATCTTGCTTCCTCAACCTCTGCAACATCTCCAAAATACGCCCCTTTCTAACCAACCAATGACACATCAGAGCTCCAAGTTTACTCCCTGGTCATCTCTCACCTGGACTACTGCAACTCCTTCTCATTGGCTCACCTTTACATAGGCTAACCCCCTACAGTCCAATATGAATGCTGATGCCAGACTCATCCACCTTACCAACCACTCTGTGCCTGCTAGTCCTCCCTGCCAATCACTCCATTGGCTTCCCCTCACCCAACAAATGAAATCCAAAATAATAACAACTTACAAAGCCATTCACAATGCTGTCCCCAGCTACATAACTACCCTAGTCTCAATATATCAACCTAATCGTTCTCTTAGCTCTTCTCAAGACCTTCTGCTTTCAATCTCCCTCATCAACTCCTCCCATGCTCACCTCCAGGACTTTTCCTGAGCCTCTCCCATCCTATGGAACTCCCTAACCCAATCTGACCAATTATCTCATACTCTGTTTGCTTTTAGACAATTCCTGAAAACCCTCCTCTTCAGAGATGTCTATCCTGCCCACACCTAACAATTGCAGTTTTTTTTCCCTCAGCTCATCCCCCCACAGCTATTAACTTTAGTATCACCTGACCCTCCCTCTTAGATTGTAAGCTCTAATGAGGCAGGCCCTCTGATTCCTCCTATATTGAATTGTATTGTATTTGTACTGTCTGCCCTCATATTGTAAAGAGCTGTGCAAACTGTTGGCACTATATAAATCCAATATAATAACAATAATAATAATATTAATAATAATAATACTTAAAGATACATTAGGGGCATATAGTAAGGGGAAATCAAGAAATGAAGGTACTAAAATGAGTGCACTAGAGCAGGGGTCTCCAAACTTTTCAAAGAAAGGGCCACTTTATTATCCTGCAGACTTTAGGAGGCCCGGATTGTGGCCAGCGGGGGCAGAAAATGTCCCGGGCCCAGCACCAGTGAGAATAAATGTGACCTCAGGGTTGGTGGTCAGTAGGAGGAGGAGTAGAGCCCCTATCAGTAGGAGGAATAGTATCCCATCATTGATATCAGTAGAAGAAATAGTGCCCCCTTGTTTGTGTCAGTGAAAGGAATAGTACCTCATATCAGTTGGAGGAATAGTGCCCCAAGGGCCGCATAAAGGCTGGCAAAGGGCCACTGGGGCCGCAGTTTGGAGACCCCTGCACTAGAGGATAGGTTGACCATGTTTCCCATTAGTCATGGAATTGTTGCATGGTGTCATGGATAGAGGAAGATATTCTCTAGGAAGGATGTCATCCCCCCTCCCACCGCCTTCTGCCGTTCTTACCGGGTCACCCATCCCACCGGGACGAAAGATTTTCGTTCTTTCGAATTTTTGGATTTTCTTTCTTATTTTTTAATTGTATAATTTTTGGATTTTTTGGAATTTTCAAATATTCTGATTTTTGGAATTTCAAAATTACAGATTTTCGAATTTAGGATTTTCGTTCTTTTGAATATTAAAAAAAAATGTTTTCCAAAAAATGTGTTAAATGGTCTTTCGTTAATTTGAATATTTCCGAATTAACGGGCCGTGGCCTTACTACAGATGGGCCACGGGTGCGTGGCATGAGAGAACCGGCGGCCGGGATATAAGCGCCGGGTGAAAGAGATAAGCGAGCGAGCGGGCGGGCAAGCAGAGATGACATCATCTCTCTCCACCCAACGCATCGCTGCTCTTCCGCCCTTTCAGCATTAATGTCGGAGGTGCGCGGGAAGCAGAGAGATGACAACATCTCTCACCCCCCGCATTACTGCTCTTCTGCCTTCACTTGGCACCCACCACATGGACTAGTCCTGCCACCAATGCAGTGACAATTCGCAATCTGGTGGCAGGCAATGTGGCAAGTGACATTCCGCATCTGGTGACAGGCAACGTGGCAAGTGACATTCCGTATTTGTGGCAGGCAGCGTGGCAAGTGACATTCCGCATCTGGTGACAGGCAACATGGTAGGTGACATGGCAAGTGACATTCCGCATCTGGTGGCAGGCAGCGTGGCAGGTGACATGGCAATTGACAATTCACATCTGGTGACAGGCAACGTGGCAGGTGATTTGGCAAGTGACATTCCGCATCTTGTTTCAGGCAGTGTGGCAGGTGGCATTCCACATCTGGTGACAGGAAACGTGGCAGGTGACGTGGCAAGTGACATTCTGCATCTGGTGGCAGGCAACATGGCAGGTGACGTGGCAATTCACAATTCACATCTGGTGACAGGCAACATGGCAGGTGACGTGGCAAGTGACATTCGGCATCTGGTGGAATGCGACGTGGCAAGTAACACACTCAGGGCTCCCACGGATTCTGCATTATGGTGAGTTGAACTATTTGATTTATTACTACAGTGTAATAATAGAAATAATGCGCTCGCGAAAAATCGCTTACCCCCTGTGTGCCAACCCCAACCCCTGCCCCGGACCTTGGAACAATTTTCATCCACACAGCCGGTCCCTGGTGCCAAAAAGGTTGGGGACCACTGCCCTAGTGTGTGTTATAACTGTAGGGGGATGGAAGTGACTGGAAGAATTGACAGATCGTGGTCCTTAGCTTGTAGGAACTCACAATCTGCCTTCCCTATCCTCAATGCGCAATTTGTGATACGTATCTGTCTGGCGCTCGGACCATCATTTGCATGGGGTCACGCCTCATTTGCATGGCTCACGCCCACTTCCACCTAGGCCGGCTTACGCCTTCGAAACCCAGCGCAGTTTTGGGAGCAGTGGCTTTGTGAATTTCATGCTTGCCTCTCTGCGCTGCGTCCGCGTAGCGCACAGGGGGATGCGCTGCAGCGGCGTAATGTGCGCCTGCTGTCTGTGAATCCGGGCCATAGTCTTTTGGGGGAAATTGGTTTACATCTAAGTTCTTTTTTGTACATTAAGTCACATTAAGCGCCCCAAAACGCAAGCTCAATGTCACTAATTTGCCTTGTAGGAGACCAAAATCCATGAAACCTTTAGGATAAGTTTGGGAAGCTGAAAACGTAGGTAGTGCAATGTTTCATGGAAATTGAGTAAGGTTTAGACACTTTATTAGACATTAAGCTACATTAAACCATTTTCACACAAATGTTTTAGGATATCCCAGGAAACTCTCATTGCCTCATTTAACAGCCATTCCAGGTGCCCAGATCTTCTTGCCTCATTTATGAACCATCACGGATCGCCCAATATGGGCGCAATTGGGTATTAAAACCCTGAAGGACGTAATCGCCACTGTAACAATCCCTACATTTCAGTTTTTCAACTTCAATATATTCACCTACCTAGTCGGATGTTATTCCGATACTTCCAAATACGGCATGCTGCTCGGTTCTTCATGCTGATCCAATCAAGTGCTTCTTACCCCATATTACTTTTCAAAGACGTATATAATCTCTGTATACTTCCCCTCTCTATGTAGATTCACCTAAGATTGGTCAAAGGTGGGAGCGGTGCAAACCTGACATTCCCAATCTGGATGGAAAGGACTGGGAAGACTTGAAAACTGTTCTAAGCTGGTTATCTCCTCCAGGGATGAATTCTTACATAAGATCTCTCCCCAAAGGCCTCCTATCTGTCCTCATTGCCAGGTAGGCCCGAAGGCCCCCAGGGCCCCGGATGGCAACCCCCCCCTTTTTTTTATTTATTTTTTATATAAAAAAAAAATTCTAATATATTTTTATTTTATTTTTTATTAAAGGGACAATTTCTTTTTTTTAGGGGTATGGGGGGCCCGGAGATCCCCAGGGCCCCGGATGACAACCCCCCTTGTTTTTATAAAAAAACATTTTTTATATATATTCATAATTTATTTTATATATATATATATATATATATATATATATATATATATATATATATATATATATATATATATAAATATAAATATATATATATATATAAATATATATATATATATATATATATATATATATATATATATATATATATATATTATATATATATTATTAAAGGGCCCGGAGATCCCCAGGGCCCCGGATGGCAACCCCCCTTTTTTTATATAAAAAAAAATTTTTTTCTTTATATTTTTTTATTTCTTTTTTTTCTTTTTATGTATATATATATATATATATATATATATATATATATATATATATATATTAAAGTGCTCAGAGGTCCCCAGGGCCCCATGTGGCAAACCCCCTTTTTTTATTTTTTATAAATGTTTATTTTTTTATTTTTGTTTATATATATATATATATTTGTTTTTTATTAAAGGGCCCAGCGGTCTCCAGGGCCCTGGATGACAACCCCCCCCCTTTATTTTTTTTATAAATGTTTATTTTATTTTTTTATATATTTTTTAATTTATTTTTATTAAAGGGCCCAGAGGTTTCTTTTTTTTTTTTTATTATCAAAGGGCCCAAAAGTCCCGGATGGCAACCCCCCTTTTTTGTAATTTCTTTTTATAAAAAAAAATTATAATTTCTATATATATATATATATATATATATATATATATATATATATATATATATATATATATATTTATTTTTTATTAAAGGGCCCAGAGGTCCCCAGGGCCCCGGATGGCTATATATTTTTCTTTTTTCTTTATTTCTTCTTTTTTTGTAAAGGCCCCCCCCACTTCTCAAGTCGCGGCAGCCCCCCCCCCCCCCCGCTTCTCAATTTCAGGCAGCAGCACCCCCCCCCCGGTTCTCTGCTCCAGGGGGCCCATGCCTGAAGCTGTGTAAGGGGCCCAATAATTCCTGATGGCTGCCCCGCATATTTGCACATGTTTTGGACTTGCATCACATTTGGACAGCAGTATATGATACTATAGATACTCACTTGCAACTGACCCTACTGATATCTCCTGCGTTGGCCCAATTGAGCAGAGACCTCATCACACTAAATTGATAATTTCATAGTTAATGTATTATGATAAGAAATAAATCCATTATTGATGGGTCTCGCTTTTACCACCCACAGTGTCTTCGAGGGAACTGTCTGTTAATGGTGCCTTGCTTATGTATAAGTCGATCTACATGAATAAAAATTGCCCCCCCCCCCCACAAAGAAAAAAATGCAATTTACATTTTTTTGGACAGATCAGTAATGTGTCCCCCACACATGGCTCTCCTGGTAAATTGGAGTCTCCTTGTCTCCTTCTTCCCTCTTCTTCTTGTCCCTTATTCCAACCTCCCTCCTCCCTTGTCTGCTGATTTATCTGAAATGAACCATCTAGATTTTCTCACTTGCTATTTGTGGTGCATCACAAATGCTATTTTTGAATACTTATAGCCATACTTTTAATATTGTTTGGTTGTTTATGTTACTTATGCCACGTGTAATATTAAATAAATAAATACATAAATAAATGTATAAATAAAAAAAATGAAAATATGTTAAATTTTGATGGATTTTGGGATGCACTCCTCAGAAAACATGAGATTTACATAAAGCTTTTCTGAAGGTCTTCTTTGGCATCTAAAAAGTCGTATTGATTTTGTAAAAATGCTTTTTTTTATATTGACAATATATTGCTTATCAACCATAAAGATCCAACGTATATCAAAACCTACATCGGGGTTCCTGTACTTGGGAGAAAAAGGAGAAAATAATTTGGTGAAAATATGTGAACAAGTTTTATACATTGCTTATAAATCAAACTAAGACTGCATTTTTTTCAGATTTTCCTCTATTTTTCGGCTTTTAAAGAATCTGATTTGAGTATATATAAATACTTTGTTCTAATGAATAGCCTTGTAGATGCATAAAATTGGTAGACATTTTAGTCATAGAGTTATTTTGAGGATAACCAAAGTGTATTGAAACGGCTGCATTTGGTACAATGACCCCATGTCATGTAAGGGTAAGTACAAGTATGTTAACATTTTTATAAAAGACATTAGTAACATTTTTAAACAACTGAAAATGTCCCAGAAATACAAAACGTGTCAACATTTACAATGATATTTTCAAAATGATGCCTGGGTCAATTTTAAGTGATAATAAGACCTCAGCAGTGCCTCCATGAGATCTTTGTTCCTCAGGCTGTAGATCAGAGGATTCAGCAATGGGTTAATGAGGGCAGATATGACTGAGAACAATTTGTATAAATTGACCATGTCACTGGAGGAGGGAACCAAGTAAATAAAAATTATGGAGACATAAGTAATGAAGACCACGGTGAGGTGTGATGTGCAGGTGGAGAATGCTTTCCTCTTTCCAGTCTTGCTACGGATTCTGAGGATGGTACTAAAGATATAGACATAGGGAAGAAAGGTCAGAAGAAAGGCTCCCAATCCTACACTACCACCTAATAATAATAGAATGACTATGTTTATGAAGGGGTCACTACATGTAATTTGATATAAGTGTGGAAGGTCACAAAAGAAGTTGTGGATGGAAGATGTTCTGCAGAAGGACAACCTGAGCAAAAACAAAGTATCTACCAAAGAGATAGAACATCCTACAACCCAGACCAGAGAGGCCATACAAGTACAGGCTCTCCAAGACATCATTTGTGTGTAATGTAGGGGGTGGCAGATGGCAATGTATCGGTCGTAAGACATAGCCGAGAGCAAGAAAACTTCTGAGCAAACAAAGGAGAGGTAGAAATAGACTTGGGTTATACATGCAGGAATGGATATTGAACTTCTTTTGGTGACCAAATCAAAGAGCATCCTTGGTGCCGTCACTGATGGATAGGATATGTCCAGAAATGCCAAGTTGGCAAGAAAAAAATACATTGGGTTGTGCAGATTGTAGTCAGTGAGGACCAATAAAAATATAAGAAGGTTTGTGATAAGAGTCATCAGATAGATGAGAAGGAAGAACACAAAAATTCCATTCATGGTCAGTGGATGGTCTGATAGACCCACAAGAGTGAAAGAGGAAATCTCTGTCACATTCCTCATATTATTCTTTTTTTTCTCTGTTTAAATGTATCACTATAGAAGAATAATAAAATGATGGGTCTTAGGATTAATAGGAAAACCTGTACAATGTACCTACACATTACACTCAGGTTTACATGTAGATATTTCTAGCAGTGTAATACTTATTCTTATATAAAATGTTGGCATTCCCTCAGGATAATCTGCTGTGTTGCAAGAACGCAAAGATAAAAGTCTCATAAAAGGTCTCCTAAGATGTAATTTATAACACCTTGGGACCCCCTTCTTTCTATAATTAAGAACGGTCTTTAAAATTTGACTTTAGAATCCACTGAAAGTGTTTTTACCTTTTTGTCACCTATCTTACTCATTGGTTAGTGGACAGAGTGATGTAAAACACTATAAAAGGAACACTACTTTATTTTTTGCTTCTATAATTTTGTAGCTACATTTTTATAAGGGCTGTCGATTAAAAACTTAATTGAATCACACAGTTGATAGTCAGTATGGAAAGTAAATATTGTCCAGGGTCAACACAGTTTGGTAGAAGCAACAAAATTCAGAAACACAAGACACAGGAAGCTGTATTGCTGAAAATCATTAGAGCTTCATTCCTTACATTGGGGTGGCTAATAATTGGCCAGTGGTCAATGGACGGGAGCACCAACAAGTCTAAAACTGGAGAGTTGAGTCACAGAGAGGAGGAGT
The DNA here is from genome assembly GCF_905171775.1 of Rana temporaria. Lineage (NCBI taxonomy): Eukaryota > Metazoa > Chordata > Amphibia > Anura > Ranidae > Rana > Rana temporaria. Next base: position 2,519,140 of record NC_053495.1, on the reverse strand, counting down.
CATTCTAAAAATAAATAGAGCTGCAGCCCTTTGTTATGGAGGGGTAAAATCTGGCCAGTGGCCCCAAAGTTTGAAGGCAACACCTCACCCAACACCAACACCCCTAAAAGTGAAGCCAGGAAGATTCTTAAGAAAACGTATATAGAATAGAATCTAATTGAAGAGTATTACTATAAATCATTTATAAGAGGACTTGTATTGTTACTTATCCTCCTCTTCTCTTCTCTTCTTTTCTCTGTCAGGTACCCCCAAGGTTCTGTCCTTAGACCTCTCCTATTCTCAGCCTACACCTCCTCCCTGGGTCAGCTAATAGACCCCCATGGCTTCCAATATTATCTCTACACTAACGACACCCAAAATTATCTCCCCACCCCTCAGCTTACATATTCAGTCTCCTCACACCTTTCTAAATTACTAACATATAAATAAGCCTGGATGTCACACCACTTCCTCAAACTCAATCTATACAAAACCAAGCTCATAACATTTCCTTTCCCCATGTGCCCCTTCCTCTGATCTTTCTGTCAAGATCGATAGTATAACTATTTGCCCATCCCCGCATGCCAAGAATCTAGGTGTAATCCTGGACTCTGAACTCTCCCTTCGGCCCCACGTCCAATCACTGTCCAAATCTTGCTGCCTCAACCTCCCCAACATCTCCAAAATACACCCCTTTCTAACCGATGGCACATCAGAGCTCCCAGTTCACTCCCTGGTCATCTCTCGCCCCGACTACTGCAATTCCCTTCTCATTGGTTTACCTTTACATAGTCTATCCCCCCTTCAGTCCAATATAAATGCTGCTGCATCCACCTTACCAACCACTCTGTGTCTGCTACTCCTCTCTGCCAATCCCTCAATTGGCTTCGGCTCACCCAACATATTAAATTCATAATACTAACAACAACTTACAAAGCCGTCCACAACTCCGCTGGGTTGAACAAAAAAAAACATGACAGCTCCAGTCAGAGGAGCTGTACTAATGATCTGATGTTAGTATAGTGATACACCCCACTGAGCAGTTATGTTCTGACAGATGGGCGCCCCCGCCAAAACACTCCGATCAGCGGTCTCAGACATTAGCTGAAAGCACTGACTGGGAGATGGTCGGCTGCTGGTTTTCCAGCATACTCGTACGGCTTCTGTCGGACTGGCTGACATACACATGAGGAGTCTCCCGACATTCGGCTCATGTGTACTTGGCATTTGTTTTTTTTTTTCTTTCATTTGGGAGTTTCTATAAAGACTGAGCTGTCTTGGAGATTTTGTAAGGTAAATATGAAAGTTGTGAAGCCACCAAGAATAGTTATTCTTTCAATGAAAGGCCGGTGCGAAAGAGGGATCACCTAACTAGGATATCAGAGGTGAGATAGGAGAGTCTGGATCATACTTCTTGTGGTACTGCCAGCAAAGACGAAGGGAGTTGGGAAACTATTTCATTAACCAACCTTATAAGTCCTCATTATAAATGGATTTGGCACAAAGTGGAAATAATAAGGTAACATTGAAGAAAACTCAACATACAACCAGGGGATGTGGGGTGTGGGGATGCCATTCAACCAATTGGGCTAATCCAGCTTTCTGATAATATTGCCACATATTAGGGAGATCTAGGCTACCAGAATGTTGAGAATGGTATAGGAGGTGTTTGCTGAATCTGGGTTTTTTATGAAGACAGACAAGTTTAATAATGTCCAATTAAATATGATCTATAGCGAATTTCTTAACAAACAAAATTAACTACTTGCCGACCAGCCGCCGTCATTTGACGGCGGCAGGTCGGCTCTCCTGGGCGAGAGCCCGTAGTATAACGTCGGCTCTTTGAGCGGCCACTAGGGGCGCGTGCGCGCACCCCCCGCTCGCTCCCGACTCACGTGCGTGTGCCTGGCGGGCTCGATTGCTGGCGGGCACCCACGATTGCTCGTTACAGAGCGGGGACCGGGAGCTGTGTGTGTAAACACACAGCTCTCGGTCCTGTCAGCGGGGGAAATGCTGATCTTCTGTTCATACAATGTATGAACAGAGGATCAGTGTTTCCCCTAGTGAGGCCACCCCCCCACAGTAAGAACATACCCAGGGACATACTTAACCCCTTCCCCGCCCCCTAGTGTTAACCCCTTCACCGCCAGTGTCATTTTTATAGTAATCCAATGCATTTTTATAGCACTGATCGCTATAAAAATGCCAATGGTCCCAAAAATGTGTCAAAAGTGTCCGAAGTGTCCGCCATAATGTCGCAGTAACGAAAAAAAATCGCTGATCGCCGCCATTACTAGTAAAAAAAATATATTAATAAAAATGCCATAAAAATACCCCCTATTTTGTAAACGCTATAACTTTTGCGCAAACCAATCAATAAACGCTTATTGCGATTTTTTTTAATGAAAAATATGTAGAAGAATACGTATCGCCCTAAACTGAGAAAAAAAAATGTTTTTTTTATATATTTTTGGGGGATATTTATTATAGCAAAAAGTAAAAAATATTATTTTTTTTCAAAATTGTCGCTCTATTTTTGTTTATAGCGCAAAAAATAAAAACCGCAGAGGTGATCAAATACCACCAAAAGAAAGCTCTATTTGTGGGGAAAAAAGGACGCCAATTTTGTTTGGGAGCCACGTCGCACGACCGCGCAATTGTCAGTTAAAGCGGCGCAGTCCCGAATCACAAAAAGTGCTCTGGTCTTTGGGCAGCAATATGGTCTGGGGGTTAAGTGGTTAAGGCCTGAAAAAAAAAAGCTTTCACCCCACCCACAAACGATATATGACAAGGCTAGGCATTTCTTAGATTTTCACAAATATTTGCTGACATGCTAAACAAATCTATCTGCTGGAATCCATTCCAACGGATGGATCCGCTGGTCTGTATAGACTCACCGGATCCATCCGTCCGAAGGGATCCCCCGCATGCGTCGTAATGATTCGACGCATGCGTGGAATTCCTTATATGACAGCGTCGCGCACGTCGCCTCGTCATAATCGCGGCGACGGCGCGACACGTCATCGCCAGAGGATTTCGGCGCGGATTTCAATGCGATGGTGAGTACACTCCATCGCATGAAAATCCGCAGAAATCCTCGAGAGGATTTATCCGCGGAAACGGTCCGCTGGACCGTATTCGCGGATAAATTCTCTCGTGTGTATGGGGCCTAAGGCCTAACTGTTAACCAGAGGAGAACGGTCTGAAGGACCGTTTTCATCGGTCCAAACCGATCGTGTGTAGGCCCCATAGGTTATTTAACCATAGGTTAAAAAAAAGCCAACTTGCTTTAAACTTAACCTATGGATTCCTAACCGATGGAAAAAAACCGATCGTAAGTAGGCACGTCCATCAGTTAAAAATCCACGCATGCTCAGAATCAAGTCGACGCATGCTTGGAAGCATTGAACTTTGTTTTTTTTTCAGCACGTTGTTGTGTTTTACGTCACCGCGTTCTGTTACGATCGTATTTTTAACTGATGCTGTGTAGGCACGACGGACCATCAGTCAGCTTCATAGGTTAACCTATGACAATGGTCCTACAGACCGTTGTCCTCTGGTTAACCTATCGTGTGTACGAGGCCTAACATCTCAGCTCGGAGTGAAGACAAGAGGACTATTAATACTAAACAGCTGTTACCCCTCCTCCAAACCCCTCCCTTGTACTCACTCCAAAACCCCCTCCATTGAAGAAAGCCCCTGTGAGTTTGAATAGAGGACCCTGTGTGCCATGAGGACTCCGTGCCAAGAATAGTTTCACAGGAAAGAGACCCTTTATATGGACTAAGCCAATCAGATGTGCTCATGTGAATGATGCCATTGTGTCTATAAATCTATGCTAGAAATAAAGACTCCTCCTCTTGACGTTTGGACAACAAAGAAGGCAGAGTGTTTTTTTGTCCTTGCTTTCACAATTTGGATCAACGGCAGAATGGGTTTTTATACTCTAGAGTTGTGCTAGATGTTTAATCCTTTTCAAAGGGATGTGACAAAACCACTAAAACACCATCAGCACACATGCTACATGTATACTCTTCCCTTTGGTATAACCTTTGATAGTAATGTAATTCTTAATCACAATATGAATATGAATACTTTTAATAATTTTATTACAATTTTTTTAATATTAATGGATACATTTGGATACAGTGATATATAAGGTGTATATATGTAAGTAACTGTTATACATATTTTGACAGGAAGTCAGGTAAATCTGTGGGTGTTGTCACTGATGGGACATACATTTCTGCCTTGTTTAGACGATACACAGATTGTTATTGGGCGTTGGATACAAACGTAGCCAGAGAAAGGCTAAAGGCCGTTAAAAAACTTCAGCTGTTCAGAATGAGGCAATTAAGGCCTCTATAAGAATCCCAGAGGATTACCACGTTGTGGCGGCATCACCCTGAGTCTTTGTGAGTAAGGAGAGCAGTGCCAGAATGTCTTCTGTGGAGGTGAGGAGAGGATTGATTTTTCTGTGTGATAAAAATCAAAAGACTAGTGTTTTCTTTTGCTGTATGACCAGCACTGTCTACCCAGCAGTAGACTGTGTTAGATTTCATAGATAGGTTCCTGAGTGGAAGGTAGACGCCCAAAGTGGTTAGGATTTATTTTATGTTTGATTTTGTTTGTGCTGTTTGGATGCTTGCAATTGTTTTCCAGCAAGATGGAAAAATAAACCAAAAACGTTGTTTTCAACCGTCTTCCACTGCCAGTCTGTATAAATTCAGTGTGTGTTGAACCCATCCAAGGGGTCACACACCCCGCTAACGAGCTAACCCCTTACAATATATATATATATATATATATATATATATATATACAGTATATCTTTTATTTTTATATTGAGTTGTAAGTATTTATGTATTGTTATTATTTATAATGTAGTTTGAATATTATTTTAAAAGGTTATAATTTGCTGCACTACTACTATAAAAAATATAGCTTTTTGCAGGTTATTTATTAAATTTATGAAGGAAAATTGCAGGTGTCCGGCGGGTGGTGGTTTTAGCTTAAGGGTTAATTGAATAGTTGGATGAATGCTAGTTCACTACTGCTGCTTTATTGCGGGAGGTCCGTGTCACCATGAGGATCCTGGTGCCTTAAGGATTAATTTTTGTATGAAGGAGGATATAAAAGCCACCCCCTGGGATGAAATCGGAAGGACGTAAAACACATTGGGGTGTGGCTACACAGAAACCAGAAGTGACATCAAAGCCGTAACCTAACGTGACCTATAGGAGGAGTGGGGAGGTCTGGTGAGGGTGAGAGGAGCATAGTTACATAGTTTGTCAGGTTGAAAAAAGACACTTCTAGTTCAACCCTAAAAATAAATAAAATAAAAAATATCATACAATCCCATATACCCAATTCTATACCCACAGTTGATCCAGAGGAAGGCGAAAATCCCCAGAAGAGCATGCTCCAATTTGCCACAGCAAGAGAAAAAATTCTATTGCCCGGGGGCCCCATGAGTTGTCAGTCCGCCCCTGGCCTTGGCAGGTGCCTCTCCACTTGATAAATTCCCCATTGAGCACATTGAGCCCCTGGAACATACTTGCACATGTTTTGGACAGCAGTATATTTATATGTGTCAGGGCTGGGCTCTCAGCCTGCCCTTCTCAGTGCCCAGGTTTCACCTAGATTCACCTAAGATTGGTCAAAGGTGGGAGCAGTGCAAACCTGACATTCCCAATCTGGATGGAAAGGACTGGGAAGACTTAAAAACTGTTCTAAGCTGGTTATCTCCTCCAGGAATGAATTCTTACATAAGATCTATCTCCAAAGGCCTCCTATCTGTCCTCATTGCCAAGTAGCTCCTGGAACATATTTGCACATGTTTTGGACTTGCACCACATTGCATCACATTTGGACAGCAGTATATGATACTATAGATACTCACTTGCAACTGACCCTACTGATATCTCCTGCGTTGGCCCAATTGAGCAGAGACCTCATCACACTAAATTGCTCATTTCATAGTTAATGTATCATGATAAGAAATAAATCCTTTATTGATGGGTCTCGCTTTTACCACCCACAGTGTCTTCGAGGGAACTGTCTGTTATTGATGCCTTGCTTATGTATAAGTCGATCTACATGAATAAAAAACCATCTAGATTTTCTCACTTGCTATTTGTGGTGCATCACAAATGCTATTTTTGTATACCTATAGCCATACTTTTAATATTGTTTGGTTGTTTATGTTACTTATGCCACGTGTAATGTTAAATAAATAAATAAATGTATAAATAAAAAAAATGAAAATATTCAAAATTTTGATGGATTTTGGGATGCACTCCTGTGAAAACATGAGTTTTACATAAAGCTTTTCTGAAGGTCTTCTTAGGCATCTAAAAAGTCATATTGATTTTGTAAAAATGCATTTTTTTTATTGAATATATATTGCTTATCAACCATAAAGATCCAACATATATCAAAATCTACATCGGGGTTCCTGTACTTGGGAGGAAAAGGAGAAAATAATTTGGTGAAAATATGTGAAAAAGTATTATACATTGCTCATAAATCAAACTAAGACTGAATTTTTTTTCAGATCTTTCTCTATTTTTCGGCTTTTAAAGAATCTGATTTGAGTATTTATAAATACTTTGTTCTAATGAATAGCCTTGTAGATGCATAACAATTGGTAGACATTTTAGTCACAGAGTTATTTTGAGGATAACCAAAGTGTATTGAAATGGCTACATTTGGTCTGTGGGGTACAATAATCTCTGGTCATGTAAGGGTAAGTACAAGTATGTTAACATTTTTATAAAAGACATTAGTAACATTTTTAAACAACTGAAAATGTCCCAGAAATACAATAAGTGTCAACATTTACAATGATATTTTCAGAATGATGCCTGGGTCAATTTTAAGTGATAATAAGACCTCAGCAGTGCCTCCATAAGGTCCTTGTTCCTCAGGCTGTAGATCAGAGGATTCAGCAATGGGTTAATGAGGGCAGATATGACTGAGAAGAGTTTGTATAAATTGACCATATCACTGGAGGAGGGAACCAAGTAAATAAAAATTAAGGAGACATAAGTAATGAAGACCACGGTGAGGTGCGATGTGCAGGTGGAGAAGGCTTTCCTCTTTCCAGTCTTGCTATGGATTCTGAGGATGGTACTAAAGATATAGACATAGGGAAGAAAGGTCAAAAGAAAGGCTCCTAATCCTAGACTACCACCTAATAATAATACAGCGACTATGTTTATGAAGGGGTCACTACATGAAATTTGATATAAGTGTGGAAGGTCACAAAAGAAGTTGTGGATGGAAGATGTTCTGCAGAAGGACAACCTGAGCAAAAACAAAGTATCTACCAAAGAGATAGAACATCCTACAACCCAGACCAGAGAGGCCATACAAGTACAGGCTCTCCAAGACATCATTTGTGTGTAATGTAGGGGGTGGCAGATGGCAATGTATCGGTCATAAGACATAGCCGAGAGCAAGAAAACTTCTGAGCAAACAAAGGAGAGGTAGAAATAGACTTGGGTTATACATGCAGGAATGGATATTGAACTTCTTTTGGTGACCAAATCAAAGAGCATCCTTGGTGCCGTCACTGATGGATAGGATATGTCCAGAAATGCCAAGTTGGCAAGAAAAAAATACATTGGGTTGTGCAGATTGTAGTCAGTGAGGACCAATAAAAATATAAGAAGGTTTGTGATAAGAGTCATCAGATAGATGAGAAGGAAGAACACAAAAAGTCCATTCATGGTCAGTGGATGGTCTGATAGACCCACAAGAGTGAAAGAGGAAATCTCTGTCACATTCCTCATATTATTCATTTTTTTCTCTGTTTAAATCTCTCACTATAGAAGAATAATAAAATGATGGATCTGAGGATTAATAGGAAAACCTGTACAATGTACCTACACATTACACTCAGGTTTACATGTAGATATTTCTAGCAGTGTAATACTTATTCTTATATAAAATGTTGGCATTCCCTCAGGATAATCTGCTGTGTTGCAAGAACGCAAAGATAAAAGTCTCATAAAAGGTCTCCTAAGATGTAATTTATAACACCTTGGGACCCCCTTCTTTCTATAATTAAGAACGGTCTTTAAAATTTGACTTTAGAATCCACTGAAAGTGTTTTTACCTTTTTGTCACCTATCTTACTTATTGGTTAGTGGACAGAGTGATGTAAAACACTATAAAAGGAACACTACTTTATTTTTTGCTTCTATAATTTCGTAGCTACATTTTTATAGGGGCTGTCGATTAAAAACGTAATTGAATCACACAGTTGATAGTCAGTATGGAAAGTAAATATTGTCCAGGGTCAACACAGTTTGGTAGAAGCAACAAAATTCAGAAACACAAGACACAGGAAGCTGTATTGCTGAAAATCATTAGAGCTTCATTCCTTACATTGGGGTGGCTAATAATTGGCCAGTGGTCAATGGACGGGAGCACTAAGTCTAAAACTGGAGAGTTGAGTCACAGAGAGGAGGAGTCATTCTAAAAATAAATAGAGCTGCAGCCCTTTGTTATGGAGGGGTAAAATCTGGCCAGTGGTCCCAAAGTTTGAAGGCAACACCTCACCCAACACCAACACCCCTAAAAGTGAAGCCAGGAAGATTCTTAAGAAAACGTATATAGAATAGAATCTAATTGAAGAGTATTACTATAAATCATTTATAAGAGGACTTGTATTGTTACTTATCCTCCACTTCTCTTCTCTTCTTTTCTCTGTCAGGTACCCCCAAGGTTCTGTCCTTAGACCTCTCCTATTCTCAGCCTACACCTCCTCCCTGGGTCAGCTAATAGACCCCCATGGCTTCCAATATTATCTCTACACTAACGACACCCAAAATGATCTCTCCACCCCTCAGCTTACTCATTCAGTCTCCTCACACATCACTAAATTACTAACATATAAATAAGCCTGGATGTCACACCACTTCCTCAAACTCAATCTATACAAAACCAAGCTCATAACATTTCCTTTCCCCATGTGCCCCTTCCTCTGATCTCTCTGTCAAGATCGATGGTATAACTATTTGCTCAGGATCTAGGTGTAATCCTGGACTCTGAACTCTCCTTTCGGCCCCACGTCCAATCACTGTCCAAATCTTGCTGCCTCAACCTCCCCAACATCTCCAAAATACACCCCTTTCTAACCGATGGCACATCAGAGCTCCCAGTTCACTCCCTGGTCATCTCTCGCCTCGACTACTGCAATTCCCTTCTCATTGGTTTACCTTTACATAGTCTATCCCCCCTTCAGTCCAATATGAATGCTGTTGCATCCACCTTACCAACCACTCTGTGTCTGCTACTCCTCTCTGCCAATCCCTCAATTGGCTTCGGCTCACCCAACAAATTAAATTCATAATACTAACAACAACTTACAAATCCGTCCACAACTCCGCTGGGTTGAACAAAAAAAACATGACAGCTCCAGTCAAAGCAGCTGTACTAGCGATCTGATGTTAGTACAGCGATATACCCCACTGAGCGGTTATGTTTTGACAGATGGGCATCCCTGCCAAAACACTCCGATCAGCGGTCTCAGACATTAGCTGAAAGCACTGACTGGGAGCTGGTCGGCTGCTGGTTTTCCAGCATACTCGTTCGGCTTCTGTCGGACTGGCTGACATACACATGAGGAGTCTCCTGGCATTCGGCTCATGTGTACTTGGCATTCGTTTTTTTTTTTCTTTCATTTGGGAGTTTCTATAAAGACTGAGCTGTCTTGGAGATTTTGTAAGGTAAATATGAAAGTTGTGAAGCCACCAAGAATAGTTATTCTTTCAATGAAAGGCCGGTGCGAAAGAGGGATCACCTAACTAGGATATCAGAGGTGAGATAGGAGAGTCTGGATCATACTTCTTGTGGAACTGCCAGCAAAGACGAAGGGAGTTGGGAAACTATTTCATTAACCAACCTTATAAGTACTCATTATAAATGGATTTGGCACAAAGTGGAAATAATAAGGTAATATTGAAGAAAACTCAACATACAACCAGGGGAAGTGGGGTGTGGGGATGCCATTTGGAATCCAAGGACCTAGACTATGGAACGCTCTACCAACCAGCATCCAGTTGGAGGTGAATCACCTGGCCTTCAGAAAAAAACTCAAAACCCATCTTTTCTGAGGGCAAAAGTACAGTAGGGAAAAGATACTAAGCGCCCAGAGGCGATTCAGTTCGCATGTGTTGCGCTATATAAGTTTCTCACTCACTCGCCATTCAACCAATTGGGCTAATCCATCTTTCTGATAATATTGCCACAGATTAGGGAGGTCTAGGCTACCAGAATGTTGAGAATGGTATAGGAGGTGTTTGCTGAATCTGGTTTTTTTTATGAAGACAGACAAGTTTAATAATGTCCAATTAAATATGATCTATAGTGAATTTCTTAACGAACAAAATTAAGGCCTGAAAAAAAAAAAGCTTTCACCCCACCCACGAACGATATATGACAAGGCTAGGCATTTCTCCGATTTTCACTAAAATGGAAAGAATGTTCATGAAATTAAGAAATTATGGGCCAGATTCTTAAAGGACTTACGACGGCGCATCGCCATGTACGCCGTCGTAAGTCCTAATCTGTCCTAATTTTGGACAGCTAGGTGGCGCTTCCATCGAAATCCGCGTTGAGTATGCAAACTAGCTAGATACGCAAATTCCCGAACGTACGCGCGGCCGATGCAGTAAAGTTACGACATTTACGTTAGGCTTTTCCCGGCGTAAAGTTGCCCCTGCTATATGAGGCGCAGCCAATGTTAAGTATGGCCGTCGTTCCCGCTTCGAAAATTTAAAAAGTTACGTCGTTTGCGTAAGTCGTCCGTGAATGGGGCTGGATGGCATTTACGTTCACGTCGAAACCAATGACGTCCTTGCGACGTCATTTAGAGCAATGCACACTGGGATATTTTACGGACAGCGCATGCACAAGGGACGCGCTTAATTTAAATGCTACACGCCCCCTACCCACCGAATTTGAATTCTGCGGGTGATTTACGCCGCCGCAACTTACGGAGCAAGTGCTTTGAGAATACAGCACTTGCCCGTGTAAGTTGCGGCGGCGTAACGTAAATTGGATATGTTACGCCGCCGCAGGAGATACGCCGATCTACGAGAATCTGGGCATATGAGTTAGGGGGTGATAAGAATAGCCAAATACCATAATGACTGCAGTGACCATACAAATTTTAAGGTTATGGTTAATGGGAATCGCCACAGACCTGGTTAGGTTCAGCCCCAGACCCAAGAGAGTGTGAAAAGTCTGCAATGTTGAAATGAGATCTGGGAGAGAGGTCAAGGGATGTGACAACACTTCCCTTTGGTATAACCTTTTATAGTAATGTAATTATTAATCACAATATGAATATGGATATTTTTATTAATTTTATTACAATTGTTTTAATATTAATGGATAAAATGGCATACAGTGATATATAAGGTGTATATATATATATATATACAGTTTATTTTTTTTTATTTTTTTTTATATTGAGTTGTAAGTATTTATGTATTGTTAATATTTATAATGTAGTTTGAATATTATTTTAAAAGGTTATAAATTGCTGTGCTACTACTATAAAAAAAATATAGCTTTTTGCAGGTTATGTATTAAATTTATGAAGGAAAATTGCAGGTGTCCGGCGGGTGGTGGTTTTAGCTTAAAGATTAATTGAATAGTTGGATGAATGTTAGTCCACTACTGCTGCTTTATTGCGGGAGGTCCGTGTCACCATGGGGATCCTGGTGCCTTAAGGATTAACTTTTGTATGAAGGAGGATATAAAAGCCACTCCCTGGGATGAAATCGGAAGGACGTAAAACACATTGGGGTGTGGCTACACAGAAACCAGAAGTGACATCAAAGCCGTAACCTAACGTGACCTATAGGAGGAGTGGGGAGGTCTGGTGAGGGTGAGAGGAGGATAGTTACATAGTTTGCCAGGTTGAAAAAAGACACAAGTCCATCTAGTTCAACCCTACAAATAAATAAAATAAAAAATATCATACAATCCCATATACCCAATTCTATACCCACAGTTGATCCAGAGGAAGGCGAAAATCCCCAGAAGAGCATGCTCCAATTTGCTACAGCAAGAGAAAAAATTCTATTGCCCGGGGGCCCCATGAGTTGTCAGTATGCCCCTGGCCTTGGCAGGTGCCTCTCCACTTGACAAATTCCCCATTGAGCACAAAATTATGAAACCTTTTATTTGCAGCAGGAATTTGTGGAACTCCAGTAATAATAGTAATCTCTTCTCTAGTGTTACCCAAAGTAGGATCCTGTATTTCAGCCGTGCCAAACACACCCCTGGACACATCCAAGTCAGGATATGCCTGACTACAAGAAATTGCCTCTTCATCCTCATTTTCCATGACCTGTTATTGGATATATTTCCTTTCGATCTCCCCCACCATGACCTGTAACGGAAAGGATTTCCTCCTCTCCAAGCTGCCTTGTTTATATTTAACATTATCGGTTCTTTCTCAGGAATCGAAACATGTTAAATATAGGAAAAAATCGGTCCAAGTCTGTTCTTCTCCCAATAGACCTTCAGGCAAAGGCCATGGTGTAAGATTAAATTCTTACATAGGAAATATCCCCAAAGGTCTCCTATCTGTCCTCATTGCCAGGTAACCCCTGGAACATACTTGCACATGTTTTGGACTTGCACCAAATTGCATCACTCTTTGGACAGCAGTATATATGTCAGGGCTGGGCTCTCAGCCTGCCCTTCTCAGTGCCCAGGTTGCTCAGCTGTCGGTTAATTGCCGGCACTCAGCTTTCCACAGTGACTCACCTGGTGATTATTTCCTGCTCACTTTCTGTTCTACTGTCTGTAACTCCACACAGTAATGCAAGGCTTTCTCCCTGATGTAAATTGTCATGCTCGCCCCCTCCCTTGGACTATGGGAGAGTCAAAACGCTCTCGAAGTTGCAGATAGAGAAAAGAGCTGTGTGTTAGTGTGCGTTCTGACTCTCCTGTAGTCCAAGGGAGGGGGAAGGCACGTCACTCCACACCAGGGAGAAAGCCTTGCATTACTGTGTGGAGTTACAGAAAGAAGAACAGGAAGTGAGGATTTCTCAGAAGAAATAAGGACATTTAAAAGCAAAATGGAAGGATGAGGTAAGTGAAGGAGGACGGCACTGAGGGAAAGGAAGCTATTTAGAAAAAAAAAGTTTTACCTTTATAACCCATTTAAGTGAGTATACTCTTATTCACTTGTGTATTCTTTTTGTTTATCCCACATTCCTGTGTCTCATTATTTTTCCTTGGGTTATCTTCATTAGCCAGGTCAAAGTGTGCCATCTGTGGCTACTTCTGAACCCCCATTTTATTTGTATGTTTGTCCCCCCCCCCCCTGCCGAGTAGTGTTCATCATTGGGAGGTCCTTTCTGGCTGGGTAAGCTTCACTATTTTTGTAGAGGCTGACGTGGTGGCACTAACACACGGTTCCAGCTACCATCATAACTAATGCTTGAAATATTCCTTTATGTATGTTCCATTACTTAATTTATTTCTCTTTTTTCTATTTTTGTCTAGTATCGTGTAAACTTTCTTGTTCTTCTCGTATGTCCCCCGACTAAGCGAATGTGCGAAACATGTTGGGACTAATACGTTAAACTGTATATTTTTATCGATCTAGCCTTATATTGATGGATTGTGACCATTCAGCTGCTGCTTACCCTAATTGTGATTGCTATTCAATTGAAGATTTTAACCTTGAACCACATTAAAAATGTGTTTAAATTACATTTTTTGCCTCCGTTTCTCATCATTATATGCACAGCACCGTCAAAGTCTTCCTTCCTCTCTCCCCCATTTTGTATTCTAATTTATTGGGATGAGGTGCCAATCTTTTCGGGTGTTTCAGACATTTCTCTGACTTAATTTTTCTTGATTCATATGTTTTGACTATGTTTACTATTTGTACCATTTTTTTACAATTTTATTAAAAGTTGTTATTTTTACAGAATGTTTCTCCATCTGATTCATGGTTATATGATACTCTAAATACCCGTTTGCAACTGACCCTACTGATATCTCCTGCGTTGGCCCACCTGAGCATACACAAGGATGAGCAGAGACCTCATCACACTAAGTTGCTAATTTCATAGTTAATGTATTATGCTGAGAAAAAATCCTTTATTGATGGAACTCGCTCTTACCACCCACATCGTCTTCATTGAAATTGTCTGTTAATGTTGCTTTGCCTATGCATAAGTTGACCTACATAAATATAAATTGAACCTCAAAAATTTGACAAGGTTTTGTTGCCTTGGATAGACCAGTAATGTGCCTACACATGGCTCTTCTGGTAGCTTGGAGTCCCGTTGTCTTCTTCTTCCCCGTTCCTCCCCTCCTCCCCTTCTCTTTACCCCCTTTTCTTTGTCCCTCTTTCCTAACTCCCTCCTCCCTTATCTGCTGATTTATCTGAAATGGACCACCCAGATTTGACCGTTTTCTACTTGTGGTTCCTCACAAATGCAGTTTTTGTATACTTACAGACATATTTTTTTACTACTGTTTGGTTGTTTATGTTACTTATGCCATGTGTAATATTAAAGAATTCCTTATTTATAAAAAAGAAAAGAAAAGATGGCTAAATGTTGATGCATTTTGGGATTAACTCCTCAGAAAACATGAGTTTTCCATAAAGATTTTCTAATGGTCTTCTTTGGCATCTAAGAATTTCGATTGATTTTGGTAAAAAGTATATATTTTTTTTCTATTGTTAGAGATGCTATAAGGAAAGATCACTCATCCACTCACTGAGTACAATATATTAGACAATTTTGGAATTTCATTTTCGTCCGAAAAATACATTAATTTAGTTATAGTTATTTATTTTGTTTTGTTAAAAAAATGCATTCGTCCGAAAATCTGAATGTATTAAAGTAAAATCTGTCAATTGAAGGCTTTTGGTGTCTGTCGAATATTCTAAGAAGATTCGACGAAGCAGCTAAACTGTACGACGCCGCAATCGTACATTTCCAGTTGAATGCTCCGCCCACAAGCTATATCAGAATTCTAATGTTGTATGACACTAGTAAAAATTATATTTATTAATTATTATTACAAGTCAACCAATTAGAATTTGTGGCGATCGTATGTTTTTAGCTGCTTCGTCGAATCTTCATGTCTCTATAATGTTGAATCTTTTCTCTCTATAATGTCGGATCTTTTCTCTCTATAATGTTGAATCTTTTCTCTCTATAACGTTGAATCTTTTCTCTCTATAATGTCGGATCTTTTCTCTCTATAATGTCGGATCTTTTCTCTCTATAATGTCGAATCTTTTCTCTCTATAATGTCGGATCTTTTCTCTCTATGATGTGGAATCTTTTCTCTCTATAATGTTGAATCTTTTCTCTCTATAATGTCGAATCTTTTCTCTCTATAATGTTGGATCTTTTCTCTCTATAATGTCGAATCTTTTCTCTCTATAATGTCAAATCTTTTCTCTCTATAATGTCGAATCTTTTCTCTCTATAATGTCGAATCTTTTCTCTCTATAATGTCGAATCTTTTCTCTCTATAATGTCGGATCTTTTCTCTCTATAATGTCGGATCTTTTCTCTCTATAATGTCAAATCTTTTCTCTCTATAATGTCAAATCTTTTCTCTCTATAATGTCAAATATTTTCTCTCTATAATGTCGAATCTTTTCTCTCTATAATGTCGGATCTTTTCTCTCTATAATGTTGAATCTTTTCTCTCTATAACGTTGAATCTTTTCTCTCTATAATGTCGGATCTTTTCTCTCTATAATGTCGGATCTTTTCTCTCTATAATGTCGGATCTTTTCTCTCTATAATGTCGGATCTTTTCTCTCTATAATGTCAAATATTTTCTCTCTATAATGTCGGATCTTTTCTCTCTATAATGTCGGATCTTTTCTCTCTATAATGTCGGATCTTTTCTCTCTATAATGTCAAATCTTTTCTCTCTATAATGTCGAATCTTTTCTCTCTATAATGTCGGATCTTTTCTCTCTATAATGTCGGATCTTTTCTCTCTATAATGTCGGATCTTTTCTCTCTATAATGTCGGATCTTTTCTCTCTATAATGTCGAATCTTTTCTCTCTATAATGTCGGATCTTTTCTCTCTATAATGTCGGATCTTTTCTCTCTATAATGTCGAATCTTTTCTCTCTATAATGTCGGATCTTTTCTCTCTATAATGTTGAGTCTTTTCTCTCTATAATGTCGGATCTTTTCTCTCTATAATGTTGAATCTTTTCTCTCTATAATGTGGAATCTTTTCTCTCTATAATGTCGGATCTTTTCTCTCTATAATGTCAAATCTTTTCTCTCTATAATGTCGAATCTTTTCTCTCTATAATGTCGGATCTTTTCTCTCTATAATGTCGGATCTTTTCTCTCTATAATGTCGGATCTTTTCTCTCTATAATGTCGGATCTTTTCTCTCTATAATGTCGAATCTTTTCTCTCTATAATGTCGGATCTTTTCTCTCTATAATGTCGGATCTTTTCTCTCTATAATGTCGAATCTTTTCTCTCTATAATGTCGGATCTTTTCTCTCTATAATGTTGAGTCTTTTCTCTCTATAATGTCGGATCTTTTCTCTCTATAATGTTGAATCTTTTCTCTCTATAATGTCGAATCTTTTCTCTCTATAATGTTGGATCTTTTCTCTCTATAATGTCGAATCTTTTCTCTCTATAATGTCAAATCTTTTCTCTCTATAATGTCGAATCTTTTCTCTCTATAATGTCGGATCTTTTCTCTCTATAATGTCGGATCTTTTCTCTCTATAATGTCGAATCTTTTCTCTCTATAATGTCGGATCTTTTCTCTCTATAATGTCGAATCTTTTCTCTCTATAATGTTGAATCTTTTCTCTCTATAATGTCGGATCTTTTCTCTCTATAATGTTGAATCTTTTCTCTCTATAATGTGGAATCTTTTCCCTCTATAATGTCGGATCTTTTCTCTCTATAATGTCGAATCTTTTCTCTCTATAATGTCGAATCTTTTCTCTCTATAATGTCGGATCTTTTCTCTCTATAATGTCGGATCTTTTCTCTCTATAATGTCAAATCTTTTCTCTCTATAATGTCAAATCTTTTCTCTCTATAATGTCAAATATTTTCTCTCTATAATGTCGAATCTTTTCTCTCTATAATGTTGAATCTTTTCTCTCTATAATGTCGAATCTTTTCTCTCTATAATGTCGGATCTTTTCTCTCTATAATGTTGAATCTTTTCTCTCTATAATGTTGAATCTTTTCTCTCTATAATGTTGAATCTTTTCTCTCTATAATGTCAAATCTTTTCTCTCTATAATGTTGAATCTTTTCTC
This sequence comes from Rana temporaria, assembly GCF_905171775.1. Lineage (NCBI taxonomy): Eukaryota > Metazoa > Chordata > Amphibia > Anura > Ranidae > Rana > Rana temporaria. The sequence goes on along the minus strand of NC_053495.1, from coordinate 2,501,839 downwards.
TCTATAATGTCGAATCTTCATGTCTATATAATGTTGAATCTTTTCTCTCTATAATTTCGAATCTTTTCTCTCTATAATGTCAAATCTTTTCTCTCTATGTCGAATAATCTTGGACAAATAGAGTTAGGTTAAGCACATTCGATTTGGTTTGATAGACACAGATCGATATTGTCACCGTCATGTTCAATCTTCTATCTATATCAAATTGTTGTCACAAAGAAACAAAAATAAAGCATTTTTTATGTCAGATCTTTCTGATTTTGGATTCTGCACGTTCATTATCATTTGTTAAAACAAACGTGAAAATTCTCGAAATTTGGATGAAAACGAATGCACATGTCTACAATATATTGCTGATCAACCATAAAGATCCAAATGTATATCAAAACCTACATCGGGGTTCCCGTACTTGGGAGAAAAAGGAGAAAATAGGTTGGGAAAAATATTTGAAAAAGTATTATACGTTGTTCATAAATCAATATATCGTATTATAAAGAAGGGATTTTTGAGGCACAGCTATTATAAAATATACACTATCTTTATTGTAATTAAACATAAAAACAAGCTAATATGTCATACAATATTTCCCAAAATCGATCCATGATACAATCTTATTCATCAATTATGATATGCATATATACTGGTCTTTTGTGGCCCAATGTGTTTCATGGATCAATCCACTTCTTCGGGAGCCGCCAGTCTATTATTGTATTAAAATTAAAATTAAGGAAAAAAGGTATACATTGTTGTTGTTCAGTCGTTTAGTCGTGTCCGACTCGTTGTGACCTCATGGATGGTTCTGATGTTCTATTGGGTAACGATAGGATGTACTGAAATAGTTACTTCATGATTGTCATGATTAAATGCTTTATTCTATGAATATGTAAAATTATCTGCTTTTGTAATAAAAATGATTTTGTAACTTCTTAAATGTGACTGGATATCAGTTAATATACGCTACCATTAAAATTTCCAACCCCTAGCCTCCTTCCAATCTCTTTCTGTATTTCGATGGGATGAAGGTACCACTTTCAACCCTTCTTTATACATAGCACTTCTTTACAACCCAGAATACTCACTAGAAGGCAGGTGCTGGAGCTGAAACTTAAATACTTTGGCCACCTAATGCGAAAAAAGGACTCGTTGGAAAAGACCCTGATGCTGGGAAACATGGAAGGAAAAATTAGAAGAGGACAACAGAAAACAAGATGGATAGATACATCATCGAAACAATGAACATGAAGTTAGGCAAGCTCCAGGAGGCAGCGGAGGACAGAAAAGCCTGGTGCGCTATGGTCCATGAGGTCACGAAGAGTCGGACATGACTAAACGACTGAACAAGAACAAGGTGCATAAACATGGTAGACAAATTAGTCACAGTTATTTTGAGGATAACCAAAGTGTGTTTTAACTGCTACATTTGGTCTGTGGGCTACAATGACCCCTGGTCATACAAGGGTAGGTACAAATATAAGCACCTTACATTTTATAAAGGACAATACTGACATTTCTAAATAGCTGAAAAAGGCACAGAAAAACAAAAAGTATTAACGTTGACAAAGATATTTTCATCATGATGCCCGTATTAACTTTAAGTGATAATAAGACCTCAGCAGTGCCTCCATGAGATCTTTGTTCCTCAGGCTGTAGATCAGAGGATTCAGCAATGGGTTAATGAGGGCAGATATGACTGAAAACAGTTTGTTTAAATTGACCATATCTCTGGAATTGGGGACCAAGTAAAGAAAAATGAAGGAGCCATAAAAGATGAAGACCACGGTGAGGTGTGATGTGCAGGTGGAGAATGCTTTCCTCTTTCCAGTTTTGCTATGGATTCTGAGGATGGTCCTGAAAATATAGACATAGGGAAGAAAGGTCAAAAGAAAGACTCCCAATCCAACACTAACACCTAATAAGAATATGGCCACCATGTTTATGAAGGGGTCAGTACATGTGATTTGATATAAGTGTGGAAGGTCACAAAAGAAGTTGTGGATGGAAGTTATTCTGCAGAAGGACAACCTTAACAAAAATAAAGTATGAACCAAAGGGTGTGAATATCCTACAACCCAGACCAGAGAGGCCATACGAGCACAGACTCTCCAAGACATAATTAGTTTGTAATGTAGAGGGTGGCAGATGGCAATGTAGCGATCGTAGGACATAGCCGAGAGCAAGAACATTTCTGAGTCAGCAAAGGAGAGGTAGAAATAGACTTGGGATATACAGGCAGGAATGGATATTGATCGGCTTTTTGTGACCAAATCAAAGAGCATCCTTGGTGCCGTCACTGATGAATAGGACATGTCCAGTAATGCCAAGTTGGCAAGAAAAAAATACATTGGATTGTGCAGATTGTAGTCAGTGAGGACCAAGAAAAAAATAAGAAGGTTTGTGATAAGAGTCATCAGATAGATGAGAAGGAAGGACACAAAAAGTCCATTCATGGTCAGTGGATGGTCTGATAGACCCACAAGAGTGAAAGAGGAAATCTCTGTTACGTTTCTCATATTATTCTTTTTTTTCTGTGTTTAAATGTTGTAAGAACACAAATCTGAAAGTCTAATAAAAGGTCTCCAAAGATGTAATTTATAACACCTCGGGAGCTCCTTTTCTATATCTGAAAACAATCTTTAAAATTTGAATTTAAAATCCACAAAAAGTGTTTTTATCTTATTGTCACCTATTTGAAAATTTGAGAATATAATTATTATTTTTATTTTTCATACTAGACATATGCACTACCAAAAAATGTGTTATTTTTGTTTCATTTATTTTGTGTTTATTTTCGGGTAATTCATTATGATTACAATTCATAAGTTAAAAAATGAGTAATTCAAAAAATTTGTAAATTTGAAAATCCTAAAATTATAATATTTGAAAAGAAAGATAATCCAAAAAATCTTTTTTTTTTTTTTTCACAATCAAAGTTTATTAATGAAAAAGTTGCAAAATACATCGTACAACGTATTGGGTCGAAGGATCCAGCATTAACATACATTTAACATATAACTTGTATTAACATATATTATACTGGATAAGGTCTAACATCATTTAGTCTGATTGGATAAAAGAAAGTCAAATATTTCAGGAATAGAGAGAGGGGGAGAAAAGAGGGGGAGGGTGGGAGGGAAGGTGGGGGGGGGGAGAAAAAAAAGGGGGGGAGAGGAAGGGGTATGGACCGGGACATAGATTACATCCTATTGTAGTTCTAGTATCTGAAGGATTAAGTAAAACAAATTATCATGACAGAAAATATTGTATCAGTGATATAGCAAATAAACCAAAAATTCTAAATAACAATTAGCTAACTAATAATAACTAACTATTAAATTATAGGTATTGAAATTTCCTTTCAAATTTGGATGTTAGTTACTGTAACTAATACTTTAGACAGCAAACGTATTGCTGTCTAAAGTATGGCCGTCGTTCCCGCGTCGAAATTTAAAATTTCACGTCGTTTGCGTAACACGTCCGGGAATACGGAAGTACGCTACGCACGTCGCCGATCGCAAAAATGACGTCAGTTCGCGCAAAGCACGGCGGGAATTTCTAAATGGAGCATGCGCAGTAGGTCCGGCGCGGGAGCGCGCCTAATTTAAATTGTACCCGCCCATTCGATTTGGACCGCCTTGCGCCGGACGTATTTACCATACACCGCCGCAAGTTTCCAGGTAAGTTATTTTGTGGATCGGGTACTAAAACTGAAAACTTGCGGCGGTGTAACGTAAACGGCTTACATTACACGGGCGCAATTGTACCTGAATCTGGCCCTAAATACCTTGGAATGTCTACTTTCCAAAATTGGGTCATTTGGGGAGTATTTGTACTTTCCTGGCATAAAAAAAAAACAACAAAAGAAAGCTCTATTTGTGTGAAAAAATTATAAAAATGTCATATGGGTACAGTGTTGCATGACCGCGCAATTGTCATTCAAAGTGTGACAGTGCTGAAAGCTGAAAATTGGCCTGGGCAGGAAGCGGGGGGGGGGGGGGTGAAAAGTGCCCAGTATTGAAGAGATTAAATGATAACTTCACTTTTTGTAACATGTTATATCCATATTCAGGGTTGAACATATAACATGTTACGAATGGACCGGCCCCCACACCTCCCCATTTCCCTGCTGTGACAACTAGCAGGGTTGTTCTCCCTCCCTGGGCAGAGCGGGGCTCCGCCCTTCCAGCTGTGTCACTGATTGACAGTGCGCCGAGCATAGAAAGCTACAAGGGCTGTCGGCTTGTAGTTTTTAATGAACTACCATGGTGCTGTGGAGAACTGTGGTAGTTCATTGTCTCTTCCTGTCAGATTGTATCTGCTTACCCCTATGGGATGTATGGGGAAGCAGATACACTGGCAGATCTGCAGGAGACTTGCATGGCACCAGCAATCTCCCAAAAAATAAATAGTGAGTAAAAATTACGAAGTACCATCGTGACCTGAGGACCCAACCAAGTGAGCTCCCATCTGGACAAAGGTAGGCCGGTGGATGTGGTGTATCTGGATGGTCTGCAGGCATGGGTATGTACCTGGATAGAAAACTGGCTACAGGGGCGTGTCCAAAGGGTGGTGATAAATAACATGTACTCAGAATGGTCTAGAGTGGTCAGTTATGGGTACCCTAAGGCTCTGTCCTTTTAAATTTATTTATAAATGATATAGAGCACAGGTGTCAAACACAAGGCCTGTGGGCCAAATTTTTCCCTCCAGGCCATTTCATGTGGTCCTCGTATCTCTCCTGCAGCTGCAGGAGAGCTCCAGCCCTCCCCTAGTCCTCCTCCAGACCCTTACTTTCTGCTTTCAAGCAATACATCCAGCTTCTTCCCAGCAGCAGCATAAAGAAAGGGGGTGCATTGTGATGTAAGAGAGAGTGGGGGACTCAACTTCTGAGTGAGTGAGTGAGAAACTTATATAGCGCAACACGTGCGAACTGAATCACTTCTGGGCGCTTAGTATCCATTCCCTAAGTAAACTTTTTGCCCTCAGAAGAGATGGGTTTTGATTTTTCCTCTGAAGGCCAGGTAGTTCACCTCCAATCGGATGCTGGTTGGTAGAGCGTTCCATAATCTAGGTCCTTGGACTGCAAATCTTCGTTCTCCTTTGGACTTGTATCTGGCTTTGGGTCCTTCTGATTGTGGGGGTGGCTCTTGACATCTAATGTAAGGGGAGGGGATGCACTGGACATCTAATCTTACAGATACCACTGGCCCTTTTGAGGGCAATCAGTGTTTGCTGACGACACAAACATATGTACAATAACAACACAGCAGGATCCAGAAACCTTACAAGAGGACATGAATAAAGTAGTTGAGTGGGCTACTACATGGCAAATTAAGTTTAATCCTGGTAAATGTAAGGTAATGCACTTGGGGATAAAAAAATAAACACAAGTTACTCTTTAGGGGGAGAATCTATATGGGCTTCCCGGATGGAGAAAGATCTGGGGGTCCTAGTAGAAGACAGACTAAGAAATAGCATGCAAAGTCAAGCTGTGGCTTTCAAAGCTGGCAGAATATTGGCATGCATTAAATAAGGAATTTACTCCAGAGATGAGACACCATTCTTACTACTCCACAGAACACACAAGAGGAGAGGGAGGAAAAGGATTCTGACAGTTTTGGAGGCACTGAAGAAGAGGAAGACATAGATCGAACATTAAGAAATGGTTTTCCATCCCCAGAACCCTTGGGAGTAGTATGTGGCTAGGAGGAGGCAGTTCCTGATACTGTAATCCTCAGTAACCATGCAGAGTCTGCTTCTCATGCCACTTCAAACTTGTGGTGCATGGGCTCCCTCATGCTTCAAAGCCTCCGAAAGGACCCAAAAATATGTAGCATAAAGGACTAGGCTTTCTATTGTTTAGAACAATCGATGACCACAGTTATAAGGAGAATGTCTCAGAACTCCTTAAAGAGGAGTTTATCTAACACGTTTCCCAATTCTGTTACAGTGTCGTGGTTTTCAGGCTTCGGTTGGTCAAGAGAGGAGCGTTAGAGAGGATGGCTGCCTAAGTGATGCATTTCACAATTTTTTTGGTCCTCGCTGCCCAGGGCTGTCAGCTTCCACATCCCATTGGCAGTGTCTGCATCATATGGTGGAGGATTATCTAGGGGTGAAAACAGAGATGGAGAGTTTTCCAGTTGATGATCAACTGGGTTACTGGGTCATGAGAATAGATTATTGGCCAGAACTTGACCAGTATGCAACTGAGCTACTGAGCTGCACTGCATACAGTGTGCTTTCCAAATGGGCATTCAGTGCTGCTGGAGGTTTTGTTACTTGTGATAGAACGTATCTGTCCACAGACTCCGTGGACCGTCTGACATTCAGATTTCAGATGTTGCTGATTAAGTGATTTTGGGATGTGGAATCTTTGCAGGACTTAGGACTTCTAGGCTGCCTAGCATTGTGGGTGTTAATTTTATCTGGAAGACTTTTTTGGTGTAGGTCTATTGGGCCCAATTAACACCCAAAGACCAATTTTTCCACACCTGTTTGACAGGTGCATATCATTACATTTTTTGACAGCAAGGCCAATTCTTGCTTTCATCAGTGTTATGATGTGAAGGCACCTCCGACGCCCAAAGACCAATTTTTTCTCACCTGTTACTTCTATCCAAAGTCTGTGGAAGTGACACCAGAATTTATTAAAAAATACTCGAATCTTGTTACCAGTGCACTACATTGTGGCCTCATTATACAGACTGGCTCCCCAAGACGTTGTTTACAAAATAAAGAAAGCTTGCAGGGAAAATGTCATTTTTTTGGCTTTATAAATGCAATTATTGTTGCAGCAGCTTTTATACATAGTACAGATGAGCCACATTACAGTTGGACTAGGGGAACCCCCCCCCCCCCCGGCACTATATTAAAAGTAATTTTTCATTTTTATTGTTATTTATAATTTTTATAATTTTTATGGTTTCACTTTAAGCTTTAAGCTTCGGTAAATCACTGCTCATTTACTTAAAAAAATTATGTTTTTTTTTACTAAAGTTTTTTTCATGGATACATGTCTCCCAGGTCAATACCCGGACCCGCATAACCATTGGATTCCTAATTACTATATAAGCCTTCACATAGGGCACTTTTGATTTTTACAGTTAGGGTATTATAGACTTCAATGGGGTTCGTTATTCGGCTCTGAATTTTTGCGATGTTCAAAAAGTCTGGTGCGAACCAAACAGGGGGTCATTCAGCCCATCCCTACCAAACATCAGCCGGAAAACCTTAATGACTTGGGGAGGATCTGCAAAGAGGAGTGGGACAAAATCCCTGTGTGCAGACCTGGTGGCCAAACTACAAGAAACCTCTGTGCTTGCCAACTAAGTCATGTTTTGCGAAGGGGTCAAATAATTATTTCACCAATTAAAATGCAAATCAATTTATAACTTTTTTGAAATGCGTTTTTCTGGATTTTTTTGTTGTTTTTCTGTCTCTCACTGTTACAATAAACTGACCATTAAATTATAGACTGATCATTTCTTTGTCAGTCTTCAAACATTCAAAATCAACAGGGGATCAAATATTGTTTTCCCTCACTGTATATGTGGTATAAAAATACATAAACTTCAGTCTCAGGTAGCTATAACCTCATAAATCAAACTAAAACTAAAAGATTTGCCAGCGTTTAAAGAATGTGATCTCTGGGTACTTATAAAAAATATTGGGGTTGATTTACTAAAGGCAAATTCTCGTTGCACTACAAGTACACTTGGAATTGCAGTCACTGTAGATCTGAGGGGAAGACCTGAAATTAATGGAAGCTCTGCTGATTTTATCATCCATTCATGTGCAAGCTAAAACGCTGTTTTTTATTTCCCTTGTCCACTCAGATCTACTGCGACTGCACTTTCAAGCGCACTTGCAGTGTACTTGTAGGCAAAGTGGAGTTGCCTTTAGTAAAAAAAAACAAAAACATTGTTCTAATTATTAGCCTTGTAGGTGGATAAACCCCTTTATGGATCATGGCAGATGGTGACTGTAGCCATGGAATTAAGAGACACTTCCCTTTTGAGGGGAAAACAAGGGAAAACCTAGAAAACATTATAAAAATCAGAGAGACATCACCCTACTGACAAAGTGGAGTATAGTCAAAGCTATGGCATTCCCAGTAGTAACCTCTGGCTGTGAAAGTTGGACCATAAGGAAGGCTGAATGCTGAAAAAATTGATGCTTTTGAACTATGGAGTTGGAGAAGACTCTTGAAAGTCCCTTGGGCAGGAAGAAGCTCAAACCAGTCAATCCTGAGGGAAACGAACCCTGAATATTCACTGGAAGGACAGATCCTGAAGCTGAAACTCAAATAATTTGGCCACCTAATGCGAAGAGAGGACTCATTGGAAACGACCCTGATGCTGGGAAACATGGAAGGGAAAAGGAGAAAAGGACAACAGAAAACAAGATGGAAAGATAGCATCATCAAAACAATGAACATTAAGTTAGATAAGATAAGGGTTATTGTCATTGTAAAAAAACAAATTCACATTGAAATTACATTTCTACTTCACACATTATTCATATATTACCAGCATCAACTACACATTTGTAATATGCAATTCATTTACTGCGATTAAAATTCCCATATAAAAGCATAACAAACATGGTAACATGAATCTGAATGACCACTTTCATTTCATTCCTGTATTAATATCTTTATTAGCCCTAGAAAAAAACTCTCCTTAAATCTATTTGTCCTGACTTTTATCACCCTAAAACAATTTAAATAAAAAATTACAGCCAGGATGGGTCTGATCTTTCATTATTTTTTTCTGCCCTACAAGTTTAGCAAGCTCTGGGAGGCAGTGGAGGACAGAAAAGCCTGGCAACAACAAGGTGCATAAAAATGGTAGAAAAATTTGTGATAGATGTTTTGAGGATAACCAAAGTGGTCTGTGGGGTACAATGACCCCATGTCATGCAAGGCTAAGTACAAGTATGAGTACCTGACATGTTTACATTTTATAACGGACAATACTAATATTTTTAAACAACTGAAAATGTGTGTAGTAATCTCTGACAGGGAACGGGGACGCCTGTGATAGTAGTAAATGTGTACCGTCAATGTGATCGAGTGACCAGCTATCTTAGAGGCTCTCACATCTAAGATAGCTGTTGTCAAAGTGGCTTGAGGTGTTTGCAGCTCCAAAAAATATGGAGAAAACCCTGATTCAGGGCAGCTATGCAAGCCCAAGGGAGAAACAGCCGGGAATATGGTGTGAAGCTTAGTGGGTGTCATATACCATCTGGTATGTGCTCTCAATGATTTTTCAAATGATAATAAGACTTCATAAGTGCCTCCATAAGGTCCTTGTTCCTCAGGCTGTAGATCAGAGGATTCAGCAATGGGTTAATGAGGGCAGATATGACTGAAAACAATTTGTTTAAATTGACCATATTACTCGAAGTGGGGACCAAGTAAAGAAAAATTAAGGAGCAATAAAAGATGAAGACCACAGTGAGGTGTGATGTGCAGGTGGAGAACGCTTTCCTCTTTCCAATCTTGCTACGGATTCTGAGGATGGTCCTGAAAATATAGACATAGGGAATAAAGGTCAAAAGAAAGACTACAAATAAAATACTACCACCTAATAAAAAGATGACCATCGTGTTTATGAAGGGGTCAGTACATGTAATTTGAATCAAGTGTGGAAGGTCACAGAAAAAGTTGTGGATGGAAGATGTTCTGCAGAAGGACAACCTGAGCAACAATAAAGTATAAACTAAAGAGTGAGAATATCCTCCAACCCAGACCACACAGGCCATACGAGTACAGACCGTCCAAGACACAATTAGTTTGTAATGTAGGGGGTGGCAGATGGCAATGTAGCGGTCGTAGGACATAGCCGAGAGCAATACAATTTCTGAGCCAACAAAGGAGAGGTAGAAAAAGACTTGGGTTATACAGGCAGGAATGGATATTGATCGGCTTTTTGTGACCAAATCAAAGAGCATCCTTGGTGCCGTCACTGATGAATAGGACATGTCCAGAAATGCCAAGTTGGCAAGAAAAAAATACATTGGGTTGTGCAGATTGTAGTCAGTGAGGACCAATAAAAAAATAAGAAGGTTTGTGATAAGAGTCATCAGATAGTTCAGAAGGAAGAACACAAAAAGTCCATTCATGGTCAGTGGATGGTCTGATAGACCCACAAGAGTGAGAGAGGAAATCTCTGTCATATTCCTCATATTATTATTTTTTTTCTCCATTAAAATGTATCAGTATAGAAGAATAATGAGGTGATAGATCTGAGGATAAATAGGAAACATGAACAGTGTATCTACACATTACATGTATTCATTTCTAACAGCTAATGATTTATTCTTATATAAAATGTTGGCAATCCCGTAGGACAGACTGCCGTGTTGTAAGAACACAAAGCTGAAAGTCTCATTAAAGGTCTCCTAAGATTTAATTTATAACACCTTGGGAGCCCCGTTTCATTGATTGAATACAGTCTTTAAAACTTTAATTTAGAATCCACTGAAAGTAACTTTTTGTCACCTATTTTACTTACTTATTGGTTAGTGGACATAGTGATATAAAATACTATTAACCACTTTCTTACTGGGCACTTTCACAACATTTACATATTAACAGGTTACTTCTCTCACACAGCATATGCATAAGTACAACTACGCTCCAAAACACATTCTGCTACTCCTCCACAGTACGGTGATACCACGTGTGTGTGAGACTTTTTCACAGCCTGGCCATAAAGAGAAGCCCAAGTGTTTTCCACAAGTTTTTATAAAATGTGGAAAAAAATCTAAATGTGTTTTTTTTTGCACAGTTGTCCATTTATAAAATATTTCTAACACATAGCATTTACATAGCAAACATTGCACCCCAACATTCCTTCTGCAACTACCCCTGAGTATGGCAATACCACATGTGTGAGACTTTTACACAGCCTGGGCACATACAGAGGCCCAACATCCAAGTAGCACAATCAAGCGTTCTAGGAACATAAATTACACATCTAATTTCATGACGACATATCATAATTTTAAAAGGTCCTGGAGCACCAGGACAATGAAAACGCCCACAAAATGACCCAATTTTGGAAACTAAACACCCCAACATATGATCTATGAGACATAATGAGTCTTTATAACATGTCATTTTTCTCCACAAGTTTTTATAAAATGTGGAAAGAAAATGAAAACACATTTTTTTAACACAAATTTGAAAAATGTATACAATTAGCCAGATTCAGAAAGACTTACGCCGGCGTATCTACAGATACGCGTCGTAAGTGTAAATATGCGCCGTTGTATCTGTGCGCCGTACCCACAGAACGAAATACGCCTGAAAATAGGCTTCCTCCGACCGACGTAACTTTCCTACACCGGAGTGTCGTGGGCGCATATTTACGCTCGAAGCATCTGGCGCTCACATTGATTTCCTATTCAAATATGCAAATGAGGGAGATACGGCGATTCACGCATGTACGTGCGCCCGACACAGGCTACGTGCGGCGCGCGTAATTCGTACGTCTGGCCTAAAGTTATTTCATCAACAAGCTGGTTTATCTCTGCACCAGACGTGCACAGGTCAGCTGGAGAGCAGCTGCAGCAGCACCGTCAATTATACGCCGCGCGTAAGCCACTGCTCCACGCTCAGGCCATCATTAGCATAAGGTCACACCCACTTACACTTACGCCGACTTACGCCTTCAAATTTACATTACGCCAGCGCAAAGTTGAGAGCAAGTGCTTTGTGAATACTGTACTTGCCTCTCTGGCGTATGCCGGCGTAGCGCATATGCGATGCGCTACGCCGGCACAAAGATGCGCCCATCTACCTGAATCTGGCTAAATGTTTCTAAGACACAGCATGTCCATAGCAAAAATTGCACCCTAAAATACATTCTGCTACTCCTGAGTATGGCGATATCACATGTGTGAGACTCCAAACTCTGGTAGGTTACAGTGTCGTGGTTTTGAGGCTTCTGTTGGTCAAGAGAGGAGCGTTAGAGAGGATGGCCGCCTAAGTGATGCATTTCACAATTTTTTTTAGTCCTCGCTGCCCAGGGCTGTCAGCTTCCACATCCCATTGGCAGTGTCTGCATCATATGGTGGAGGATTATCTAGGGGTGAAAACAGAGATGGAGAGCTTTCCAGTTGATGATCCACTGGGTTACTGGGTCATGAGAATAGATTATTGGCCAGAACTTGACCAGTATGCAACTGAGCTACTGAGCTGCACTGCATACAGCGTGCTTTCCAAATGGGAATTCAGTGCTGCTGGAGGTTTTGTTACTCATGATAGAACATATCTGTCCACAGACTCCGTGGACCGTCTGACATTTAGTTTTCAGATGTTGCTGATTAAGTGTTTTTGGGATGTGGAATCTCTGCAGGACCTAGGACTTCTAGGCTGCCTAGCATTGTGGGTGTTAATTTTATCTGGAAGACTTTTTTTGGTGTAGGTCTCATGGGCCCAATTAACCCAAAGACCATTTTTTCCCACACCTGTTAGATAGGTGCATATCATTAAATTTTTTGACAGCAAGGCCAATTTTTGCTTTCATCAGGGTTATGATGTGAAGGCACCTCCGACGCCCAAAGACCAATTTTTTCGCATCTGTTACTTCTATCCAAAGTCTGTGGAAGTGACACCAGAATTTAATCAAAAATACTGTAACCTTGTTCCCAGTGCACTACATTGTGGCCTCATTATACAGACTGGCTCCTCAAGACGTTGTTTACAAAATAAAGAAAGCTTGCAGGGAAAATGTCATTTATTTGGCTTTATAAATGAAATTATTGTTGCAGCAGCTTTTATACATAGTACAGATGAGCCACCTTACAGTTGTACTAGGGGAACCCCCCCCCCCCCCGGCACTATATTGAAAGTAATTTTTCATTTTTATTGTTATTTATAATTTTTATGGTTTCACTTTAATCTTTAAGCTTCAGTAAATCACTGCTCATTTACTTTAAAAAATTATGTTTTTTTTTTACTAAAGTTGTTTTCATGGATACATGTCTCCCGGGTCAATACCCGGACCCGCATAACCATTGGATGCCCAATTACTTGCATATAAGCCTTCACATAGGGCACTCTTGATTTTTACAGTTAGGGTATTATAGACTTCAATGGGGTTCGTTATTCGGCTCTGAATTTTTGCGATGTTCAACAGGTCTGGTGTGAACCAAACAGGGGGTCATTCAGCCCATCCCTACCAAACATCAGCCGCAAAACCTTAATGACTTGGGGAGGATCTGCAAAGAGGAGTGGGACAAAATCCCTCCTGAGATGTGTGCAAACCTGGTGGCCAACTACAAGAAACGTCTGACCTCTGTGCTTGCCAACTAAGTCATGTTTTGCGAAGGGGTCAAATAATTATTTCACCAATTAAAATGCAAATTAATTTATAACTTTTTGAAATGCGTTTTTCTGGATTTTCTTTGTTGTTTTTCTGTCTCTCACTGTAAAAATATACTGACCATTAAATTATAGACTGATCATTTCTTTGTCAGTCTTCAAACATTCAAAATCAGCAGGGGATCAAATATTGTTTTCCCTCACTGTATATGTGGTATAAAAATACATAAACGGGGGGAATCGGAGTGGAGAAGGATCTGGGGGTTTTAGTTGATCATAAGCTCAATAATAACATGCAATGCCAAGCTTCGGTTTTCAAAGCGAGCAAAGTCCTTTCTTGTATTAAGAGAGGGATGGACTCCAGAGAGAGAGATGTCATTTTGCTCCCCTGTACAAACCATTAGTAAGACCTCATCTGGAATATGCAGTTCAGTTTGGGCCCCAGTTCTCAAAAAGGATATCGGGGAACTGGAGAAAGTGCAGAGAAGGGCAACCAAACTGATAAGAGGCATGGAGGAGCTCAGCCATGAGGAAAGATTAGAAGAACTAAATGTATTCACTCTTGAGAAGAGGAGAATAAGGGGGGATATGATCCACATGTACAAATATATAAGGGGTCCATATAGTGAACTTGGTGTTGAGTTATTCACTTTACGGTTAACACTGAGGACAAGGGGGCACTCTTTACGTCTAGAAGAAAAGAGATTTCATCTCCAAATACGGAAAGGTTTCTTCACAGTAAGAGCTGTGAAAATGTGGAACAGACTCCCTCCAGAGGTGGTTCTAGCCAGCTCAGTAGATTGCTATAAGAAAGGTCTGGATACGTTCCTAAATGTACAGAATATAACTGAGTACTAAGATTTGTAGGTAAAGTTGATCCAGGGTAAATCCGATTGCCTCTCGGGGGATCAGGAAGGAATTTTTTCCCCTGCTGTAGCAAATTGGATCTCATGCTCTGCTGGTTTTTTTTGCCTTCCTCTGGATCAACTGTGGGTATGGAGTTGGGTGTATGGGATTGTATTGTGTTTTTTATTTTGTTTGTTTATTTTTTTTTTTGGACTGGATGGACTTGTGTCTTTTTTCAACCTGACTAACTATGTAACTATGTATAAACTCTCAGGTAGCTATAACCCCATAAATCAAACTAAAACTCAGATTTGCCAGCGTTTAAAGAATGTGATCTCTGGGTACTTATAAAAATATTGGGGTTGATTTACTAAAGGCAAATTCTGTTTGCACTACAAGTACACTTGGAATTGCAGTCACTGTAGATCTGAGGGGAAGCTCTACTGATTTTATCAGGCAATCATGTGCAAGCTAAAATGCTGTTTTTTATTTCCCTTGTCCACTCAGATCTACAGCGACTGCACTTTTAAGCGCACTTGCAGTGCACTTGTAGGCAAAGTGGAGTTGCCTTTAGTAAAAAAAAAAAAAAAAACATTGTTCTAATTATTAGCCTTGTAGGTTGATAAACCCCTTTATGGATCATGGCAGATTGTGACTATAGCCATGGAACTAAGAGACACTTCCTTTTTGAGGGGAAAACAAGGGCAAACCTAGAAAACATTAAAAAATCAGAGAGACGTCACCCTACTGACAAAGTTGCGTATAGTCAAAGCTATGACATTCCCAGTAGTAACCTCTGGTTGTGAAAGTTGGACCAGAAGGAAGGCTGAATGCCAAAAAAAAATTATGCTTTTGAACTATGGTGTTGGAGAAGATTTTTGAAAGTCCCTTGGGCAGGAAGAAGATCAAACCAGTCAATCCTGAGGGAAGCGAACCCTGAATATTTCACTGGAGGGACAGGTCCTGAAGCTGAAACTCAAATATTTTGGCAACCTAAAAGCAACCTAAAAGCATAACAAACATGGTAACATAAATCTGAATGACCACTTTCATTTCATTCCTGTATTAATATCTTTATTAGCCCTAGAAAAAAAACTCTCCTTAAAGTGGATGTAAACCCAAACATTTTTATTTAATTTTTTTGATGTCACAATGTAGAGAATAAGATTTCCTATCATCTGTGCCCAGTCTTGCCACACAGAGTTAATCCAGCTCTGAGCAATCCTCTTTTATTGTTCCGTGAAAATTAACAGACTTCCAGATAAAAACCTGTCTAAATAAAAAGTCCTTTCCGTCCCCTTGCTTCGAGTGACATACATTACCTGTCACAATGAACTGTGGATCACCCCCCATATTATGATAAACATCCAGGAATGTGCATGTGTCCAAGCTAGTGCACGAGATATGTAAAAACCATGTCACTCGAAGCAAGGGGACGGAAAGGACTTTTTATTTAGACAGGTTTATATCTGGAAGTCTGTTTATTTTCACTGAACAATAA